>NW_020538040.1:8476780-8541908 GCF_003426905.1 Ctenocephalides felis
AAAAATACGAAGTAAGGAGAAGTTTCAGCCCAACAGCTCATAGGACGTAAGGTTCTGATTGCTGTTAAAATATATAAAAAGAAAGAAATATGGGTTTCGTATCAAGATTTGTAATGTTAAACGATTAGACTGCCACGCGGTGTTTGCGCGCTTCGATATTTTGTTTCTAAAACAGCTACGTAGCGCGAATGCTTTGCAAAGATGTTCAAAACCTTCAAAAAATTCCAAAATATAGAAAAATTTTTCTAAAGCTCTCAAAAATCTAATTTTATCAAAGTTTTCACAAAATGATGAAGTTTTAAAAAAATTAAATTATGGTACGGGAAGTACCAGCAATTAGCGTTCAGGCACAAAGCCATGCACCACTATTCCATTTTTAATTTGCAATTTTTATACAATAAGCAAAGATCAAGTACTTACCCATGTTAATGAGCACAATTCCAAACATTCTTCCTTCGATGAATTCCCAAGGCATAAGATTCGAAATACGGTAGCATTTGCAAAACAAGTATGCATACCTCGAGGAATAGATTAAAATTCTTATTCCGATATCAGAGCAGAGCAGAGCACGGGCTGGGCAGAAGGCCACCACCTGGATCCATCGGCCAGCAACAGGTCGCCAGCTGTCTTATTAAAAGAATTAGCGACGATGATAATATTGGATGCGCATGCCGGAGTGCCGGGACTGAGTTGACACGATTTGATTTGCTGGTTTGATATATATAATAATATTAGCAGAACGCGATCTGAAGACGAGATATTGATAGAAGGAAGGAAGCAGAAACACCTGATGCCACGGGGAAGCGAATTGTTTTTATAGTTCTATATTTTTAACTTCCCGTAGTGCAAGTTATAGTAATCGCAAAAATTTCGAAAATGAAAATTTTTATATATCTTTACGTTTCAAAGGTTTCTGAATATTTTGGCATACCTTAGAAAAAATTGATGTATGTGTGTGTATCTGTGTGCGTGTATGTGTGTGTGTTCGGATACAAATTTTCGTCGACGATTTCGGGAACACGCATGAAGCGATTTGAATAATTCAAAATACATTCGATTCGTATTGATAAGGAGACGTGCTGATTAGTTTTTGGCGAAGGCAGGTCTATTTCAAAATCCTAAATCCAATTCAAAAACATTTTACTTGTATTAATAAGATGAAGAACTGATCAAATTTTCATGAAACCACAGGTCTAGTGGTTTCGGAGATCTAGTAAAAAAAGTAAAAAAAAATGCCATTTGGCGCTCAAAAATGACCATTAGACATATGCACATCAAATTATCACATATTTTATAGAGATTTTAACAATTAGTATAAATTTTGTTTACATTCCTTTGGATTCCGTACCAATGTTTATCCGTTAGACGGCGACGCGGCGCTTACCGCTTTGACATTTAGTCTCTATTTAAAGTTAGCTTCTAGTTAAAGCAGTACGATTGCTTTGAAAAAAAGTTCAGAATTTCTAAAATATTTCAAAATAAATTTTTCTTCAAAAAGTCTTTTTCAAAAAAAAGTAAATTTTTGTCAAAAATTTATAGTTTCTCAAGAATCTAATTTTTTTCAGAGTAAATTTTTTTCAAAAATGTTAATCTTTTAAAAAAAACTAATTTTTGGTACCGGAAGTTCCAGCAATTTGCTTTAAGGCACGATGCCATGCGCCCCACTAGTTAATTAATCTATAGCCAATATCTATCTTATTAACTCTCGTAGTAAGTTATAGTAATTGCAAAAAAATCGAAAATACACTTTTTTGCATATCTTTACTTTCAAATGTTTCTGAACATTTTGGCATACTTTAGATAAAAATTATGTATGTGCGTGTGTGTGTATGTATGTGCGGATACAGTTTTTCGTCCACGATAAACAAATTCGAGAACAAATCAATCGATTTTAATGATGAAAAAGCATTCGATTCCTATTGATAGCCAAAATCTATCGTATTATCCTCCGGTAGGGTAAGAGTAAGTTATAGTAATAGCAAAAAAAAATGGAAAATGAAAATTTTTGCATATCTTTACATTTCAAAGGTTTCTGAACATTTTGGCGTACTTTAGATAAAAATTATGTATGTGCGTGTGTGTGTATGTATGTGCGGATACAATTTTTCGTCCACGATTTCGAGAACAAATCAACCAATTTTAATGATCCAAAAAGCATTCGATTTCTATTGATAAGGAGACGAGATGATTAGTTTTTGGCACAGGCTGGTCCAGCCGTTTCGAAGATTTGGGGCAGAAAATGCCAAAAATGGTTTTTAGTATTTGGAAGAACGGAGAGTTCGATTTGATTGATTCAAACAATTTGTTTCTATTGATGAAATGAAGTACTGATTAAATTTTTGGAAAGTTTAGCGGTTTCAAAGATTAAGTAAAAAATGTGAAAAAAATGCCATTTGGTGATCAAAAATAATCATTGCAATATTAATATGCATTTCAATCATATAATTAGATATTTTACTAACGTTGTATGGTCGTCTTAAAAGTACACATGTTGTGCCCATTTATTTTGGATGCCGTCCCGAGATTTTTAGTTTCAAATGTCCTCGATTCGAAATTTTAATAATTTTCGAAAAAATTCAAAACTTAAAAAAATCAAGTATTTGAAAAATTTAATTTTTTTTTTAATTCTGATTTTTCAAACAATTCCAAAAAAAATAATAATAATTAAAAACAAAAATTAAAAATTTCAAAATTTACAAAAACTAGATTTTCAAAAATATTGCACTTTTTTCTTGAAAACAAACACGAATACGCTCGTCGCCAAATTTAATGCAAAAGGCTCGCCCGTAGGTAAGCGTTTAAGAGCGACGGGACTTGTGTCAGAGGTCCCGGGTTCAATACCCACTTCGAGCAGCCTGTTGTCAGGCAGCAGTGACAACGATTTTCACTTGAAATATAGATAGCAATATGTTTCCAAGTGAAAATAGCCCTTGCCCGGCATTGCTGCACCAATAAAATGTCAGCCCTATTAGATTAATTCTAATAACAAAATCATCAAATATGGATGGATTAACCATTGGGTTACCATCTAAAAAATAGAAAGTAAGGAGAAGTTTCAGCCCAACAGCTCATAGGACGTAAGGTTCTGATTGCTGTTAAAAAAATATTAAAAAAAAAAGTTAATGCACTGAAAATTTAAAGCATATTTGAAAATGTTTAAAACAATTGTTATTAATCATTGATCCATTTTTGTTGCTTATTGATTTTTTATAATCCTCGAATGTTTAATTCCAGTATGAGAAGTTCTAGCAATTTGCCTTAAGGAACAATGCCATGCACCACTTGTTGATTAAGTCGATTTTCTACACATATTGGAAAGTTTATGCAACTTGCTTTAATGGCATTTTACAAAAAGTGGTTGAATTATAAATAATTATTATTTTCATGGAAAGCAACTGGCATGCTTGGCAAATTTCTATAAAATTATAAAATCTTGAAAATAATTCTTTCCACCTAATCTTATAAGATTTATATGACATCCAAACCAAATATTGCTGCACAAGATATTCAAATTTGCCGCTTTTGAAGATCGTATAATTTCTGACTGAAGTTCTATGACCACATACATTGTTGTCAAATATGGCAACTCCTAGATAAGGACAGTAGATTATCGAAAATATTGTAAAATCAGTTATCGGGAAGCACTCGAGGTGTTCGTTTCGGGTTTTGTCTTGTCGGTCGCCGCGTGTTTACATTTTGCCGAGTGCGATTTTGTCCGAGTCGATGGTCATGAGTGAATTTATCAAAAACATTTGCAAATATAAAGGTAAGTAAACCATTGTAGGAATTCATTGTGGTAAATGTTATGATATCAGCATGTGATTATTTTTAGTTCCATTAACTACTGAATGGTATAAAGTTGATTATCATAACCAAAATGTTTTCTGTCGTCCTGCTTTACTGAATAGCCCTGCAAGACAAATTTTTTAGGATGGCAAAATTTTTCACCCGATGTTAAATTGTTAATTGTTGGGTTTAATTGTTATTTATCAGTTTATTATTATTATTAAACATTCAATCTACAATAACTAGCATAGTCCGCATTCGATGGCTAGGCCATTCGTGAATATTACCCGTGTACGATAATCTGGCCAGAAGCAAATATTACCCATTACGGGCATCGTCTGGTACGGTGATCATAAGTATTACATAATATTTATTTATACAAAACTATAAAACACAAAATTATTATTTTTATGATAGGACTCGCTCGTAGGTAAGTGGCTAGAGCGGCTGGACCTGGATCAGGGGTCCCGGGTTCGATTCCGCTTTGAGGAGCCGTTTGTCAAGCGGTGGTGACAACGGTTTTCACTTGGAAATATAGATAGCAATATGTTTCCAAGTGAAAATAGCCCTTGTCCTGCATTGCTGCTCCAATAAAAAGTCAACACTATTACAATAATTGCAATAATAAAAATTCAGCACATCGGGATTGAGACAAGTAGTCTGTAAGAAATTCATCACAACAGCTCATAAAACCCACAAGTTCTGATCGCTGTTCTAATAAATGAAAAAAGTGATAAACTGAGCACTATATGAGAAAATTGGTCACGAATGCTGCGCCAACTTGTACAACTTTGGCCCGACATTGTCGAATCTAAGGGACTGATTCTGCAAATGTTATGGCCAGGACATGTTACGCTCCAACTTCCATACATTATGCTACTGAATCATACTGAATACTGTCAAAATGTCATACATTGGCTGTGCATTCAGGCGTTTTACACAGAAACTGCAACATCACTCGTATATTATGAACCTGAGTCAGAAAGACCCTGTTATCTAAGATCGTTTTTGACATTTGTGCGTTACTAGGTTAGGCTTTCTATCTGACAACCTATGAAAATTGCCTGACTGCACAGCAACCGCATGGCTTTTGCCAATACTTAGAACGAATTTGTATGAAAAGTTCTTCATGCCATAGCCTTGCCATAACATTGGTTTGTTATGCGGCAGAAGCGGTTCCTAATTCGTAAGGTAATGGGTTAAAATAAATAAGAGCCATATTTTAGAAATAATAAATTACAAAATAACTAGTGGGGTGCATGGCATCGTCCGTAATTAAGTCTTGGTACGCAACCCAAAAAAATTTACACAAAATGTGTACACATTACTAAAATCTCTATAAAATATCTGATAATTTGATGTACACATGTCCAATAAACATTATTGAACGCCAAATGACATTTTTTCAACTTATTTTTGTTGAGAGTCCATAACCGCTGGACCTGCCTTCCAAAAAATTTAATCAGTTTTTTATCTTGTCAATACAAGTAAAATGTTTTTTGAATTATTAAAATCGAACGCTTCGTTCTTTCAAAAATTGAATTACCATTTTTGGCAGTTTTTGCGCCGTATCTTCGTAACTGCTAGACGTGCTTTTGCTAAAACCTAATCAGCACGTCTCCTTATCAATACGAATCGAATGTTTTTTTGAATTATTCTGATCGTGTTCCCGAAATCGTCAACAAAAATTTGTATCCAAACACACACACACACATTTCAAATGTTCAGAAACCGTTGAAACATAAAGATACATAAAAATTTTCATTTTCGATTTTTTGCGATTACTATAACTTACCCCATGTTAAGATAATATTACTAACTTTTTTATTTTTTTATCTTCTAACTTTGCTTCTTTCTCTTTAATTTCAATCCAACAAATCAGATGACAACTCTGTCAGTGCCAAGACTCGAACATGGCGTTTGAGTCGGGCATGCTACTGACTGAGCTATTCCCGTCACAAACCAAAATTAAATACTCGAAAGTTCTTAAAAGTACACGGTTACTTCTACCTTAAATATATCGATCTCTTTTATCGTATTGGGTTCAATCGAACGAAGATTGTCAGTTCGAAGTTTTGCGTCGAAGTGATTGTCACGTCAAACGAACCAGCCAACTTAAACAATATAATTTAGATAATGGCTCGACCTTTTGACTTGTTGTAATCGAACTTCAAGAGTTCTTCTTATTATTGTTTTCATTTACAAGGTGAATCGAACGGAAAAAAACATTCTAAAACTGTTCGACAATTTGACAGGTAAACGATAAATCTCTATAATACAAACCTGTAATAAATATTTCACGAAAATTATAAGATGTAAGTGTACAGTTTTTTAAAGATAAATTATCGAAACGGTTAGTTTTTTGCTACTACAAACTGATTTTTTTTTTTTTGTTTAAAAATAGAGTCAAAGATCAATCTATTGATGAAGAATCTAGGATGGCAGTTCAAGCGCCTTCAAAGTTTTCAAAAAATTTCCATGCATTCTAATTGTTTATTAAAATAAGTAACTTAAATCAAATTAGATACGATTTAGATCAATAAATTTCTATGCAAACAATCTCATTTAAATATCACGTCTTCATTTATTCGTTTTTAACTCTCGTAGGGTAAGTTATAGTAATGAAAAAAAATCGAAAATGATTTTTTTCATATCTTCACGTTTCAGAGGTTTCTGAACATTTTGGCATACCTAAGAAACAATGGATGTATGTATGTGCAGTTAAAATTTTTTGTCCACGATTTGGAGCGCACGGATCAACCGATTTGAATGGTTAAAAAAACAGTCGATTCCTATTGATGGGAAAACGTGCTGATTAGTTTTTGGCAAAGGCAGGTTCAGCCGTTACGGAGATACGGACCAAAGAGAGCAGCAAATAAAAACAATTGAAACAAATGATTCAAAAAACATTCAATTTGTAATGATTGGGAGGAAAGGTGATTAGTTTTTGGCGAAAACAGGTCTAGCCGTTTTGGAGATATCGAGCTAATTGTGCAAAAAATGACAGTTCTTGAGAGAAATAGCATTCGATTTGTTATGAAAAATAATTGCTTTTTTCATAAAAATTTTTTTTTTGTATATCGAAAATGACTTCTCCACGTTTCAAGTAATTCTGGATCGATTGATTCCCAAAAATTAAAAAAGTATTTGTATGCATAAGTGACTGTGTGTGTCTGCAGTTCCGTAGCATAATTTATAGTAATCGATCAAAAATCAAACATTTCTTTACGTTTCAAAGCCATCTAAACAATTTGGCATACCTTAGAAAAATGGATGTATGTGCGGATACAATTTTTCGTCCATGATTTAGGGCGCACGGATCAACCGATTTCAATGATTCAATAAACATTAGATTCCTATTGGTAAAACGGGCCCAGTTGTTTCGCAGATACGTAGCAAAAAGTCCAGAATATGATAATTCAGTTTTTGCAAAAACGAGCCATTCGATTAGAATGATTCAAAAGATGTTCGATTTCTATTCTATAAGAAGACGTGCTGATTAGTCTTTGGCAAAGACAAATCCAGTTGTTTCGGAGATACATAGCAAAAAGTGCCAGAAATGGTAATTCAGTTTTTGATATATAACGGAGCGTCCGATTTGAATGATTCAAAATCATTTTATTTGTATTGACAAAGTGAAGATTTGATTACATTTTTCGAAAGACAAGACAGAGGAAAAGTGCTAAAAACTACCATTTTTTAAAAAATGGAGCATCGGATTGGAATGATTCAAAAAACAATTTGCTTGTGTTAACAGTATGAAGAAACTGTTAGTTTTAGGGGAAGAAAAAAAAATTTGGTTTTATCTCAAATAAAAAAATTGCAAGTACAAAAACTGTTCAAGGAAATATCAGTTGGTAATAGTGCTGGTTAGTTTTTGGTAAATATTTTCCTATAGTTCTCTTTGGTGCTTTAATTCTACAAATCAATTAAAATGTGGAATATTGAACTTCAGTTTTAAAATAAACATTATAATTTTTAAAACTAATTATTATAAATTCTAAAAGCTTATCCTTTACCTCAAGCCTGTATTTCCTCCATGTCAACAAAACAATTTTTTGCGCATATCTCTTTGGGCGATCTGGCTCAAATTAATCCTTTTTTGCATCGCAGCGAATAAAACCGTTTTTTCTTGGATCTCATTTTATTTAAAACGGTTTTTCGTTTATATTTAAACCTTGAATAAGTTTATATTATGGGTTTTGTATTGATCGAAGCGATCTGCCAATCTATCTGTCAAGTGACGAGTTGATTGCAGCGTCATTAACGGTCCAGATCGAACAACTTGAGAGTTGGAGAGAGAGATTTTGAAGACGTCGAAAAATAAAGGGTTTTACGAGATTTCTACTGAGTTTTCGATCGAGTTATGGAAATGTTATCTTATAATCACACTTTTGAAAAATAAATGACCCAATGTTTTTACACTAAATTTTTGATTGGATTATCAATTTGCGGAAAGTATTTAGACAACAACTAATTTTATACACTGGGTATAAATCTAAATCTAGAGAGTTTATAGAAAATATGGATCATATTTTTCTTTGTATATAAATCCAGTACCTGGTACGATCTAAGTCTGTTTTTTATTATATCCTGCCTGCCACAAGAAGCAATTAGCATTCCAATTTTGAAAATATTGGGATATTGGGTGTGTTTGTCTCCCATATGAGATAAACAGGGGCATATGGAATTTTTGAGAAAAAATAGCAAATAAACATATTTCTATATTGAGGCAATAACTGAAAAAATTTCTGAACATATTTCGAAAGTTGGTTGTGTTATATTTATTATGTGCTGTGATGCATGTTGTTTTGTTTCTACAGTCTAGTTACTACTGATACGCTTATAAACCTATATTATATGTTAGGATGCTGAATGGGATATTTCACTCGAAGATGCATCTAATACAAGCGCTATTTTTAATCTTGATAACTAGATGTAACAGGATCGCATTTTTGTTTTGGATTTTTATTAATCACATCAAAGTGTTCTAGTTCCTACTGAATTTTGAATGAAATATCGAGATATCTAAATAATAAATACAAAATGTGTACTAATTATTAACATTTCTATAAAATATCTGATAATTATATATGTTTAATCATCGCTTTTGAACATCAAGTGTCTTTTTTTCCGACTTTTTTTTTAAATTTCCGAAACCGATAAAACTGCCTTCATAAACACTAAAAATTTAAAAATTCGTAACATTTTATGATGAAAATAATTTTAAGTAAAACACATTTCTCCAAGATTTGCAAAGATAATATCACGTTTGTTACAAAAATTACTTTTATGTAGGGTAGAGTATCAGTTCCCCAAACTTCCAGATGATTTCTGGAAAAATAGTAATTGATAATAATAATTGGCAATTTTAGATGTCACAATATTTGACGATATCTAAAAATCAATCTTAATAAATCAGTCTTAAGTCGTTTGAGCTCTTATATTTTGAATTATTATATTTTTACCACTAGATTCAAAGCACTGAATTTAATTAATGCTTTTAGTCAAATAATTGCATTATAATTATAGAGGTAGGTATTTATTTAAAAAAATACATTTTTTATATTTCAAAGTTATTTAATATATATTTAACGGAATCCTTTCTGATAAGAATTGTACTTCATAAATTATGCCTCCAAGAACAATCGCAGAGTAGTGAGTAGAAGTTCACCTCGGAATGGTCCTCTCTTCTGTAAAGATAATTTTGGCCAGTTTCCCCAAATTTTCAGATGCACCAATGTTGTCTGCAAATAATTTCGCCAATAATTATGCCAGAGCACAATGTGACAATGTTGTTACCAGGTGCCTCTAAAAAACACTGCATGAACGTTGTGCCCATCAAAATTTTCCAACCAAGTCTTAGACATTTACACTTGAGAGAACTTTCTGGCATGCTGAATTCTTCATATGATTTACATTTCAACCAGAAATGTTTTGTTTTCTTGGCATGATGGTATTTGCAACATCTTGTTCTTCTTCGTTCCTGAAAAGAAAAATATGTAATGTAATTTTCAATTTTGTGGCATTGTAATTCTAGACTCTCTTCAATTCTAGATATTTTAGTCTAAGGGAATGAATTTTATGTGATTTTTGAATTTATAAAGAAGGGAAAATTTGTAAATATTTTTACTATCTATTTTTATAAGTCATTAGATATTGCTTTAAAATTAGAAAAAATGTTAATTGTCAACAAGCATTAATCCTCAAGCAGTTGAAAATTGGAACGTGATCATACCGCTGATATCTTGTATCATACTTACTAAATTGTATTCCTCTTCTGTCAAGTGTTAATTGCGTAAGACCACTTCGGTAAATATTTTCCAAAGATTATATCCATGAATCAAGTTGGTTAGATTTAGGACACATCATTCGAGAACAGTCTCCAAAAAAGTTGCATTTCTGCACATTGTCACCTGACCAATTGTTGGCACCCAGCACCCACTTTCAAGATTGATGCGTCCAGAATTCGTCCATTTCCAGGACTGTCCAAAATTATTCTTAGAAAGTGACATCCATGAATCAAGTTGGTACTATTGAAGACACATCGTTTAAGAAGAGTCTTCAAAAAAGTTCCATTTCAGCACATTGTCACCTGACTAATTGTTGGCACCCATCATCCACTTCCAACATGGATGCCTCCAGAATGCGTCCATTTGGAGGACTGTCCGAAATTGTCCTCAAAAAGGCGAGAATTACATTTTGAGACTCATCTTCTACTCTTCCGGTTACCACCAAGTATAATATCGTTTAATTTGAAATATATTCCTCCCATCGTAAAAAAATAACTAAATTTTCCTTTTATTTCAATAAGCCGATAAAATTTTAATTTTTGTTTTTATATTAAATACCAGAGCCTTCTACGTTTATGAAAAAAAACAGTTTGCATTCATAAAAAATCCGACTTATGAATCTAGTAGTTAATATGATGTAAAACACTTTCGCAAACAATTTTTTGAGCTTTCAGATTTAAATTTCACTTTTTCAAAATTAACAAGTGTACAAAGGAACTAAATTTTCATTTTTGCAAATTTATGTATGAAAATTACTGTGCATATTTCAATTTGTTACTGAAATTCAATAAACCTTACAATGAAATAAAACCAATAAATTTATCAATAAAACTTTGTTACTTTCTTTTTTCCAAATTATTTCTTAAAGCAGCCGTCGCTAATCTTTATCCACCGGCCAGTTTAAATATAAAACATTTCATTTTATCAAAATGCATTTTTAATTCAGACTTCGTATAGATTACGTATAATTTGCCAAAATTCGCTGATTGTAAATCCACGGCACGATTTCACAATTACCAAAGTTAAAAGCTAAAAGCGACACAGAATGGACAGATGCGAGAAGAAATGTTTTAGGAGGCACGTGCACGATGCCCCAAAATGATAATATAAGACACATATGATTTTGAATAACAAATACATAAGCCAATAGTATCGAAAATGAAAGTGAACTTTTGTCTTAGGGTTTAAATTTCATATTTAACTGATTGAGACATATTCAAATTGATTGAGACACTCATCATTGTTATATTTTTTAACTGTTAATTACGAAGAAATAGCTTTCGTTGAATGCAGTGTAATAATTCAAAATACGCTTTCCACTTTTTTATATAAAACTAGCAAACCCGACAAACTCCGTTTCGCCACCAGATGGTTTCGTGAGGAAGATGAAGAAATTTTTTGTTCTATATTTGAAAAGGAAAAATTTGATTTTATTATACAACAGTAATGAATTTATTTCGATTACAAAAATGAAGTGTTTTTTAGTTGAACTTCTCTAAGTAAATAAAAGTGAATCCGCAAATTATCCGTTTTATTGAAGTGCTCTTTGGTAAACCACATTTTTTGTTTTTTGGTCTGACGTTAACACAAACAAAGCGGATGGTTTTCCAACTCGTGAACAGGCAACGTATAACTGCCCATGTGAAAAACAATGATTTTCTGAATAATCGATTTGAAATTTAACCTGCAAACACTAAGCGATTGGCCTTGCGACTTGTTAATTGTCACTGCGAACGCAAGGCGAACTGGAAATTGCAATCGTTTGAAGTGAAACATTAGACCAGTCGGAATCATTGGTATGTCACCAAATCGCCAGCAGTTTTTGATTGAATGGTGAAATTCAGTGCGTGTACATCACATTTCTTGGCGGCAAGGATATGCTCGTTGACTTAACCAAGCATAATTCTGATAATTCTCACTAATGTCATTACTCGAATTTTTAATTACGGTGCGTGAAGTTTCAGCAATTTGCATTAGGGCTCGATGCCATGCACCATTAATTTTCTTAGCCTTAAACCTTGCTGACCCCAAGACCTTTCCAAAGAATGCAAAATTGTCGAAATCGATTCGTGCGTTCTGAAGTTAAATCGTCAGGAAGGTAAACCCGACTTATTTTTATATATATGTAGATATTCGAAATTTTAACTTCAAAGCACAAAATCAACAAAATATTAGTAACAAATGTCCCCAGTAAAACATTTTACTGATGGTTTATTCCACCTAAAACTTTAAAACCTGACCTTTATTTTTGTCAAACAAATACAAAATTAGATTTATTTCTCTGTATATTTTTATATAAATTGCAGTTCGTCATTACGTCGTGTTCAAAGGACATAAAATTAAGAGGAATTACCTAAGGTCTCATTACTATAATGATACCCATTCAACATAAGTACCTACACGATACATATATAAATATAAATGAAACTTTGAAATGGTTCAGTATTTACCAAAATAAGATAAATAATTCGTTTAATATGAGAAAATAGTAGACATATTTAATTCATATTTAGATTTTTAAATTTTTAGTTAGATTTAAAAAACATATTCCGAATATGATACACACGAAAAATATATTTGGAAATGTACACTGTTTTTTAGAAGGTTAAATACTAAATAAAATTAAATGAAGAACTAGTTGTGTATAGTTTATCACTAGACATTTTTCTTATAAATAATTTTTTGTAAAATTATTAATTTTTAGTCAATAATATATTTGATATTAATTAATCCAAATCCAAAATCCAAATTTTAATATAATTACATGTATCGTTGATTAAAAATTCATAATTTTATAGAAATTATATCAAAATGCAATATTAAATGTTTTCAAAATAATTGCTTCAATAATGTTGCCTATAATTTTTACAATCTCGTACCACATCTTAATTGGTTTTATTATAATATCTAAATTACATTTTTCTTAATAATAATTCGATATACATTATTACTTAAGTTCATATTTTAAGTGAATGAATTTGTCAAATCCTGTTCATATGTGCACTATTCAATCTACGATCAACTAACAAAATATTCCATATCCAAAGCCAAACAAATGAATTTTTGACAAAATGAAACTTCTAAATAATTTTTTGAATGAGTAAATTTATGTATGCGTGAGTTAAAAAAATAATCTGTTAGACTAAATTATATAATTTTATCTTGGCAGATATACTGTATTTTATATTATTTTAACTTCTTGCATATCTCAGTTGCTTTTTGGCAATAATAATGTAGACATTACATTTTTCTCATTCATAATCATGAATATATTATATTCTAATATTGTCTAGGCTCATAAGTGAATTGAAATTTCTGGCAGATGACAGTTCTCATGTGTAGAAATGTTTTCAATGCCAAACAATGATATGTTTTATGCAATTTTTTCCACTTATTTCTACACTATTATTATATTTTTATAATCATTTAAATCCTAAAAAAATCCTTAACAAACTTCAAAATGATTTATCAAAATTCGGATAACCGTGTAGGAGTTTTATTTATTCATCTGATATATTGATGTATATATATATATATATATATATATATATATATATTTATATTTATATATACATAATTTTTATTACCATTATTGTATCTGATATTATAACACTAATTTATGCAATTGTTTACAAAGTAGCATGAACCTTGTTGTAATGTTTGTCATTAAGTATTGATGGCTTTAATATGTATATATATATATATATATATATATATATATATATATTTATATATATGTTGTGCATATATTTATTTAATATATGTTAATATCACCACCTCGGGTCTCAAATTACAAGTCGAGGCGTCGTTACGCGCTCGGTCGTCGAAACTCACATATTATATCTTTTGAATTTATTATTAAAAGCGACATAATAATAAACATTATAAACAAAAGACATAAGGCATTTGAACATTACCATATATAACTATATATATTTATTAACCTTGAGCGTATGAAATTATTAATAAACGAAATTTTATTACTTTTGCGTCGCCTCGGGGTGGAAAGACAAATTTATATGGTAAGAAAAGATAGATATTATGAAGAAAAATAAGAAGTTATTGAAGTTGTTACAAAAATAAAAATTGAAACTTCTTGATGTCTTAACATCAACGTTATTGATAACCTATATAAAGACAAATTTTTAAGTAGAAGCTTCAATTAAACATCTGGGGAATTGTCATGTAGGCTAAAAAAACGTGAAAAAATTGCATTTTAATATTCTCAAACAAACAAAAACATCAATATAGTATGGATTAAAGGTCATTCTAACATCCGAGCAATGAACTTGTAGATAATTTGGCTAAAGAAGCATGTTCTTCTGTTTTTCCATCAAGAAAAACCTAGGCATCTGATCTCAAAGGGCTGGTTAAGAAGCAGGCTTTAAGTTTCTGGCAGAATGAATATGACATTACTAATAAAGGTATCTAAACTGTGTAAATAGTACATATACTGCCTAAACCAAAATAACAAATGAAGAGGTACTGAGAAGAGTGGGCGAAGAAAGAACTCTACTGAGCACGATTCTGAAAAGAAAAGGAAACTGGATCGCACTCATTCTGCAAAAAGAGTGCCTTTTTCACGACGTCGTCGAAGTTAAATAAGAGGACATAAATGTATGGGAAGAAGAAGAATGCAGATAATTGATGACTTACGCAAAAAGAGAAAATATAGGGAACTGAAAACCGAAGAACAGGACCAGGAAGCATGGAAGCAGAAGTTTGAAAAGGAAAATAGTGGTAATAGGAATGATAGACGAGGAAGGGTAGGAAAATCATTGATTTGTGGTACCTCTCACATCATTGACCTGCCTTCGGGCAGACTACCATTTATTATTATTATTACTGTCTAAACCAGATGAACTACATCACAACACATAACACATCAAACAGACAACTATCTGATTATGTTCAGAAAAATTGGCAAAATAATTTCTAATCATAGGAATGTTTTTTTTACTAATATTCTAAAAGTTGTCATCTGTCACTTTGCACCCCATAGGCGGGGTAAAATGGGAAAGCCAGGGTGCAAAGAGATTGTTCATCTCCTAAAAGCATAGTAGTACGGAACAAGGTGATGACTGATTACACTTTTCTTCCCTCTACTTTCAAATATTGTTGTTAAAATTTTTTTGACTTTACTTGGTTTTGTATCTTTTGATAGCGGTGGTAAACCTTTTTACCCGCGGTCCTTTAAGCTCAGCTCTATCCTGTTTGATTTCAAAAAAGAAAAATAATAATTCTACTTACCTTCCAATGTGATTTTCTAATATGATCATTCAAACCTATTCGAGGCTGCTTCTTTCATAATCTTTCTACAAATACATATCAATGTAATTTCAATTTTCAATTCAAAACCATATATTTTATTAAATATATGTACATAACTATTTTCCAACTTTTTGGAAAGACAGTGTTTGAGAAAAAATCACGGAATATCACGTGGGGGAGGGAGGGGTATAGTATCCAAAGATTTTCAAATAGAATCAAAAATTTTACTTTTTTTTCGTAACTAAAAAAACACATGATGTTTGGTGGGGGAGAGGGGGTAATTTTGAATATCACCACTTTGCACCAAGGCGGAGGGGGGTCCAAAAATCCTTTAAAATATAGATTATAGTGGATTATAGATATAAACGTGACAGATAGAAGAAAAGGTTTAATACAATTTTACGCAAATATGATAGAGAGTAAATTCTGGTATCAACTTTTAGATGATTTATTTGAAGCTTAATATCATTTATCTTTCGATATGTAAATTAATCAATTATTTAGTTGTCACAAATCTAGTGTGACTTAGCATTTAAGTTATCTTGAATTATGGGAGTAGATGTTAATTTCTTCATTTGAAATCAGTTAGTGGAAGACTTATGGATATTTGTCAAGAAAACGTGATACGAAATGAAAAATCGCTTAGGCTATTAAAATGTTACATTATAATAATGCGAGCAAAGGCCATGTTTTCCGCATACATACATTATGTATGCACATTTATAAGTATATACTATATGAATATACATATGTATACATACAAATATATGTATGTGTTATATTTATAAGTTTGAAAATATGATTTTGTCACGCAATGAAAAAAGGTGGCGCTTGGCTACGCCCTTTCTTGTTGCCTTGCTCGGTCTACCGCGCTTTCAAATTAACTTATATGCGTTTATATAGCTACTCCTGCGCATACTATACATACACATACATATATATATATATATATATATATATATATATATATATATGTATAGGATAGAGCAGGGCTTAAAGATCCGCGGATGAAAAGGTCCACCACTGATATCTCAAAAACTAGTACAGTTAGGAATTTTTAACAATATTTGAAAGTAGAGGGAAAAAGATGTATAACCATTCATCACCTTGATTCTTATGGCGTCGCTATCGAGAGAAAAATGGCATCCTATGTTACATTGGTTGAAAATAAGCTATTGTTTCGTAAAATTAGAAATAAAACATTGGACCTGAAATAAACCATTGGCCCAATACAATGATTAATTAGCTAGGAGTTTTACTGAACATGGTCAGATAGTTGCTTGTTTAATATAGATTTTTTTTGTAATATAATTGGTTTGGTTTTTCATAATATAGTTACTGAAAGTCAAATTGGACCTTTGTGCTCCTTTCTACTACATATATATTGAAAAGTTTAGGGATCGGTCGTACCATCAACAAATAACGAAGATATTTCAAAACCCCGAAAAAAGTTTCATTCGTCAGAAAAAAATTATTTGCTATTTTTTTGTATTATCTGGTAATGTTATTTAGTTAGTGTGTGTTTAAATGTGAACCAAAATTCGGCATTTCATTGCTATTTTCTCAAAAACGGCTGAATCGGTTAAAAATCTTTAAAAGCTATACGATAAAATTCGAGTTTAAAAGCCATACGATGAAGACTCTAGTTGATTAGTTTTACTATTTTAAGACGATTAGCTGAGCACTTTTTTCATAATTAACAGATAAGTGTAAAATATTTTGTCCACATGTTTGCCGAAAAATCTGAACCAATTTCAAGAATTCAAAAGCTTCTAGAAAATCGTCAGTTGGCTGATTAGTTCTTGACAAAGATAAGTCGCGCAGTTTCTATCACTTTGTACAGTGATAGAGTTTATTGTCTGAACAAATATCCTAAATTATTGCACACCTATAAAAAGTTGTTTGATTAATAATGAGACGTGTAAAAATTTCAAAATTCTATGGTTATAACTTTAACAGTTAATAAATCTCGATTCGTATTTTTCTAAAGTTTTTGCTACTTGTCTTTAAGCGAAATGAGACTTACAGCATACACACACGCATATACTATTTTGTATTGTATTTTGTGACAAATGATTCAGAATGACGTGAATTTAATCTTGTTAAAAAATCTTAGACTATAGTTCATGGTTTTTCACTCAATTCAAACATGTCAAAACATCTACATTTTTCACTCAATTAAATCCTATTAAAAAATCTAAGACTATAGTCGAAAAAAATAAAATTAGCATTTTTATCAAAACTCTAAGTTGCACTTAAAAGTTCTTTTTTTTCATGATAGTTATGATCAATACTATCATCCTGTTCTGTCCCTAGTTGTGGGACACCCTGTATATATTTACATTTTTCATAATCTATTTAATATTTTATAATCTTCACAAATTCTTACAACCAACTGGTATTACTCTTAAGCCTATCGATAATAATCGATAATCCAATCGATAGCCTATCACAAAAAATAAATCAACAAGAGATGACGGCACTAGTAGGTACTTTATAGTTGTTTTTATCCTTTTATCCTTTTTTATCCTTTAATCCTTTTTTATCATTTTATCGTCCTTATTACATGTCCGAGATCGCGTCATATAGTTATCCGCGGGGGTACATCGAGAATCGAGAGCGTATGTATAAGAATGAACATAAACCACGGATAAACGGTTATAAAACTCTTTTCATTCATACCGGGAAAGGTGGGCACAGGGACGAATCTGGGGATAAATTTAAGATTTATTTTTTTATAGAAAATTGTGTTACAACTGTTAATAATCATCAAAAGCATGAAGTAAACCTTGCAGATAAAAAAATTTACTCAGTTTGTAAAAACAAAGGAAAAGAGAGGGAGAGAAAAAGGGCAAGAGAGAGATAGAAAAAGGAATAGGGAGAGAGAAAACTTAGAGAGAGGATGAGGGAGAAGGCTTAGAAAAAGAGAGAAGGGAGAGAGAAGGTTAAAGAAAGAGAGAAGGGACAGAAAGGCTTAGAGAAAGAAGAAGAAATGAGAGAAAAGGCTTAGTGAAAGAGTGAAGAAAAGAGAATGAAGGGGAGAGGGAGAGAAGAAGGGTGAGAGAAGGGTGAGAGAGTGAGAGAGACGGGTGAGAGAAAGGCTGTGAGAGTGAGAGGAAGGGAGAGAGATGGGAGAGAGAGAGAAGGGAGAGAGATGGGAGAGAGAGAAGGGAGAAAAGAAAGTTAGACTGATAGACAGACAGAGAGACAGAGATAGGAACATAAAATATTGAAAAAAAATATTAACACTTCAATTAAATTAGATTGGAACAATTCGTTTAAAAATATACAACTATGAAAATGAAATTATGAGAAATGATTTTTTTTAAACCTTTTCAATATATATTATTATTATTAATTAGAGATAAAGATGGAGAGAGAGAAGAAGGGAGTGGGAGTGAAAGAAGAAAAAAGAGAGAAGGGAGAGAGAGAGAGAGAGAGTGAAGAAAGGAGAGAGATAAGAAGAAAGAGTAGAAAGACAAGAGACAGAGATAGAAACAGAAAATATTAAAAAATATAAACACTTCATTTAAATTATGGAAAAATCAATTTGTTTTTTTGGTTTTTATTAATTCAAAAATGTAATTCTTATATTTTAAATATATTTTTATCGATAACAATTGAAAACTGAAAATATTTTGTATAATAAATCCTTGGGCGGATTACTGGCTCTTACAGCAGAGTCACTCCTGAGTAAAACACTCTCGTAGCAAAAGGGTATTGTTAACTTCTCTTTAATAGATTAAATTATAGAATCGTTCAGAAATTAAAAATGTTTCAGAAAATTCTGAACATTTTCCAATACCTTAGAAAAAATAGATGTGTGTGTGTGTTGTGGGCGTGTGAGTATATATGTGCTGATACAATTTTTCGTTCACGATTTCGAGAACACAGATTAATCGATTTGAATGATTAGAAAAATCGATTCCTATCGATAAGGGGACGAGCTGATTAGTTTTTGGCAACAAAAACAGTCTAGTCGTTTTGATGATACCGGGCAAAAAGTGCCAAGAATGGCAATTTAATAGTTTTTGAGAGAACGGAGCGTCCCGATTGTAATAATTCCAAAAACATTACTTGTATTAACAAAATAAAAAACTGATTAAATTTACAGAAGGCAGGTCTAGTGGTTTCGGAGGTCCAATAAAAAGAAAACAAAAAGACATTTGGTGAAAAAAATGATCATTAGATATATGCATATCAAATTATCACGTATTTTATAGAGATTTCAATAATAAGTACAAATTTTGTTTACATTTCTATGGGTTCCGTATCAATGTGTATCCGTTATACTGCGATGCGGCGCCCGCGCGCTTCTATATTTCGTTTCTTCTAAAAAAAATTCAAAATTTCCAAAATATTTCGAAGTATAAAATAATCAAATTTTTCACAAAGGTCAATTTTTTTCAAAAATTATAAAAATCTAAAAATCTATTTTTTTCAAAGTTCTAGAAAAATGTTTTTTTTTTCTAATTCAAGTTTCAGTTTCATTTCTTTCATCGTGGTGCAGTGTTGAAAAATTTATCTTTGTACTCATAAGTCTTTGCATTATGCAGAGAAGTGATGTTCATTTTCACTTTTCAGCCCATGGACACCACATGTAATCTCCTCTAATTGCAATTCCGAATCAAAACTCAATATACAATCCCTCAATAATATTTTTCCGGAATAATACTTCGTATCAGTCCAACTCGCTCCTGTCCTTTTATATATTTGTATATATTTTACGATCTCAAAGAGCGTCGTGTATCGTCTTACAACCAGACTAAGATATTTTTTAATCTCATTTTGCAAAATTCATCTTTGCCTTTTTTGCAATTCGACAGGTTCGATTGCCTTTTTTAGACCTTTTTTGCAACGAACGCGTACCACGGGGAATAAACTGATCCCAGGACAACGATATGTATTGAATCTGATATTATATTAATGATAATTGTTTGTTTTTGGAAACATAATTATTAAATATATTAGAATATAATACAAAACATAATATGATGTATATAAATTTAAATTCTCATTAATAATTGAGTTCTCAAGTCAAAATACCCTTCCCGGGTATTGCCATGTTAAAGTAGTATATCTTCACAATTTGTGATTAGTATAGAAGGACAATCACTGGGTTACTTTTTAAAATAAATTATATGAAAATAGATAAATCAGCCCTTGTTTTGTTGTTTAATATGAATAAATCAATAGAGTAAATATATTTAGTCCTTTCTATAGAAAAGACGATCATTGGTTAGTCTACTGAAAAAACCACTTAGTTAAGATTAAGGAGGATTCTCAACCTAACAACTCGCAAAACTTTTTAAGGTACTAATATACTACTAATACTAATAAAAAAAATTAAAAAAAGAGATTACATCAATTACATTGATCAAGAATTTTGTAACTTTTTATTGTGACATGAAAACTTATGTCAACTTTTGAACACGCGGCCACCACATTTTTGTTTGTTTTTCAATCATCAAAACTATAAGAGTCCTATAAGGTGTTATGCTGATTTCACTTAATTTCACTAGTCTGGCTGGTTCTACAGGTGGCAACCCAAACGTTTGTCATATCTCTGGGTGATAAATTATTATCACAATTTTCCTATTACAATTTCTGTAATAGAACGAATATTTTATTGATGCAGCAATGTCGGATGATGATTAATTTCACTTGCTATCTATATTTCAAGTATAAAACCGTTGTCACTACTGCTTGACACCAATCTTCTCGAAACAGGATTGAACCCGGGACCTCTGATTCAGTTCAAGTCGTACTAGCCATTTACCTACGAGCGAGCCCATAATATATCAATGTTTTTTTGGTGACATCAAAACATGTTTTCATAAAAAGTACAAAAATTTCCAGTCTCTCAGCCTTGTCTGCTCCAATTTTTGAACTTACCAAAAAATAGAAAGTCACTGAAAAATACATCAGTGACCACTAACATTTCATCTCTTTCACAACTATTGTAATAATGATCAAATCCAAGAATACAATATTAATAACCAAATTTGCTCTTTATCATTCAACTAAGTAAATTTCACCAATAATTAAAAAAAAATCGTTATTCCTAAATTATCGTTTAATTCGACGACGATGTCTTGTATTATTCTTGATATCTGTCCATAATTAGCGACAATCAGGCGTCTTTAGGGAGCAGGTGGAGATGGCAATTAATAAACACTCTTAACAAGTTCATTACACTTACGAGGAATTATACGAAAAATTAATACTGGCCGATATACAGTACCGCAATTTAATGAAATTGATTTTGTTTAATAATATATCCAATAATTTAATAGATTGACTAATTTAATGGTAATTACTATTTTTCAAGATTCAAGAACTTATCTTCCCGAAAGAGGAGTTGTTTTCACAAAAACTTTAGATTTGCTAATTTTGTGTTTTCTCGACGTTTGAATTTATTCTAAATCGTTTGAGATCAGATTTAAAACAAGTTTGTGCAAAATATATGTGAGTATGCGAATCTTTGACTTGCAAATTTTTGACTGTTCTAAAACGGCTGCACCGATTTAAAGATTTTTAAATCCTTTCGATGAAGCTCGATAAAGATTTGCATTAATTAGTTACAAAACTCACCAAAATCAGTAAGCCCTTTTTTATAATTAGGAGAGAACTGCGAAAATCTTAGCCAATTTTAAAAATTCAAAAACTGCTCGAAATATATTAGTTGGAAATTGTGCTGATTAATTTCTGGTAAAGATTGGCCAAACAATTTTCTAATTTGTTGTACTAATAAATTGTTTAAAAAATCGTTTTTTCATTTAATTTTTTTTTGTAAAGAACATTCTAAAATATTTCTGGAGCAATAAAAAGTGAATATGTTTTCAAATTACTGCTGGATTCTGCAAAAATGAACTCAAAAAAAAGTGCGCGCAAGATTCACAAAAGTAAAACTTTTTTGCTATTGTACGAGTTGGCATTTAAGTTAAAAATAAATACATCTTTATATTATAATAAATTATAAATTATATATTTATATCATTAAAAATATTTAGAATATTTGTAAAAAACAATGTAATTAAAGTCATACTTCAAATATGACATGATCGGTTTGTCATTGTAATTGACATTTAGAAATGAACCATCATTAGAGAAATGAAGTAATTGCTGATTAATAATTCTATAATATTCGTCCACACAGTGGATTATGTTAAACAACGCTTAAACAAATATTGTTTTTGCAACTTCACTCATCATGTAATTGCGTTTGAAAAACTTCAAAGATTCATAGAAGCTACGAATAATATAGAAAATATTTCAATAAACTTACATTTCATACACGGCACAAACGTTTCATATGTTTTATTATTTTTATTATGATCATTTACGGGGGACAGGGTAAAATATTCTTCTGACTCAAGAATTTTTTTTATTAAATCAAGGTTTGTACTACAATGTAACCTTAAAATCTAATGGCATTCCGATTTTCTCGTTGATGTCGCTACGCATACAACGAAAGATCTTTATTCACTCGACACGACCACTAATCACAATTGACCCTTGACTTTCATTACATTTTCACAGATTTACTTGCACTTAAAGAAGTTTTACTTCAAAAATATGAAAAAAAATGGGGACAGAAAACGACAAACATTATAAATTTTAATCATTTCGCAAAAACAATTCTGAATCAGAGATTGTGTTGTTTTTTTTATTTTTTGCAATTTTTTGCACTTTGACTCTCAATTTTGACCTTAGATTCATGATCAGCTATAAAAATGCACTGGAAAACCATATGTTGCACATTCGGCACTTACTTTTTTATTTTCTAGATCCGTGTTTTTATTAAAAAATTGTCATAATTATTAGTTATAAGTGAATATATGTTACGAATAAATATTTAAGTACGGATCTGAAATAATTTTCTTGGCTAAAACTTTCTTGAAAATAATCAAATGTTTGTGTTGCAAATTTGAACCGGTTCGGGAGTGTTAATCGACGAATAATTATTGCAAATGTATAAATATCTCGTTTAATTCACGCATTAAATTTAAATTTTAATACTTGATAAAGGGCTCTCTCGTGGCATAGTAGTTAGAGCTGTGGAAATCCATTCAGAAGTTTCAGGATTGATATACGCTTTGGACAGTCTAATGACAGTAATGACTTTACCAGCAGAGAATTTTCAAATAAACCTAATAAATTCTAATTTTTCAAATTAGAGTAGGGCGGGTCACAAAGGTCCAATTTGACTTTGAGCAATTATATTGAGAAAAGCAAACCAATTATATCACATATCTAACAATTAATTACCTGACTATGATCAGTAAAACAACCAGATAAATCATCATTGTAGAAATGTGTTGTTTTTGCTGTTTTTCAAAGATTTGTCATCTGGTCTGATAGCGCGGGATGGTGGACCTGTTTACCTGCGGACCTTGTTGCCCCGTTTTACCCATCCAAATTTTTATCAAAATACAATTTTTTTAAATAATTAAAAAGTATTCACGAGTTAGTAGAGTATTTTATCTTGAATTCCTAAAAATTCTTGTCTAATATTTGTTTTTGGAATGGAAATTCCAGAAATTGTCTAAGTCCTTATTTATACATCAGTTTTGCAGCCTGGTTTCAATTTTAATATTCAATACTTTATAAGTATCGACAATATTGATCTTCTTATTCGTTTATTAATAAATATTTGTGTATACTTTTTATTATTAGATTATCATTTAACAATTATTAAACGTTTGTGCTCTTTAGGAGTCGTCGGAATGTATTCCTCCTGTCCGATGTTTTATATATATTTATAATTTATATATTGCGATTATGTGTTCATTAGCCTCTCTTAACTCTCAACCTGAACAGGTTAATGTCTTAATTAACAGTGCCATTTTTTTCGCCAACCTTATAATTATCGATTTCATAAAACTAACTATATGTGAATCCTTTCGAAGATTTAATACTGACGAACGGGGAGGACCGAGATCAGAGACGGCCAAGGAAAAAACAATAATTAAAAAAAATATTTTGATTCATATTTTTATTATTTGTTCTTATATATGTACTAGATGACCCAACATACGTTGTCCAGTACCCACGTCTACAATTCAAAAGTTCCAAATTTTTTTATATCTTATTCTATATTTTTTAATATCCTATTTGATGTCCTGCCTTTGTGTTTCATTTCTGGTCTTAGTATAAGCAGTATAAGAAATACAGAAAAAAATATTATATTATCTGCGGTAAAAGAACAATATCACACTTGATTTTACCACACAATTACTTCAATAATTTAGTCTATAATTTTCATAACCTTGTACGATATATTGCTTTTTGTTAATTATAATTTCCAAAGTACATTTTTCTTACTAATAATTTAATAAACATTATTGTTCATGTTCAAACTTTAGGTGAATTAATTTGCAAAATTTAGTTCATATGAGCACTATTCAATCTAAGATCAACTTGCAAAATATTCCATATCCAATGCCAAACAAATGAATTTTTGACGCATGAAACAAAATTCTAAATTATTTTTTTAATAAGTAGAAATATTTTTTGTATTGTTGAATAATTTAATAAAGTAAATCAAAATGCGACATACATAAGTTTAAAAAAAATGTATATGCAATTTTGGACTGTAGTGTAATTTATTAAACTGAATTATATAATTTCATCTGCCAAACAAATACTGTTGACAGTATCTTATATTATTTTAATATCTGGCACATCTCAGCTGCTTTCCAGCAATAATAATGTAGACATTACATTTTTCTTGTATATTATATTCTAATATTATTGGGACATTTCCCATAAATGTAAATTTGGGTTTATATTGAAACACACCTTGTAATTCAATAATTTATTTCACTTATTAGTAAGATTTTATAATATTATTCTAGTTTACTTTGACTGGTTTCGCGAGTCGGGCGGTTAATTATAATAACAAACTTAAAAGAAATTTGACTGCTTTCGCTTGTCATGCGGGTACTTTTTATGTGCTTTCTTGGTGACGCTTAAAGTTGTACTAACTATTATACCTAATATTTGGGTAAATATTTTTTATTGCCCTGTATGAAGCGAACAGCTTTCTGCTTGTGCGGTGTTGCAGTTTTTTGAACATTGGAGCAGCAATTCGCTCCAATTATCTAGGCTCATAATTTCAGCTAAATTCAAATTTCAAGTGAATTGACATTTCTAGCAGATGACAGTTCAAATGTTTTCAATGTCAAACAATGATAAGTGGTTTTTTGTATTTTTCGCCATTTATTTCTACAATATTATAATAGTTTTATCGTTTATTAAATCTCAAAAATTTTCTTTGACAAACTCTAAAAAGATTTATCAAAATCCGAATAACCGTTTAGGAGAAGTATCAAATTATACACCCTCACAGAAAAATTTCATATATAAGAATATATATGTATATAATATATATATATAATATATATATATGTATATATATATAATATATATATATTCTAAGTATTGAATTCTTACAATTAGTTCCTCTCTGTATTTCTATCATATAAATTGATTTACGTATGCGTTCATATTAACAAGTTACGAGAGCCCGTAAAAATCTTTGTTTGCTTTTTAAGCGCTTTTTAATAGTCTTTAAAAAATGTGGAAGATTTTACGATCGCCAATACGATTCAATCAACTCGACAACATATCGAAAATAATTGTAAATCGAGGAGATAATGCACCCAGCACTCATTGATGGATAGATAATCGATATTAGATAATTGATTCGATGTTAGAAAAAGCCTATTAAATTTTGTAGAGACAACTGCAACGAGCTTCTCAGGGCACAACAATAAAAATTTGAGTATGTTAAGAAGCTTTAAATATAAGAATCAATAATTTTTCATATTGTGAAAAATCAGAAGCTAGATGATAGAATTAATTAGAGTTCTAAGGAAGCATTACAACTAACAAGGAGAACCTCAAATTTACTCTTCTTGGATTTTGATGAAACTTTGCATGGTGGTATATAGTTGATAGTCAAACTGAACACCTTGAAATATCATAGGCGATGATATGAGAAAGTGGTTTAATTATGACACATGAAAAGTGGTTTAATTATGAAAATTGATTGAAGTTTTGAAAAATAAACCGCGCGCCTAAAGTGTTGCCTATTTTTCAAATTTTAATTTCTTTTATTCTATTTTTTTTTCTTCTTGATTTTGATTTTCAATACCATAACTTTTAACTTATAGATTGTATTGTAATCTGATTGTTAAAATTAGCAGAAATAAAAAAAAATCAAAACTTGAATTAATTTTTGTAATTAAACTACTTCTCCTAGGCCTATAATATTTTAAGGAATTCGGTTTGACTATAAACTCTATCACCATGTGTAGTATCATCAAAATCCCAGAAGAGTAATTTTGAGGATCTCCTTATAAGGAAATATAATTACCTTATCATTATGCAAAGTTTCATCAATATCCCAGAAGAGTAAACCTGAGATTCTCCTTGTAAAGAAATATAATAAGATAATAAGTGGATTCTACTGATAAGCAAACTTAATCTGGATATTAGAAGGAAAAAGGAAATTTTGCAATTGAGCAAATCAAATTGCAACCTAGATGACAAAAAGAGCACTCCACTGAGAAGCAAATTGAATCTTGATAATTAAAAGAAAACAGTATTCTACTGAAGAAAAACTGAATCTGGAGATAAGTATAAAAAGAAGTTTCTAGTAATAACAACAAATCAAAAGATAAGGACATACATAGAGGACTATACTTGGAGGTAAATTGATTTTTAATAATTGAATAAAATAAGGATTCTACTGACTACTGAAATGCTTCTGAATATGAAAATAACAAAGAGTACTTTACTCACTTAATAAGACTTACTATACTCACCAATAAATTTACTAGCAGCCTAAAAGATCACAAGTGGATTTTTCCAAGAAGTAAACTGATTCCTACAAATAGTTGATAGAGGAATACACTGCCAAGCAAAATCTACTTTGGCTTGCAAAAGTATCTGATGAAAGACTACATTTGACGTATAGCTCTATACAGATCAGAGACATGGATTCTAATAAAGGAAGACAAAACCAGCCTCGAGAATTACGAGAGTTTTTTCTGGAGACGAGTAGAGAAGATAAAGACTACAGTTGACGTATAGTTTTGTACAGATCAGAGACATGGATTCTAATAAAGAAAGCCAAAAACAGCATCGAAAATTACGAGAACTTTTTCTGGAGAGAAGGTCAAAGCTATATTTGGCGTATAGCTCTGTACAGTTCAGAGATATACGAGTAGATTCTAATAAAGGAAGACAAAAACAGCCTCGAGAATTACCAGAGTTTCTTCTGGAGAAGATATAGGCTACATTTGGCTTATAGCTTTATACAGATCAGACCATAGATTTTAATAAAGTAAGGCAAAAACAACCTCGAGAATTACGAGAGCTTCATCTGGAGAAGAATGCAGGAGATAAAAGCTACATTTGGTGTAGAGCATTGTGCAGATCAGCGACATATATTCTACTAAAGGAAGACACAAACAGCCTCGAGAATTACGAGAGCTTCTTCTTGAGAAGATAAAGGCTATAGTTGACGTATAGCTCTGTACAGATCAGAGTCATAGATTTTAATGAAGGAAGATGAAACAGCTTCGAGAAATTCAAGAGCTTTATCTGGAAATAAATGGAGAAGATAAAGGCTGCATTTGAAGTATAGCTTTGTACAGATCAGAGACATTGATTCTAATGAAGGAAGACAGAAACAGTCTCGAGAATTACAAGAGCTTTTTCTGGAGAAGAATGGAGAAGATAGAGGCTATATTTTGGGTGTAGCTCTGTACAGATCAGAGACATAAATTCTTATGGAGAACAATGAAGAAGATAAAATAGACTTACTGGGTAATAAATGGAGGAGTACTACAAGGTGCAGTATAGATACTAAATGCAGGGAATTATATTGGACCCATATTGAGAAACAATGCCTTTTCCAGGATGTCACCAATTGATGGTTAGAATGACTGAATGATCAAAGACTAAGAAGCATGCAGATGACGAGCGTCTTAAAAAACTGAAAACTAATTCTCAATGTGCCAAAAATCAAAATAATTATGAAAAAAAATACTATTACAACAATTGGAATCTTTCTTTAGTCATAAATTTTGTTGGGATTCGCACGTAGCGAATAAGGTAAGCGATTAAGAACGACGGGACTTCATTCCGAGGTACCGGATTCGATACCCTCTTTACCTTCAGCAACCTGTTGTCGAGCAGTAGTGACAACGGTTTTCACTTAGAAATATAGATAGAAATATGTTCACAACTTTCCAATTCCGACATTGCTGCAATAACCCATTTTTCTATTAAGTCCCAGTTACAAGAACCACTAATTC
The DNA here is from genome assembly GCF_003426905.1 of Ctenocephalides felis. Classification (NCBI taxonomy): domain Eukaryota; kingdom Metazoa; phylum Arthropoda; class Insecta; order Siphonaptera; family Pulicidae; genus Ctenocephalides; species Ctenocephalides felis. Next base: position 8,505,462 of record NW_020538040.1, read on the forward strand.
TATTTACTATTTCGACATGCATTGTTTATACCATCAATTATAATTATTATTTCGATGTCGAAATTATATTTTTCGTCCACTAATGTGGCGCCCGTCCCACATCGGTCAGTTCATTTCAGTAGAGAAAACAAACATAATTTCATTTGAGGTCGTTACATCCATCGCTTCGAATGCGAACCGAATAATTTTAAGATTTACAATCACTTTGCTCCTTTTGATTATTTATTATTAGTCTTAAAGTGCAAAAGGAGTAGGTATTATTCCGAGAGTGATTTAACTTGCCATGAATGTGGATGTTTCTGGAGGTCCTGAGATCGGACTTGTTGCTGCAAACTATTTTTAATTATAATACGTAATTCAATTTTTTTTTTAAATTAATAAATTTACTACAATTATCAATTTCATTTAATTATTTTTCTGCAGAATTTAATATTGCTATTTGAATTCTTCTGTATTCCAAACGGAGAAATTACGTTTTTCCCAGAAAATCGAACCAAAATTGGTACAAGCATGTGTGTGTATAGGAGCGTCAAAATTTGTTTTTCTGTTGACGTTTCTGGCAAAATTTAAAAGCCATTAATGACTCAGTTGATCAGTTTACTCGACGATCAGCTTAGCTGTTTCTTTAGACTTTCATCCAATTTTGATACAAAAAAATCCTGAACCAATTTTCAAAAATATAAAGCTTTACGAGACACATGTTTTAGGGATCATTTCGGTTAGTTTTTATTCGCTTAGTTTCGATTTCTATTGATGGGGAGATGCGCCAAACAGTTTTTTGCAAAAGCAGTTCTAGCCGTTTGGGAGATACAGAGCAAAAAGTGGTAAAAATGACATTTATTGAGAAAATAGAGCATTTATTTCACTTAACGGAATGAAGAATTGATTGCATTTTTGCGAATGCAGAGAAAAATCAAAAACTGAAATTTGCTGGTCAAATAAGATTTTTACAAATCACTATTATTCATTTAATTGATTGAATACAAATAAAATTAGTTGTAAATAGATAGACAGGTAGATAGGTAGCATACCTTAGAAAAAATTGAGGTGCGTGTGTGTATATGTTTGGATACAAATTTTTTGTCGACGATTTCGGGCGCACGGAAGAACTGATTTAAATGAATCAAAAAGCAATATATTTCTATTGGTAAAGAGATGTGTTGATTGGTTTTATAATTTTTTTTTGAATTTCGACAATAATTCGGATTTTATTTCTAATTTTAGCTAAAGTTCTGAAACTCATTTTTATACTTATAAATAATTTTAAATTTGCAATTCAGTTTATATAATTCTTATAGATATTAGACATTTAGACCTTCATTTTAAATTCGAATTATAAAGTTTTGTTTATTTACCTTTTTGTAAACATATTAAAACGTCCAGCAATTTGCCTTAAGGCACGATGCCATACGCCTCTAGTACATTTCTATTAAGAAACGTTATATTTATAAAATTTACGCAAAATTATCTTTTTGTCTAACATAATTTATTTCGTACATCGTAATACAATATAATATAATATAATAGTTTTAATGATCGTTAAGCGATTGTTAACTTGATACAAGAATTACACCGACATGCGACTAAACATAAGTTTTTCTACAAATGACTTTTTAATTACTTCTTTAAGACGGAAAGAATGAAGGTGTCGCGAAATTATGATGTTTTCTTTTGATTATCATAAAGGAAAAAAAAACAGAAAAATAATAACTGTATCAGAAAACAGTACGATTTTATCTTGTTTTGTCGGTTAGAACAGAATAAAATGTCGAGGGTAACAAATACCTGCAGACTTAAATTAATAGGCCGATTATAAGATAAGATTTTTCTCTAAAATTACTACAAGCTTATCGTAGGATTATATTGTTAACTTAGATTTTGTAACCTGTCATATAAAAGTAAACTAGATGTACCCATTAGACTTCTTCTATTTTGGATCTCTAATTTTACTGTTTACAACAAATTTATGAATTAATATTATTATAAAATTAATTTCACTTAAATTACACAAAATTATAACTTAAAATGGAACAGTCAATGAATGTATGTTAATTTTAATTACATGAAGTTCTTTAAACACAATTACATGATGAGTGCAAAAACAATATTTGTTTAGGCGTTGTTCAACATAATCCACTGTGTGAACGAATTTAATAGAATTTATCAATTAGCAATTACTTCATTTTGTAATGAAAGTTCATTTCTAAATGCTAATGCAATGACAAACCGATCATGTCATATTTGAAGTATGACTTCAATTACATTATTGTTTTTAAATATTATAAATATTTTTAATGCTATTATAAATATATAATTTATAATATATCATTTACTTCAATCGCGTGTGAACCTTATGCGCGACTCTTTTTACTATTACATTCATCATAATCTTTCATTTTTCATTTAAGGTAGCGGGGGGCTTGAAGGTGCATGGCATCGCGCCTTGAGGCAAATTCCGTACCAAAAACTAAATTAAAAAAAAACTTAGATTTAGATTAGAACAAATAAGATTTTTGAAAAATTTTGAAATATTCGAAAAAAATCTATGAAGAAGCTGAATTGAATTTTTGCTCTTACTTATCGGAGCTCGAACAATAACAAAACTAAAAGTTATTCTATCCGATGTCGTCAATCGATCTGTAATTTAACTCTCAGTGTTCGATATTCGAGAGTAATTTTATTTGATAGATTTTATGATATTGAACAAGTTACGATGTTTGTCCGTATGATATACGGTATCTTTGAATATTTTTAGCGATAACACAGTTGGAGGTTAAAATCGAGGTGCACCGCCCGTCGGGGAGAACAAACGTGGATGTATGGGAGAGAATTTTAAAGAATATATATATATATATATATATATATATATATATATATAATTCTTTTGAGTCTAATTTTACAAAAAATGGTAATTCAGTTTTTGAGAGAATATAATAATCCGATTTGAATTATTCAAACATTTTATTTGTATTGACAATTGAAAAACCGTTTGAATTTTTAGGAAGGCAGGTATAGCGGTTTCAGAGATCAAGTAAAAAAAAAAAAAATATGACACGTAGCAATTTAATAAGTATGAATTTGTTACATTACTATGGGTTCCGTACCAATGTTCATCCGTTAGACTGCTATGCGTCGCTTCGAATTTCTTTATAACAGCCAGCAGCACGATTGCTTTGAAAAAAGTTCAAAATTTTCAGAAAAATTCAAAATATAAAAAAGAAATTCAAAATATTAAAAAAAAAATCAGTCATTTTTTTTTTCGAAAATTTCAAAACTCTCAAAAATTTAATTTTTCTCAGTTTTAAAAAATTTTAAAGGTTTTTTTAAAAATCTTAATTTTTGGTACGGGAAGTTCCAGCGATTTGCCTCAAAGCACGATACACCACTAATTTTCTTGTGCTCGAGCGCAATTTCCTGCATTTTCTTCATTTTAGTTTTTCCAGTCATTTTATATTTTCTACGATGATGTCTAGCAGTCGGCACTTTTTCTACAATATTGGTTCAATAAGTTTATTTTTCTTCTTACAATCATATCCAGCAAGGTTCTTTCGTCATTTTTTTGCAGTACTAATTAATTTCTCCAACACCACATCGCAGAAATTCTAGAAAATTTTTTGTAACTCATAGAAAACTTTGACCAATCAAAGGTAACGACAAGTAATAGGTGTTAGTGGCATTTGCCATAAGGCTAGTTTCATGAACTTCTAGATATTTATAAAAAAAAATCGTGTAGATTGAAAGCACTTGTAATGGAAAATGCCTTATTAACATCATTTAGAGTAAGTTATAGTAATTGTCCAAAAATCCAAAATGATGGTAAAGATATTAAATCTTTACGTTTAAAACCCCATACACTTTTTTGCATTCCTTAGAAATATAGATGTGCGTTTAGAGAGATACGGAGAAGAAACTATAAAAAATAAGTTTTTGAAAAAATGGATTGTTCATGAATGTGTGGATACAATTTTTCGTTCACGATTTCGAGCGCACGGATCAATCGATTTGAATGATTCGAAATACATTACATTCGTATTGATTGAAAAACGTGCTGATTAGTTTCCTTCTAAGGCAGGTCTATCCGTCTTGGAGATAAGGAGCAAAAAACAGCAATTTTTAGAAAACGGATCATATGATTAGAATGATTCAAAAAATATTTTTCTTGTGTGAAAAATGATTAGTTTTTGGGAAAACAAGTTTGATCTTCTTTTTTAATTGCTGTGTCCAACGATTCAGAACTACTTGAAACTTTGAGAAAATAAAAAAAATAGCAAATAGGACAACTTTTCTTTGGGAAAATTATCTACGTTTGTAATTATCATTTATTGGATAATCTTGCAATTTATTGTTAGTACATATTCCATCAAAAAGTTACATACTTTCTTCATTAATAAATTTTAATTTTAGTTATAAGGAAAACATAAAATTTGCAAATGCGATTTTCATTGAAAAGCTTATGAGGATATTTTTAATTATCCTCCAATCAAAGTGTTGAATAATGTTTTTACAAATTCACATAAATGTATATGTGTTTATTTTCAGTCTTCATTTAACTTTTTATGCCCAATTAAAACTAAATTGTAGCAAAAATACATAAAAATTTGCATTCTCATTACGTATTCATTTATTCTCGAAAGTATACTCGATTAGCATTTTATTTTATCAAATTAACTGTAATAAATCGTTTAAAAATACGAGTTTATTCTTATCTACATTATTATTATTATTATTATTATTATAAATTCTTGTACTACGAACTTGAGAAAAAAAAACACAGATGCCTCTGAGTTCTTATGTGAAATAAAATGTATTGGTTGAAACATTGTGGCGCTTTTTATCGTAAAAAATAAGTGCTTTGAATTTATATTTATATAAAAATTCATATATTAATTTATATGTTTATAATTACACTTATTTTTATTAATGCGGATATGAAATTAGATTCGCTACAGTTGAAAAATTACAACATTAAAAGTGTAATATTAAATTTGTTACAAACATTATTATAACTAAGTTGGTATTGGTCTTTTGCTCTGAGGCAAGTTACTTGAATTTTTCAAAATGTGTAAATAATCGACTTAATCAATAAAACATAAATTATTATAATTTTTGAATGATTAAAAGTATTCCGAGTTGAACACACAATTGAAAAGGAACGAACACGTTAACTCGGAGTTTTTTTAAAAGAAAATTTTCAAAAATCAACAATTTTTATAATTGAACCAGTTTCCGCAGAACTTTAATGGTTTAGTATGTTAATTAAGACCAAGTACTCTATCGTTATACCAAGTAAATCGTCTAATTTTAATTTTAACAAACCTCAGAAAAACTACTCATTTTCTAAAACTTTGATGAATTTTTAAAATTAAACTACTTGTCGTAAGGCCGTAATATTTCATTAGGTTCTATAAGACCATGATATATATCGCCAAAAAAAAGTTCTATAAAAACGGATTTAATTTTTTTTTCAATTTCAAAACAAAATGATATAGTCTTTGTTCTATTTTTTTAGGTCAATTATGGTCAATACCTATCACCCCGTTTCGGCTTGACGTTAAGTTCTGGGACACCCTGTATATATTTACGATTATGTGCATTCTCGTGTCAATAACACGAAATGAACGATATTATCCTGATTACATGTAAGTGTATTTGCAAAAAATTATCGACAAAAATGTAAAAATATGAAACATTAGCTTTGGGGTTTTGATAAGGCATTCGCATGCTACATACGAACTCATTACGGTCAAAACACACTTATCTGGATCAAGGTAAAATTTAGTTTTATAAATATACCACTGCGAATAGAATCGTTTATTAACTTTGAAGAAGTTATTTTTTTTGCCAGAAAATTCGATTTGCTATTTTTATATGTTATCGACGATTGAAGTCATTCCGAGCCGACACCAAAATTGGAAAAAAAATAATTTGGCAAACTAGGTCGTTTCTTGAAAATAATTGTTAGTTCTTTGACAAAAATAAAACTTCATATTCACTATATACTTTATTTTTATAGTATAAAAAAAGATCTAATTCAGATAATTTTGTAGTTTTTTCATTTTGTCCAAAATGTATTTAATGCAGTTGGTTAGATGCTTTTCTTTATCCTTTTATGATTTTGATAGATTTTTTTTAAGGATTTTTGGATCCTTCCCTCCACCTTTCTGATATTCAAAACTAACCCACATCCCCCACCATCACGTGTATTTTTTTGTTATGAAAAAAAAATGTAAAATTTTTGATTTTTTTTTTGAAAATGTTTGAATGTTTTTAAAAAATTCGGATAAAAATGAATTTGTGAAATTTTACTATATCTCTCGTCACGTGATTTTTTGTCAATCTCCCTCTAAAAACCTCACGTGATTAATGGACGCTCCCTTAGAAGTGGCTGATATGTAACATCTTAGACACCTTATTGTCTTGCTATTGAACTCAATTCAAAACATTGATAATCTTTCACAAATTGTCCATAATTTGTTCTATTAGCCATTGTCCTATTTACAGACACTATTGAAAATTCGTTTAGCTCTTCCTGAAAATCAACATTTTTATTTATACATTAGATAGTTTACTTTTTGCTTGGACAATTCCTTCAGATTAGCATTAGAAAGACTAGTGCTGTTTCTTGAACTATTTCTTCAACATCAATCACATTTACCTCATCTAAACGAGTTTGCTTCACTAATTCCACTATTTCTTTCATATTTTGGATGAAACCTATGCTAAAGAAAAGGTGTTAATCTAAAACAGCGTTAAACGAAGCAGTGCTAAGCGAGGTCTGACTGTGCTCATTTAGCTTTCTTTCATCTAACGGTGGTCCATCTGATGGTCCAAGTGATCTAGTGATCTTACGGTTTAGATATTTCTGTAAAGAAAACATATAAAGTATTAGACATCATTAGAAAGGTCTCAAAATTCTTAGTTTTTTTTCATATATTGCAACTTCAAATTCCGTACGGTGTGACCTACAGGCAAGTTGCTATCGATAAATTTCAATTTTTAAATGGACCACCCTATATCATTTATTCTCTACTTTTACTTCCTAAACTTCTATTTTCAAGATACCCCAACTCATGTGTCTTGGTTTCAGCTCCTTAAAGTTTTCTTCATTCGAGACCTTTATGCCAATAAAGGTTCCTCCAGTTTGCACCTTTTTTTTAACAACCATATCCAGTAGAGTTTCCTTCAATAATGCTTTGTATGCTATCTCATTGGTCCATTTTAATTTCTTCATTCTTCTCCAGCACCACATCAACAAACTCTCCAGGACGTTCTCGTTAGTCTTTCGAATAGTCCATGTCCCTGATCAGTCTAAAACAAAACTCCAAAAGTAATATTTTACCAACGAATATAATGATGGATAATACTGCCTTAGGGCAGGTCGGTGGGCTGTTGAAAGTTGAACTTCAACTCCTTTCAGGAAAAAATGTGAGATTTCTCATTGCCATTTTACACCGCAGTGGTCACCGAAATGGGAATTTTTAATTGGAAACATATTTTTCATCTATATTTCCAAGTAAAAATGGATATCGCTGCTGCATAACAGGTTATCTACAAGGAAGATTCGAGCTCACGGCTCTATCCAAACAAGACAGTGCTCTTAAACGTTACGCCATGGAATATATATATATATATATATAATATTTGCGCAAATATAAAATATTATCCTTGCCGTCGTATGCACATTATCGAATCCTATCTCTTCCACGATCTACAAGCGAAAAATATAATCGATGTTATCCATAGAACTCGGCCGTGTGCAAATTATGCATCGGCTAATTATTAGATTGTCGCAAAATAAAAACGAAATAAAAATTATATATACATATATATATATATATATATATATCATAGTGGGTATTCCTATTAAATTCTGTACAAGTAAAACGTGTCGCTTAAAATGGCCGTGTTGATTGTTATCGAATGGCGGACTAAAAATATAAAACAGATATTTATAATAGTCCCATTGAATGGTGAATATACAGTTATCAGTTTTGAAATATCGATATGTATTATGTGCAATTACAAAGACATATATGCGTATAGGTATATTCCATCGGAATCGAGGTACTCATCAGACATAGCCAGAAGTACAAAAACAGACTGACTTGGTATTCTAATTGGACGTTGGAATTGGGCAAGGAAGGAAGGAAATTCTTAGATCAACATCTAACAAAAGAATTTTAACAAAATTCTGATCTATTTTATGTCCACTAATAAAGGAAAAGCAATTCAATCCTATTTCTTTTTAAAGAACTGCATATTTGCTAGATTTACCATTTTTGTACAGTAAAAACATACATAAATTTATTTCAAGTATATAAGAAAGCTCTAGAATCATGTGTTTTAAATCATTCAAATCAGTTGAGCAGTGCTCCCAAAATCATCGATGAAAATTCTATCCACACATACATACATACACACTCACTCATCCACTTTTTCTGAGGTATGCCAAAATTTTCAGAAACCTTCAAAACTTAAAGAAATGTAAAAATTTTCAATTTCGATTTTTGGACGATTACAATAACTTACCTTACGGAAAGTTAAAAATATGAATATATATATAATAATAAATAGTAAATGAGGCTCGGTACGATTGTGCCAGAGTACGGTAGTGACAGTCGTCATAACAAACTATACTGATTTTGAGATAGGGTCCAAAGGGAGGAGGATGAAGTATGCTTGTTCGAACAAGTTTCCATTGCTGCATTGAGTCAACGCCCTAAATTACCATGATCTGTAGAACGCGTTGTTTTCAAAGAGTCAAAAAGTAAGTTTTCGTGTTCGATTTCTTTTAATCATAACTGTTAATTGTATACAGATAGATTACTTTGTTTATTATTTTGCTATAAGTTTAACAATAGTACTTAATTCAAAGTAATTAGTTTTTGCTTAGATAATTAAGCTCTATCTCATCTACTTTCTCTTCTATGTTTTTTCAAGGTTAATATTCTTATTATTTCTTCAAAATTATTTTTCAGACAATTTTTCCAATAAGGTCTCTAGGACTATTGTTTCTTCATAATAGTAACCAAAATAAAAAATTGTCATGAACTACGATAACTCATTGAAGACATTCAAAGGTTTAATTTTTTTTCTACCACTAGGTACTATACATTTTTTTATTTTCATCTTATTTTTGAAAACTGTTCTTACAGTCCACGTCTCTGATCTATATAGAGCAAGCTATCTTTCAGAGTGATATGTATTTCTATTTTTTTAATATTTATTTTTATATTACATTTTATTATTATTGTCGAGCCTAAAATGTAGGTCATACTAGTTTCAAATGTAGGAAAATTTTTACAATTTTCAATTTTACTTTAAGTTTTGTATAAATGTTGTTTTTGTCTTGATTTCAATTGTCTTTGAAAAAAATTTTTTGGTAATTCAGAGTTATAGTTCGAAAACTTCTAGTATTCTCAATTATTTCAGAATTTTAAATGACAAAAAATACCTAAAGAATGAATTACTGTAGTTTTTTTCTCAATTTAAATTTAATATGATTTAAACTATTTTAATTATTTGATTCATTGATGTTATTTAATTTATTGTAAAATTCTTTGTTAAATTTTGCATTCGTTTTGTTTCTGGTACAATATATTATTTGCTATTCATTTTGACTATCTTGGCAATTAGGTAATAAATTTTGTTGACATCACATACAATAACAAAAAAAATAAACATAAATCTAAATTATTAAAAATTGAAAGTATGTACTTCAAGCACTGCGGTGTGAATTGGCAATAGGAAACTCATCACATTAAACTTTTACTGAATCAAGTTGGAATTTCTCTTGTTTCGTGGTTCATACCTTCGGAACGTGCACAAATTAATATTATATATATATATATATATATATATATATATATATAAACTATCAAGATATATATATATATATATATATATACATGAGTATATGAATATATGCGAATATAATAATAATGAGCGTCGGTAATATATGGTTTCAAGATATTTGCTTAGTAAATTTTATGAAGTCGCATTCGCCGTAATAAAACGCAGTTTGAACCTGTCCATATATCATTTGCACACTTTCAACGATAAAATATCGACGAACAATACCGATGATAAATCGATAAATCGATATATAAGGTATATGAATCAATATCCACTTAGGATACACTCATACACACTTGTGTGTATATATATATATATATATATATATATATATATATAATTTATATTTATATTAGAAGCACTGCTTTCCAACTCTTAATAAAAAAAATTAATCAATTGAATTACTAGTTGTGCATGGCCTTGTGCTTTAAGGCAAATTGCTCGAACTTCGTACCAAAAATTTGATTTTTTTCAAAACTTTGAGAAATTTTAAAATTTTTGAAAAAAAATTGACTCTGTTAAAAAACTTGAATATTTTGATTTTGATTTTTTTGAAATTTTGAGAATATGATTTAGAGCCAAAATATCAAAACGCGTAAGCGCTACCTAGTCGTTTAACGTGTAAATTAACGTCTCCTTATCATTATCGAATATTTTTTGAATTATTCAAATCAGTTGATCCGTGTTCACGAAATCGTCGACAAAAAATTGTATCAGTACATATATATACACACACATCTATTTTTTCTAAGGTATGCCAAAATGTTCAGAAACGTCTGAAACGTAAAGATATATAAAAAAAATTGTTTTCGATTTTTTTGCGATTACTATAACTTACCCTACGAGAAGTTCAAAATATGGACATGTACGTGAACTGTTCATTGTACAATTTACCTTTAATTTAACTACATTTTTTTTTTTCAAAATCTTCAAAATTTAAATATCATTCAGTAGCAATTTCCATTTTCACTTAGAAATATATATAACAAATATGTTTCTATTTGAAATTAAACCCATCTAGGGCACTGCGGTGTGAAATGGCAATGAGAAATTTCACAATATTCTTCCCTGAATCGAGTTGGAGCCCTAGGGCAGTACTATCTATTATTGTTCTATTTTAAACTATTTTTAATGAAACCTTACTAAATTCTAGATTTAAAAAATAAATAAAAAATCGATTATATGTACTAGCAATTTTTTTTTTTGTATACATATATTTGCATTGTCAATCAAAATAAACATTGACTGAAAGTTTGTTATATATTTAAATCGTACCCTATTTAATCTATTTCATATAACATATGTATATATAATTTTTTTAATTTTGCAACTTTAATCAATAGTAAAAATAACTTTTAGAGCCTAAAATACTTGATATAGGGTCGTACTTCATCTTGTACAATTTAAATATAACTATGATGAAATCTGTATAAAAATGTAGATCAGTCATTATAATAACTATTTTTTTAAATTTAAATTTTTGTTCAAATTAAATAAAAAAATGCTTTTTTTAAAAATTTCTATTTCATTCATTTCATTCTATTTCATCATAATGATAAAGACTTCTATCTCACATATTTCGTAAATAATTTTTTTCACGATCAATTATTAGTTTCATTCCTACTATAGGGTAATAAATTAGAAAATGATTATTATCATTATTCTGTTTATTTGGCCATCAGTGCTCTAAAGCAATATAATACAACCACCTACCGATTTAAACTGCTTGTAAAAATCTCAGTGAAGCCATAAACCTGTTGAGACGACATAATTCACCGAGAGTTTAAATTTTACTGGTTTAAATATAAATATACACCTATATATATACATATATGCATACATATGTATATACACACCTACACACACATATGTATATATACTAGCTGTCCCGGCAAAAGTTCTTTGTCCATAAACAATATTTCTAGAAAATTTTGAACAAACTGATTTTGATGTAAAAAAGTATGTGGTATATAAGTGAAAGGAGCAATTATGTTGGTGGTTTACTCACTACAAAGCATTTCATAAATAAATGATCCTATGGCATATTGATAGTAATTGCAAGTGCCAGCCTAATATGAATTTGATATATATATATATATGTATATATATATATATATATATATATATATATATATAATTATTAAAAAATATTCTATTAGAACCATCAGCAATTTGCTCCTCATTACTTCCAAACAACTACTAAAAAAATGTCCTTATTGACCTGAGCCTGAAAATTTAATAAGTTTATCTATATTATCTGAAATCTGCAGGTGATACACAAAAATCCTGCCTGCAAATTAATCCTCTTACAATCGCATTAAAAAGAATCACAATTAAAACGTTTCGCACATATTTATATACTCCATCGCCAGGTGGAGAGTTCTTATTATTGAATTAGAGACAGAGCTTTTAGCGATTCAGTTCAAATAATACGAATAAATTATCTATAAGACGCTGAGGTAATAAAAGTTTTCAAATCAAAATAATATTAGGATATCAATAAGATTATCTGTTCTTAGGATAAACTTTATCTTTCATCTTATTGCTTGATTATAGTAAGATAGATAAGATTATAGTAAATTTGCTTTGATATAAGAGAGTAGCAAGATGATAATGTAAACTTCTTTCAGAATTCGCCTATTATTTATACACGTTAATTTTAAATACATTTATCCAAATCAACTTTTTGCTTAGATTCAACATTATTTTATAGGCTTCAGAATAGTTTACATGTTGTTAGGGTAAAGAGGATTACATTTATACTTTTACATTGGCGTGGTGTAAACGATAACAAAATAGTATATAAAAAAATTATTTATTTTTTCAAGTACGCCGCGGCGTACTAGCAAAGAACGCGAACTAGCACAAATTAGTCCCGGGTTCGATCCCTATCTCGTCCAAACTCGATACCAGGCAGCGTTATATCAAATCTCCACCTAAGGTTATAGATGTTAAATATAATTCTGTAGTAAAAATAGTCTTTCACGAGCACAGCTGCACACTCATAAATATTACATATATATATATATATATATATATATATATATATATATATATATATATATCTAATATAATTCCCACACATAGGACAATGGCTAACCGATGGGTTACTTATCTTTAAACATTAGCTTAAGTCGTTGCGATTAGTATTTGAGAGTAGTTTTGATTGTTTTTTTTATTTCACCATATAATTTACAACTGTCTTTAATGACATCCAGTACATTTAAAGATAATATAATTATATTACACATGGAAATAAAATTGACAATATAAGAAGCAGCCAGAGTTTTGATTTGAAGAAAATTTCATCAATGATTTGAAATGATTTGAATTTAAATTTCATCTCTGTTACAGAGTTCTAAAGGATGTGGTTCTAGTTGCTAAAAACTTCCCCAAGGAGAAGATTGTTTTCTTTAAAAAAAATGTGATTTTCTGGGTCGATTTCAAAAATTTAAAAGCCGTGCATTGTAACTTGATCGAGACTAACATTTGTCAGTTAAATAGCAGCGAGTATAGAGAGGTAAAAATATAAAAAATATGATAGAGAAGTAAAATTTGTTTGTCCGCGTTGTGAATCACTTTCAAAAATTCAAAAATCGTTCGAAAGATATTGGTTTGGAATGGAACTGATTAGTATTTGGTAAAGATTCGTTGGCACGTGTTCTTGTAATTAAATGTCAAAAAAAAACAAAATTCGGCGATTTTTGTAATTTTTTTTGCCGATAGAAGTCATGGTCTTCTCGATCACACTAAAATAGTACGATCCTACAAGTCGTTTAATTTTAAAAATTCATGACAGTTTAAAAAAATTAGTAGTATTTTTTTGGCGTTTGTCAAAATTAGTTCTTTCATCGACGTTTTCTTAAAATCGGTTGGATCTATTTCAAAAATTTAAAAGTCATTCGATGTATATCGATGAGGACTATCGTTTGTCAGTTTTGTGCGACGATCGACCGAACCGTTTTCTCGTAAATAGTAAATAAGTGAAAGAATTTTGTCCACGTTTTAGCCCGCAATTCTGAATCAATTTTCGAAATTCAAAAACTATTCGAAAAATGTTATTTAGTAATCATGTTGGTTAGTTTTGGATGAAGATCGGCCGAGCCGCTTCTTCGTAAATAACTGTTGATATAAAATTTTACGGCCCTACGACATGTAGTTTAATTTTAAAAATTCATCAAATATATAAAGCTATTATTGTCAAAATTTGTGTAAAAAGCTGCGTTTGTGATGTGATGAGGCAAACATTATCAATTCAAAAATTTAAAATAATAGCTATAATTTTAGGACTTACAATATATTACTGTGCAATATAATTAATATAATTACAGATAATTTAAATGCTTGAGAAAATTCAATTGTAAATCGCAATGTTTAGATTTAATTGAAAGCGATAACTTTTTTTTTGAAATAAACAGTTGAAAATTTTATTTAAATATCTAAATCTAAATTTTGGTTGATTAAGTCAATCATTACACATTTCGGAAAGTTCGTGCAACTTGCCTTATGGCGAAGTGCCACTTGAACTAGTTTTTTATTGATGTTATGCCTGATTGTTAAACTTTGTTAATATATATATATATATATATATATATATATATATATATATATATATACATGTACCTATCGAGGCATTTATATCCGTTACAGGTGTATTTTTCGGCCACCTGCAGCGTAACGTGATCCCGGGACAGTTATGATATCGAGATTTAACGCGCATTAGTGATCGTATACAATAAGAGCGGACGCTCTCTTCGGCTCTCTTCGGCCCTCTCAGCTTTCCTTCGTACATTTTGCTCGTTTTTACCTTCGTTTTTCATTTGTTTATTCATTTATTTATTGTCTTTATTGCATATTTGTTGTTATATACTCACATATTCGCAGTGTATCGGGTGTCATTCGGGTAAATGCTATTAATAATTCAATTTTGGTGATAATATTCAATTCCCAAGCCCGAGGCGCATTCGATTCAGAATGGCTTGAAGCGTCGAGAAAACATAAAATTAGCGAACAGGATTTTTTGACGAAAACATAAACTTCTCCTTCGGGAAGTTAATAATCGATTCACTGATTTTAAGAGTAATACTAAACACCAGATAGAGATGCGACATTTTGGCTTAAGCCAAGTTGCATGAACTTCGCGAAACAATCGACATAACCAATACGACTTTATATTTAACAAATTACTTCACTCACTTTCTCGCCATTTGAAAAAGACAAGAAATACATGTCACAACTGTCCCCATTAAATTTGTCACAACCGTACCCAACGCACATTTTTAACAACAAATTACCATTATGACGAATTAAAATTATCTAATTAAGCAAAAACTAATTACTGGTAATTAACTACTAATGTTCAACTTACAACTAAATAACAAACAAAGTGATTTATCTGTATACAATCGATTAAAAAATATCGAGCATGAAACCGTACTTTTGACTTTTTAAAAGCAATTCGGTTCACAAATCAACATGATTTGTGTAAATGTAGGCCACTGAGTCAAGACAATAAAGAAACGTGTTCGAACAAACATACTTTATCGTTTTTCCTTTGGACCCTATGTCAAAATTAGTATAGCTGAAATGTTATGACGACTGTCACTCGGTTTCCTCCATTAATTTTTTAATCGAGTATTTATTTAAATAAATACTGATTTTTATTCTTTTTATTAACACTTTCTCAAACAAACATACTTTATATTTCTTCCTTTGGACCCTATCTCAAAATCAGTATAGTTTAGCTTGTATGACAACGACTGTCGCTATCGTACCCTGGCACAACCGTACCCGGTCTCCCCAATATAAATTTTTTAATCCAGTATTTATTCAAATATTTTCTGATTTCTATTATTTTTATTGAAACAGAAGCTTTAGAACCGCATTTTTGTCAATTAAAAATTTATTGACTGACTAGAGAAATGACACCATTTCTTAAGTGAGATGTAAGTGGCATTTTGCCTCAAGACAAATTGCATGAGGTTTGCTCAAGACAAGTTGCTGAACTTTTGTCAATCAGTATAGTTTAGGTATTATTACGACTGTCACTAACATACCCTGGCACAACCGTACCCAGTCTCCTTTATATCAATTTTAAATTAAGTATTTATTTAATTTTTTGCTGATTTTTATTATTAACCCTTGCCACTCGGATGCCACCACTTCGGCGGCAAAATTCGTATAAATCTCGGAATTTGCGAGTGAAAAGGGTTAATAATGAAACAGAAGCTCTAGAACTGCCTTTCTTGTCGATTAAAGACAACTTTTCTTGATCAGGTGTAAGTGGCATTTTGCCTCAAGACAATTGGCATAAAATTTTCGAAATATCGACAAAATAATTACGAATTAAGATTTAGCAATTTGCAAGTTGTTACAATAAAATCTTAAAATATTTCCGCAGTCTTATTAATTTTTCATAATTAAACTATGTTTCATGAGCCTATAATATTTTAGAATTTTTGTTAAAACCATGAACTCTATTATCATATAAATCATTTTATTTCTCAGTAATTAAATCTAAACTAATTATAGCTCCTTTCACATAATTTATTATGAGCTAGACTGAGCAGTTTTTTTTTAAATTAGGGGATAAATTTTTTGTCTAATTTTACGTCAATGCTGAACCGATTTTGTAAATTTAAAAACTATTCGAAAAAAATTATAGGATTGGTCATGATTAGTATTTGTTAGAGGCTGGCCGAGCCGCTTTTTTGTAATTAATTGTTGGAAAAAATTTTGATAGTTCTAATTAAGTGGACAATCTCAAAACGGTAAAAAATCTTTATAGGTCTTCATTAACACTTACAAACATTCACATTTTTGCACTTTTTTAAGGTTTCTTGTAACTCTTTCTGCAGCAAGTCAGAATATATTTTAGTTTAAAGGACAAAACTTACTTTACCTCTGTAATTACTGTTGTGCACCACTGCTATAATTTAATAATTAATAATAAATAATTTAATAGTGCATTGGACATCAATGAAGTTCTAATAAATTCTGTCGTCTGAAAGATTACACGTGATGAGAAATAGATCAACAAATTTAGTTCCCAGTTTTTCCATTTTCGAAAAATTTACCCATTCACAATTCTGCGAATGTCGATGTGGTTCTAAATATTTTATGAATTAAAAGTAAATTACAAGTTAATGTGTAATTATGTATTTACTAGTGATAAAATTTTTTCTGACACAACACATTTACACATAGGTACTTGCTCAGTGAATGAATTCTGGATCAACCACTATTTTATCTCTGCCAAATCATTAACAAAACCCACATTCACAATCCTTTCCCTTATTTTCTTTTATAACAAATTAATTCGTCAATTATTATCTCTAATGCATTTATAATAAGTGCTCTCATGTTATATGCAAATGGCATCGGTATGATCAGATGCTGATGGGGCAGATGCTGATTTCTTCATATTATTTTTTATAATTGCCGTTAATTCCTGGACATGTTGCTACTACAACTGGTTTTACTTAAACACGAATTATCAAATTATAATAATTAAGAGATTATCTACACACGGAAATGTGTCGCTGATGGGAATATTAAAAATTTTGATGACACGAGGTAAAAAGAGAACTGACTGGTTTTGGGAAGTTTACCCTTAGAATTATCATACTGCTTTCTTATGGTTCTGGTGTTTAACTTTTTGAAGAAGTTGATCCAATTTGCTAATTTCATGTTTTGTACATAAAGTCATTTTAAATCATTTGACAACGAAATTGGCAAAAGGATGTGTAAAGAAAATTTACACTTTCAAAAATTTTAAGTCTTTCAATGCAAATCGACAAGGACGCGTTAATATGTTTTGTGGGACAATCGGTCGAGTCATCTTTTTATAATTAGCAGATCAGTGCAAAAAAATTTTTTATGTAAATAAAATGTCTTCTGGAGTTTCCTAAATATGTATTTTTTATCTGCTAGTTTTGAAACCAGATGCAAAGATCAATCGGGAGAGTCCGCGATTGTCGTCGGCAATGTTTGCTCAGACATGTGACGTCACAGTCCTTTCTATGTTTGAGCACTATAAGCAACGAAAAATATATAACTAACATGTAGTGTCCATGTAGTGTATAATGTCTATGACCAGATGACATAATTTTTTCTGATTAACTCATGGTTAATCTCTTCTGGTGTTCTTTAAAAAAAATTGTGCCTAATGACAATATATCAATTTTAATTGACTTCTCGAAGGATATTTTATGTTTTCTAGACATTCTGAATCGTTTGAAACCCAAATTTGAAAAATCATGTTCATGAGCCAAAATTATAACTTTCGTCGTGGTTTTATCATAAAAGGCTGCACCATTTTCAAAAAATTAGGAACTATTCAGATAAGACACAAATTAACTATTTCTATTTCACTATTTTCAAAAATTTAGGAATTATTTGATGAAACTAGATAAGACACGCGTTGACTTTTCTTTTTTTCGAATTTTGACTGAGCAATTTCTATAAGTGCAAAATTTTGCCCAATTTTACACAGTTTACAGAGTTTATCCAATTTTACGCCAATCCTGAACCAATTTGGTAAATTAAAAAACTATTCAATAATATTGATAGGATTGGTCCTGATTAGTTACTGGTAAAGGCTGGACGAGCTGCTTTTTTGTAATTAATTGCTGGTAAGAACTTGGACGGTTTTTAATGAAGTGGACAATGAACTGTAGTATCTCATGATCTAAACAAAGATTGTACAATATTAAAGTCGTCCAAAAAGTGGTCACTTAATAAAAATCCAATCTATTACAGGAAAAAGAAATCTATTCGGAATCGCTTTGATTAGTTTTCAGTGAAAACTAAAACTTTATTTTCAAAATAGTTAGTTGAAAATATTATCTTCCAATTATGAAAGTTACTTATGTCAATTATTTAAATTTTTTACTCATATAAAAAACTTTATATAATTTGCCTTTATACTAAATATCACTTGCACCTAGTAATTATATCAATTGCTGATTTTATTATGATGACCAAACCATTACATGAGTCGAAGGATCACTTTTCTTGTCTATCAGAAATTTAATGCAACTTGTCCTAATGCAAAATCACTTTTACCTCGTACCTATAATTTTAATTTCACCTATTATATTAATTTCTGATTTTATTATTATTATTATTACCATTACAGGAGGCCCAGGATCACCTTCCTTGAGGATTTGTGGATCTTAGGAATGACTCCATCTACTATAATCAAAATCAAATGCATTATATCTGGAGAAAATCGTCTGAATTTTTGGAGGAGTAAGCAGTATTTATCTAAAGGTATGTTGGAATATGTAGATTTATAGGCCAGTTGGCCACAATTGTTACTTTAAAATGTTGTTATAAGTTCTTGGAGAACTGCTTTATCATTAGGTAGGTCTTAATTTGTCTTGGCACAATGCCATACACCACTAGTTATTATTACTATGGGAAATATAGTATTGCTCTCTTATGTTACCATGGGAGATCAATATAAAAACACACCCATGTTATCCGGGAATAAACCTAATAATTTACCAAATTTGAACTACAACTCGATCATATATTTTACCTCTATCTCAGTTTACAAGTGTCATCAGTGTTATGAATTTCAGTGTGTATGTGCGTTTCCAAGAATGATTTATTCGTTTTAAAATGTTTCGAGCGCTATGCGAGCAATTAGAGACAATCTTGTTAATTGAATTGAAACTGTGCCGACATACACACACACACTATAAAATTAATGTCGTATATTCTTCAAAGTGTTGTCCTCTGTTTTTGATGTCGTTTGTAAGGAGAGCGGCGACACATCCGACAAGTGTCGGACATCAATCAGCCTCCCAGAGACACTTGCACTTGAGGACCTTGGGAAGGGATAAGCTTCTAAACAAATTCGACACATTTTTACAACGAAAAAATAACATGTAACTGGTTGATAGTGGCATTTTGCCTCAAGGCTAGTTGCAAAAACTTCCCGATAGGTGTAGTAATTGACTTAATCGATCGAAATTGGGATTTAGATATTCAGGTAAAATTTTCAACTGTTTAATGCAAAAACCAAGTTTTCTTAACAATGTGACTTTCAATAGAATTTTCTCAAACACATTCAAATTATCTGTAATTGTATTAATTATATTGCACAGACACGTGCTTGTACGTATGTCTTAAAATTGTTTTTCATTATTCCACATTTTAATGAATTGACAATGTGTGACTCATCACATCACAAAAGCAACTTTTGACACAAATTTTTATTGTGATATATTTTCAAACTTTGATAAATTTTTAAAATTAAACAATTTGCCGTAGGGTCGTAATATTTCAGTATGTTCTACAAGACCATGATATCTATTGTGATTTTTTTTTTATAAAAATCGTCAAAATTTTTTTTTAAACAGATAATTACAAGAAAACGGCTCGGTCGATCTTTACCTAAAACTAATCAGTGTCAATCCCAACCAATATCTTTCAAACAGTTTTTGATTTTTCAAAATTGATTCAGGATTGTGAGCTAAAACGTGAAATGAAAGGTCTAATCTTGACAAACGCCAAAAAAAGGAAAAGAATATTTTATTAAGATTAAAATTTATGCATAAAAATTCTATGAATGTAAAAGTGGAGCATGGGCTGAAAAATATTAAGAAATACTAGTTTATAAAATGTATGCATGCAAATTCTATAGATCCAAAAGTGGAGCGTGGGTTGAAAAAGATTAGGAAATATTGGATGTGTAATTTGCTAATTTTGTTGTGCCTACTTATATTTATATTTCATTCTTAAAGTACATGATTTATGAATTTATATTAAACTTCATCTTAAGATTATTTTTAATCTAATCATAAGTGATGCAGCAGGGAGAATACCCTTTCTTCACAAATTATTTATAATTCACATTATTTCCAACCATCAATTTTCTTAATTCTCAACTTTTAAATCCAATCACATTTTTTATTTACTTCTATTACTATTTATCATTCAACAAGATAACACTATTTTATTTATATTGTTTTAAAACAAGCCAAATATAAGTTTCAGATTAAAAATCAACCTTTACTTCTTACTGGGTAATTTTTAATTAGACTGTATGTTTTTTTTTATTCATAAATCTAAATTTAGCAGTATATAAAATATAAATTAATACAAATTGGAATAATAATAATTTAATAATATTAAACATACAATTAAATCATATTAGGCAATTACCGATATTTTCTTGGACAACCTGGAAAGTTTTAGATAACTCAAACTGAGCACTTCAATGAGTTACTGGAGAAGCAATTAAGTATAGCAAAATATATCCCAATTCCACACATTATAATAAATAGAAAAAAACTGTATTAATTTCAATATTTAATAAATCAATTGCATTTTTTTCAACAAACTGATCATAGTTTGAGAATTCTTATAATTACTTCGGATGAGAAATTCGTGTCTTATGAACTGTGTACATTCATTATGAGGATGGACGAATTAATTTGTACATATATAAGTATATATATATATATATATATATATGTACAGTAGAGCGGGCTTTAAAGATCCGCGGGTAAAAAGGTCCACCACCGATATCTCAAAAATCCGTAGAGCTAGGGATTTTTAACAACAGCATTTGAAAGTAGGACAAAGATGTATAACCATACATCACCCTAATTCTTAAGATGTTATCGGGAGATAAATGTTTAAAAATCTATAGCCAAAATAATACATTCGCCTAACATAAATATTCCAACTCGCCTGATGAATATTTTTGTCGAAGTACAAGATCAAGGTTATATATTACAGTGCCATCTTTGTGAAAAAAATTGCCAATTAAATTTTTATTTTGCGTTATTTAAATAATTTAGTTATTATTTCGTAAAATACCTTTAAAATTAAAAATAAGACATTATATCTGTTAATCCGATGGCTGTCTCTTTTTTACCCAATCTATAAAAACATTTCTATAATTAGGAATTGACTTGGAATTTTACTGATCATAATTTGATAATTGTTTGTTTGATTCATATTATGTGTTGTCAAATAGTTCATTTATTTTAGACAGTATAATTACTGAAAATCAAAATGGACTTTTGTGACTTCCTTCTCCTATCCTATATGTTCTATCTTAGCTTTTCATTTTTATGCATTTCTCCTAAATCCTAAAAATTTTTAAATAAATAGTTTACCCAAGTCATTCTTCCAATCATAAAATGACCGCATTTTATAATTGCGGTCACAACATAGAAAACGCTGTACTAATTTTGCTCAATATGTTGTATACAATTAAAAAGTAGTCCATTCAGGCACTGCGATGTGAAGCGGCAACATGCAATCTTGCCAACTAAACATCCTTCCAAAGTGTTGATATTTATTTTAAACCAATCCAGTAAATTATCACTTTTATCAAAACTCAGTATAACATTTATATGTCCATCATTTAATATTCGACTACAAGATTAATTTGCATTCGTATACAATTGTGATATATCTCTCAATTGATTTCATTAATCGTTATCATCTTAATTTAATATTTTCATTTCTATTTCTTATATTAGTGACAAATGAGTCGTTAATAATGATGACAGCTCATCATCATCAGTGCTCATCGAGTGTCACATTCACACGCTTTAGTTTAAATTAGATAATTTGTCACAATTAACTATATAGTTTTCTTTTCATTGTATGTAATATTTAATAATTATAGAAACAGTTGAATGAAGAAATATAATTTTAAGAAGTGTATGAAAGTTTTAAACGTACTTGAATTGAAGTTTTGTATTTTACACCCGTGGTTTCCAATCTGTGGGACGCGATAGGCTGTTGTAAGGGGCCATGATGCTGTTTCCAAAATATGTACTATTTTTGAAAATAAAAAAAATGTTGAAGTGATATAGAAAAATTAATGAATAATTAATTATTTTTAACTTCCCATAGGGTAGTTATAGTAATGGGCCAAAAATCGAAAATAAAATTTTTTGCATTTCTCGACGTTTTGAAGGTTGCTGAACACTTTGGCACACTTAAAAAAAATTGATGTGCGTGTGTGTCTGTTTTGTGTCCGCATTTTTTTGTCCACGTTTTCGGGCGCACGGATCAACCGATTTGAATGGTTCAAAAAACATTTGGTCCCTATTGATAGGGAGATGAGCTGATTAGTTTTTGGCAAAGGCAGGTCCAGCCGTTACGAAGATAAAGAGCAAATAGTGCAAAAAATAAAAATCGTGTTTTTGAAAGGCAGAATTTTAGTATTTCCACGTAGACAAATGTTCAAATAACCATTTATTTTACTTTACTCTCAGCTAACTTGTAAATTAACAAAATTATTGCTGATAAAAAAATAAGTTGCACAACCGTACCCGGTCTCCCCTACTTTTGCAAATACATTTTATTTTAATGACATTTTTTCCTAAATGTTGTGATTTCTTTAACTTTTATTTGATACTTGTAACAATTTTCTATATTTTGATAAAGTCATCAAACATAGTTTTTTATTTGAAAATAATTCAAATTTAAAAAAAAATTAAATGAAGATATATAGATGCAAAATTTACTTGTTTGAAATTTTTATATATTTTTCCAAGTTCAAACAGTAACATATGAACAAATAATTAAGAAAAACCACACATCTTGCGTAATTATTAAGTTCTTTGGTATGATGAGACTCTTTGTTTTCTAACTCGCGCTTTAAAGTATTGCTCGATAGTTCATATATTTGAGTAAAATTATCGGCTTTAGTTTTGAACATTCTTGAGCTTCAAACTCAATTTTTGGATGGCCTCTTGAAAGAGTGGCTTCATAACAATCATATTTATAATATATATCATAGCTCCTTACGGATCAGAGACATGGACTCTAAAAAAGGTCGACGTAAACTATCTGGAGAGTTTTGAAATGTGGTGCTGGAGGCGAATAGAGAAGATAAATTCGGCAAATAAGATATAAAATGAAGTGCAGAAGAGAGTGGGGGAATAAAGAACTCTACTGAGCACGATAATCAAAAGAAAAGGAAACTGGTTCAGACCCATGCAAAAAGAGTGCCTTCATAGATAAACAAGTATAAAGTCCTTTCTATATAACGTTGATGTCAGAAGGACTAAAAGAATTGGAATCGAAGATGGTTGATGATTTAGGTGAGAAACAAAAATATACCAGGAAAAAATAGATAGATAAAAAATGAAATTTCAAAGAGTGACTTATAAATCTTTAAAACGTTTTGGATCTAGTTATGTTCCTTCATCAGGTTTTCTGTCAAAAACAAAATTCATATTATAATGTACCTACAATATAGCAAGAAAATTTAAAAAAAAATAATTTTAATTTAAAAGAGTTACTTATACATTTTTAACGCGTTTTGGAACTAATTACGTTACATCATTAGGCTTTCTATAAAGTACAAATTTTATATTTAATGAACAATATAGCAAGAAAGAATAATAAAAAAAAAATTAAACATAAAAGAGTGACTTATAAATCTTCAACACGTTTTCGATCTAGTTACGTTTTATCATCAGGACTTCTTGTAAGAAACAAAATTAAAAAATCAAATGTAAAAGAGTGACTTATAATTTTGTAACACTTTTTGAAACTATTTATGTTTCATCATCAGGCTTTTTGTCAAGAACAAATTTTATAATATAATGAACATTATAGCAAGAAAAAAAAACATAGAAAAAAAATAAAATTTTAAAAGTGACTTGAATCTTTGGTATCAGTCTTTGGAATTTTTAACACGTTTTGGAACCAGTTCTGTTCTATCTATATAAAGATTTGTTTGTATTTATTTATTATTCTAGTTTGGACATTAAAATAATTTATAATTATAATTTAACTACTGATTTATTGTGGTAAAATGCAATTTTTTATATAGTAGAAAATTTCTGGGAAGTCGAACCTAGTGATAGGATCAAGATCAGAAAATTTATTTAAAACTTATTTTTTAAAATTTTGCTCAATAAGTTACATATATATAATTTAAAAAATATTTGAATAAAAAATTAAGGAGTTTTGATTTTAAAATTAACATGATCTTAAATGTTTTTCCACCTTATTTTTTAATTTTTAGTCTATAAAATGTTCTATCATCAGATCATCTGTCTATAACAAAATTCATTTTGAACAATATAGTAAGAAAGAATAATCAAAAAAAATATTTAAAAGAATGACTTATAAATCGTCAACACGTTTTGGAACTAGTTACATTCCTTCATCAGTTGACTTATAAATCACCAATACCATTATATCAAATTTCAAAATTATTATATATATAATATATATACATTATATCAAAATGATAATATTGAAAACAAAAACTTTAAAAATATTTTTTGTTATATTTTAAATAAATTATTAAAATTTAAGGTCAGAATGAGGAACACATATCACTTCCTATAACTTGTAACTTCACTTAGTAGTGATTAGAATTTAATATTTTCGAAACGCGCATTATTATATACATTTATATATATATATATATATATATATATATATATAAATATGTCGTTTTTATTTTAAAGCTCCGCCCATGGATATCGGAAGCACCACGCCTATAAGAAAAACGGTAGCAGAATTAATTTCATATACGAGGAACTTATAAAAATACTTCTTATTCATTCGAGCTTATACTTCTTATATATATATATATATATATATATATATATATATTCTATTAAATTGTTGAATAATAGATACATGTATTTTTAAAGTCTGCTATAAAAACAAACAACTTTATATTCACAAAAAAATGTGTAAATAACTAGTGGTGTATGGTGTATGGCATCCGGCCTTAAGGCAAATTGCTGAAACTTCCCGTAAAGAAAATTAAAAGTTTTAAAAAAACTTCATAATTTTTTGAAAACTTTGGAATAATTAGATTTTTGAAAATTTTGAAGTTCTTGAAAAAAATTGACTTTTTTGAAAAAATATATATTTTTTAATTTTGTTTTTTTTAATTAATTTTGAACTTTTTTCAAAGCAATCGCGCTGCGTAGCTGTTTTATAGATGACATATTGAAACGCGTAAGCGCTGTGTCGCAGTATAAGGGATAAACATTGACACCGAACCCATAGAAATGTTAACAAAATTTGTACTCATTATTAAAATCTTTATAAAATATCTGATTATTTGATGTGCATATGTCTAATGATCATTTTTGCAAATGGATTTTTTTACTTTTTTTCACTCGATATCCGAAACCGCTAGACCTGCCCTTATGAAAATTTGATCAATTCTTCATCTTGACAATACAAGTAAAATGTTTGAATTATTAAAATAGGACGCTCCATTCTCTTAAAAACTGAATTACCGTTTTTGGCACTTTTTGTCCCGTATCTTAAAAAACTAATCAGCACGTCTCCTTATCAATAGAAATCGGATGCTTTTTGAATCATTCAAATCGGTTGAACCATGTACCGAAATCGTCGACAAAAATTGTATCCACACTACATACACACACATGCACACGCACACACACACATACATCGATTTTGTCTATGGTACGCCAAAATGTTGGCATGAAACCTTTGAAACGTAAAGATAGATATTAAAATTTTCATTTTCGATTTTTTGCGATTACTATAACTTACCCTGAGGGAAGTTAAAAATTAGAATGGTTAACCATTGGGTTGCATCTCATAAAATAATAGATAAAATCATCAAACAAACAGCTAACAGAACAAATTAGATCAGATTTCTGCTGAAACAAATAATAAAAAAACTTCGATTTATGTAGATTTTATATATCGATTTTAGTATATTTTTTGCCATATTATTAATTAGTAATAAATTATTTACGACGTACTAATAATTGACGTATATCGTTGTTACAACTATATAACTAGTATGTGATTACATTTATTAAATTAACAATAACTATGTGATATGATTTATTACTGTAAGTAATAACAGGAAGAACAATTGTTGTAATGAAATTGAAAGGTATGGCATTATGAGGACAGTGATGTCAAAGAAATTAATAGCTAGGTAATGAAAATTTATATATGTATTCTGATAAATTACTATCAAAGTTTCTCGTAAGATTATGAGAATAATAAAAAAAAATCTGTTCACATACACACACACATACTTTTTCCAAATATGGTCTCATTCGATTCAGAATGGCTTGTCGAGAAAACATAAAATTAGCGAATCGCATTTTTTGATGAGAACATAAACTTCTTCGGGAAGTTAAAAAACGATTTTTTGTTACTGTTACTACTAATACTAGTCAAATACAACTGAAAATTTGCAGTTTGATTTGTTTTAAGCACTTTTTTAATTCTTCACACATTGTGCACATTTTCATTTATTTTTTTCATTAATTGCCTATTTTGTCACATAATTCTATTTAAGATTGTTTCAGTTAAAATCAATACAAACAAATAATTTCCATAAAAATTGATAACTTATTTACTCTTATGAGAAAACAAGTGTAAAACCTACTCCAGCCTACTTTTCCTCCTCTTGATTAATCGAATAATAGATCAACATATATTATTATTGATTGTTGGCAATTAAGTAATTTCAGTTTTGTACTCAAATATCTTTTAATAATGAATAGTTTTTAATCAATCAAAGGTATCTTGTCTATTTTACTCAATGACCCTTTGACATTTTTTTTTCTCAGTCGCATATAATTTCGTGCAAATGAAATTTCTGGTCTTTACCAACAAAAACTGATCCAGGTGCGAGTGGAGGTCAGTGTCATTTGTGACCTTTAAAATAATTCCAAAGCTTCACCTTTTAAATAATTCTGCGAACTTTAAAATAAATGGTATTCAGGTGGTACCAGATCGGGCCTGGATCACTTCCCAGAAAAGTTTCAAAAATGTACCACAAGTTTTTAAAGACGAGTGAGGCTTTGTTGCTTGCTATTGACAATTCTGATTTTATTCTGGATGATTAATTGTTGATAGTAAATATCAGAAATAATCGTTTGCATCCTTATAGAAGCAGCTCAAAATCTATTTGGTGATCCAAACAATCTGGCTGCGAATATGACAGCATATTTTTCGGTGAAAATCTTGTATATGCTTTGTTTTATTTGGTTTGAGAGATTTGCTCCGTTGTTGTTGGTCAACTATGTTACTACACAGGACCCTTTTTATCACCAATGATCGTTTAAGGTGCATATAGAAAAAGTTGATTCTCTCTGTTAATGAATTCCTTTCAATTTGTGAGGTGCCCAAATATGAACATTTTTAACAGGCCCAATGGTAAATGATCTCCATTTGTTGTATGCAATGCATGTAGTTTCTTTGCAAGATAACCTCTTTAGTTATAGTTTTGATTAGGTGACCATAAACTTCAGAAGACCGAGTAAAATGTTGCTCATCTTTGAATGAAAGTTGTTTAGAATGGATTGTTTATATCAATTCTTACACGTGTCTTTTGTTGACAACCAGCACGACAAATTTTACATATCTATTTGTAAACAGCAGCACCTTTTTTCTTTTAAGAAAATATTAAAAATATAATGTGCAGAAATCGGTTGTTTCTGCACTTCATTTCAAATTAATAAATATCATACACCGCTTGTTTCTGAAGTCACATCAGTAGGCATTACCAGTGTCATGAGACAAAATGAGAAGTATAACACTAATATAAGTTATTTACGAATTAAATTACATAATTAAATCATATTTTGCTAGCGAATTTTTGGCTTCCAAATATAACAAATCTAGCTAGAAAGTCACTTTGATGTTTCAAACCAAAAAATGAGACAAAATTTGAACTACCTCACCCCTGTCATCAAACAAAACATGGTTTTTCCTAATACGCTTAGGTATTATATATATATAGTTTTAAATTCCGAATCTTTGTCTAGCAATGCTTTATTATTATATCAGCAAATAATTTATGAGAAATAGTTCACATTTCAACTATTTGCTTTTTCTGTCTCCATTAATAATAATGCGATATCACGCTCTGATTCTTTTGTCCCGCCGAAGCAGAAATTGAAAAACTCTCTCACGAATATTATGGCCGCCGACGGGCACCACAAATAAGAAAAATTGTTTAAATTGATATAAAAATATATTAAATATTATATGTAATATACTAAAGTTGACGGTGAATACGACAAATAGAACTATGCTGACGAGCGAATTGAGTCTCTACTTGCGGAAGAAAATTATAAATGAAACTCACAAAACATTATTAGATTTTTTTAAGACATATATACCAAGATAAAAAAGACATTAAATTAAAAAAAAATCACATTCGTTTCATTTTTAACTTCCCGAAGGAGAAGTTTAGGTTTTCATAAAAAAATCCGATTCGCTAATTTTACGTTTTCTCGACGTTTCAAGCCATTCTGAATCGAATGAGATCAGATTTGAAAAAATTATGTGTGTGTGTGTGTTTGAACAGATTTTTTGCCGTAAATCGACGTTTTCTTAAAAACGACTGGACCGATTTCGAAAATTTAAAAGGCATTCGATGTATATCGATGAGGACTAGCGTTTGTCAATTTAGCGCAACAATCCGTTTCTTTGTAAGTCGAAAAATTTTTCGTCCTCGTTTTAACCCGCAATTCTGAATCAATTTTGAACATTCAAAAACTGTTCGAAAGATATTGGTTGGGAATCGTGCTGATTAGTTTTTAGTAGAGATCGGCCGGTCCATTTTTTCGGCGATCTTCATGATTTTTTTTTTTGACAGTAGATACCATAGTCTTAAAGATCATACTAAAATATTACGGCCCTACGACAACTCGTTTAACTTTAAAAATTCGTCAAAATTTTGAAAAAATAGTATAGTTTTTTTTGCATTTGTCAAAATTAGACTTTTGATCGACGTCTCATAAACGTCTGAACCGATTTCAGAAATTTAAAAGGCATTTGATGTATCTCAATGAGGACTGTTTGTCAGTTTTGTTCGGCGATTTGCCAAGCCGTTTCTTTGTTATTTGGAACCAAGTGTTAAACTTTTCGTCCACATTTAAACTAATACTACCAAATCGATTTGAAAAAATCAAAAATCGTTCGAAAAATATTAGTTAGGAACGATATTGATTAGTTTTAGATAAAAATCTACCGAACCGTTTTTCTGTAATTAACTGTTAAAAAAAAATTAAGACGATTTTTAAGGAACTTTTTTATACTTATTTTATAGACGATATATATTATGGTCTTATAGAACTTACTGAAATATTACGGCCTTACGACAAGTAGTTTAATTTGAAAAATTCATCAAAGTTAAAGAAAATTATTAGATTTTTTGACGTTTGTTAAAATGAAAATTAGACGATTTACTTGATAAAAAGAAAGAATACTTGGCCTTAATAAACATACTAAACCATTAAAGTCCTACGCAAACTGGTTCAATTATAAAAATTATAAATTTTTGAAAATTTGCTTTTAGAAAATACTCCGAGTTAACGTGTTCGTTCGTTTGTGTAATAAATCAACTCGGAATACTTTTAATAACTCATAAATTAATTTATATTTTATTAAGTCGATTATTTACACATATCGGGTAGTTCATGTAACTTGCCTCAAGGCAAAATACCAATACCAACTAGTTAACTTCCCGTAGGGTAGTTATAGTAATGGGCCGAAAATAGAAAATGAAATTTTTTGCATTTCTCGACGTTTTGAAGGTTTCTGAACATTTTGGCATACCTCAGAAGTAATGGATGTGTGTGTGATATTAATTTAAATTCTAGCTAAAGCTCTGAAGCTTACTTATATATGTACAATAAATAAATATTTTAACTAATTAATTTTTAAATAATTTCTTATAAATATTAGACAATGTTCTTCATTTTAAATCCGATCGATTAAGTTTTGTTTATTTACTTTTCATGTAAACGTAGTCGTTCAAATCATATATTTTGTCTATGAAATTAAAATAACAAAACTTACAGTATTTATAATAATCTGTTTGAAATCATTTAATTGTCCTCGAAGATTTTGTTACAGTACGAAAAGTTCCAGCAATTTGCCTCAAGGCACGATGCCATACACTACTAACTTCAAATCTTTAAATACTAATGTTTTTCTTATTTTCGACAAATTGGCTGCTAATATTTTCATGTATAAATTTCAACACCGACCAAAAAAATCTCAAGTGTATTTCTATCCATATAAATGTATAATTCGAATATCGGTTACCTTTCTACCCATAGTCCCTATTAAGGTATGATCGGGTCCAATTTTAGTCTAATTTCGGATCTCGTTTGATTGACAGGGCGCCTCGTCCCGAACGAGAGTCTCGGTCTTTTATTAGGTTCAAACGCGAAACCGCTCGCGCTCTCTCTTTGACTTTGACTTTGTTATTATTTTTCTGTTTTCTAAATAACAAAAGACGATTTTTTTCATCTAAAAAATCAACTCTTGATCAACTTTGATCTCTTCTCGACGAACAAAAAAAAAATACTATTCGAACATTTGTTCTGCTGCTGTTGTATATGATTATTAGTTATAGATAATTTTAGAGAAATTATTATAAAAGATTTCGGTAAAAAATTCGAGAGGTTAGAGGAAATTGGCGGCGATTATTTGTAAATGATACACAGACAAGTATATGTATATATATATATATATATATATATATATATATATATATATACTAGATCACCCGTCAGACGTTGTCCTGTACCTAGGTGCACAATTCAAAAGTGCCAATTTTTTTATTATCCTATCCTATACTTTTTTAATATCCTATTTAATGTCCTGCCTTTGTGATTCATTTGTCTTTGCATAAGCAGTGTAATTCAGAAAAAAATAATATAGTATCTGCAGTAAAAGAACAATATCACACTTGATTTTACCACACAACATAATTGCTTCAATAATTTAGTTCATAATTTTTACAATCTCGTACGATATATTGCTTTTTGGCAATTACGATTTCTAAAGTACATTTTTCTTACTAATAATTTAATGAACATTATTATTTATGTTCAAATCTTGAGTGAATTAATTTATAAAATCTAGTTCATATGAGCACTCCTCAATCAAAAATCAACTTGCTAAATATTGCATATCCAATGCCAAAGAAATGAATGTTTGACACTTAAAACAAAATTATGAATCATTTTTTTAATAAGTAGATATATTTTTTTGTATTGTTAAATATTTTAGTAAAGTAAACCAAAATGCGACATGCATAAGTTTAAAGAAATAATATATATGCAATTTTGGACTTGTTGCGTTATTTACTAAACTGAATTATATAATTTCATTTGCCATCATATACTGTTGATTGTATCTTATATTATTTTTATTTCTGGCACATGTCATGTGCTTTTCGAAAATAATAATGTATTTTTCTTGTATATTGTATTCTAATGTTATCTAGGCTCATAATTTCAGCTAAATTCAAATTTCAAGTGAATTGACATTTCTAGCAGACGACAGTTCAAATGCCAAACAATGATAAATGTTTTTTGTAATTTTTGCCATTTATTTCTACAATATAACTATAGTTTTATCGTTCATTAAATCTTAAAAATTTCACTTCATTATACTTTAAAATATCAAAATTTTGTGGTCGAAATTTGAAAAATTGTTAAAATAAATTTGTATTGATAAAGATGGTTATCTTACGTATATTTGGAAGTTATTAGCAACATTCCTCAAAGCATAATGCTAAAATAAGTCTAGTTTAATTTTCATTATTGTTGTGTGTCAGTTAAATCAATAGTCTAAATGTTTGCTTAATTTATTGAATTTTCAAATTACTTAAATGAATCTTTTTAATAAAATTGTGTTAGCTATAAATAGATGGCGTTATTGTATTGTATGAATGTTGATATGAATGATAGTATGGGTCTATATAAGATGACTATGGATGAAGGGTGCGCCATTTTAATGTAGTCAATGGAAATGTTGAATAACTTGAACAATTTTTAATGATTTTTGATAATTTTTTTTTGTTGTCAAATTTAAAGCCTTACAATATTTTCCGGCTAGATTCGAAAAACAACGTCGATCAAATGACAAGAGCAGTTAATATAGAGCTATAGATGGAGATCATACGTATAAAGAGACTATTATTGTAATTAGTCAGTAAATTAATAAGATCAGTGGGTTTTAATAGAGATGGCCAGGCTTAACAATTGGATTTTTTTTACAAATATGCTAAAACTTTGCACAAATCTTTAATTACTAAAACGTGTTGTTCCTTTAGCTTTAATAAAATTTCAGAAAAACACACAAAATGTAAGAAAATATTAAGGTGTCCTGAAAACCTTCATTTCGTCATCCATTTTGATTACATTAGCCCACGTTGCATCGACTCATATAATAATTTTCCATTTTTATCGCATTCATACATCTATTATGTACTATATTACTCATGTTCTAATGGAGGTACATGAAAACATTGATCAAGAATATTGTATGCATTAGATTTTTCCATCTAGATATTAGATTATCGACACAATTATCTTCAATTCAACCATCTAGAACTAATATTTTTAAACTTATATTTTAATAGCAAAGTATTTTAATTATTTTAATTACTTATTTGTACGTGAACTGTAATCAATAATAAATATTGAATACATTAAGAAATAACTAATATTAAATTAGAATACTTTAGACACTTTAAATAGAATTTGGACACTTTAAGTATAATCAAACACAAGTAAAATTAAAAGTAATTTTTTACAAAATAAAATTCAACCCTAAAATTTAAAGTAATTTTTTACAAAATAAAATTCAACCCTAATCGGTAACTATTTTAGTAACTAAAAATTCTGATTAAAAAACGTGCAGGCTCGATTTTGGGTACATTTAATTTGTACATTTATAGATATTCTTAAAACTTAAAATACTAAAGAAAATTTTATCTTACATTAATATAAAAGGGCAATTTCATTTATTATTGGACTAAATGTTTAATTTATTGAATTTTTAAATTGCTTAATTAAATTTGTTTAATAAAAGTGTGTTAGCTATAATTAGATGGCGCTGGTGTATTGTATGAATGTTGGTAGGAATGATAGTATGGATCTATAAGAGATTACCATGGATAGATGATAATGACAAAAGTAATAAATGTACTAATAAATGTACTTTTTGAGTTATTTTATGATGCAGATTTGTAGCAACTGAAATAATATTAGAAACTTACTCAGAAGTATTATTATTTGTAAATATTTTGGTTTCCAGTTTGTTTTAATAAAAAAAAGAAAAAAAACATTCACCAGGAGCATGAGCGATTCTAATCAGAATCTATGCCAAAGCATATGCTCGTTCGTTGGTGTTCTGCAAGTAGATACTGACTACCGTTGACGACTACACTTAAATCAAATACATTTATAATACTCTAGAATCAGTTCAAGTTCAAAAAACTTGATAAAATAAATGTTACATAAAGGTAAAGTGACCATACGTTTACGGATAGTCGCGGGTTTTACACCTTGTGTCCCGGGTTTTTCTGAAAGCAGTATTTGTCGGATTTAGATTTTTTGTCCCAGGTTGTCCCGGGATTTCGGAAAGTACAGGTGTAAATTGAAACTTTGCACTGACTTGATTATAAAATTACAATTATCAATTGAAAATGATATATATCTTATATATAAAAATGGATCGCAAAATGTGTTGGTAAGCGCATAACTCAACAACGCATGGACCAATTTGACCAATTCTTTTTTTAAAATGTTCGTTGAAGTCCAAGGATAGTTGTTACGGCGAGAAAAAAACGAATAATTGCCGGGAAAACCCTAAAAACAGCCCTTTTCTTCTTCTAATCGAGTAGGCAACGCAATTTGTAAAAAAACAATGATCTTTGTTATGACATTTTGTGTAGTTTTTGATAATATAATTTTGAATATATTTTTATAAACATAGAAATATCTTTCTATTCATCAAGCTATATTCGCAGCCAAAAACATTGATGTAAATTAATTAAATTACAAAATTCAAGAACAAAATACAGGCGAATCAGTTGATTCGGCAACTAACCAAGACGATCCACCGGAGTTTTTAAACTCGCTAGATTTGCTAGGATTGTCACCTCACAATCTTCAATTAAAGGTTGGATCGGCAATTATGATGTTGCGAAATATCGACCAACTATATTCAAAGGATGGTATAAAGCAGAAGATGTTCTCGCACCATGCATCCCAATGCATTTCCAGTGCGTTTATGGTATCATTAAGTGTTTGTGGTATTAATTTAGAAAACCAATGTTTCTCAC
Source organism: Ctenocephalides felis (assembly GCF_003426905.1). Lineage (NCBI taxonomy): Eukaryota > Metazoa > Arthropoda > Insecta > Siphonaptera > Pulicidae > Ctenocephalides > Ctenocephalides felis. The sequence continues at coordinate 8,540,416 of NW_020538040.1, forward strand.
ATGGAAATTTGTATGTTGTTTGTTCCCGTATTGGAAAACCATCAGATTTGTTTGTCTATGCGCCAGGTAATCAAACAAAGAACATCGTTTATCACAAAGCACTACAATGAAAATTGAACTGATTTTTGAATTATGATTTACAATATTAAAATTACTTACTTTTGAATGCTTATAGTGTTTTATTTAATTATTTTTAATTCACACGAAATTATTACTAGGGTGACGGTTCTGTTCAGGATAATTTTTTGCAAAGAATAGAAAAAAGGTAGGCACAAAACACCGCCACATTACAATTTTTTTTGACAGGACGAAGTCTGTCGGGCCGGCTAGTATATATATATATATATATATATATATATATATATATAATGAACATGTTGATATAAAACTCCAATTTTTTTTTTTTTATTAACTCTTTTATTTACAACTGTCCAGTAAAGGACATTTAGTAAATTTAATGAATTTACAATAGTCCGCCGAGAAGGGACATTGTATACTACTCCAATATGCAAAATTCCAAAGGCGAGCTATTATCTAGGCTCTAACGTTAGTAATTTCAAACCTTCAGCTCCAATTTTACGACAATTAGCAAAAATTATGAGAACGAATTTTTTGAGCGCCTTGCAAAAGTGTTAACAGAAAAAAATGTATACAAAATTTAAAAGCAAAATGTATAAGATACAATTGAATATTAAAATTTATTCTTAATAAAAAACATTAATTTATTAGAAAAAACTAATTTTTATTGTATCTTTATTAGTATTTGTTATTCATTAAAATATGGTCACCTTAATGAAAATGGATTGGTACATAATTTGTCTACCGATTTTTCATATTGAAAAAAAAGTTTGACAAATCTTCAAAAAAAATACATAACAATATTTTAGCAAATTAGCAAAATGAATAAAGTTACAATTACAGCTATGGGTCGATCAGGATCTAGTTTGACATGGCGTTGATTGCTGGGATAAAAGTCCTTAGTTTATTTTTTATAAATATTTTTTTATTATTTACAGTTTACAATTTATATTTATATACATCTAATACTATACAGTTTATCGGTGTTCGTACATGTATTACTTCCTCCAACCGCCGGCACCTAATATGGCTGTCAAAATACATTGACGAGTAAATGATACGTCGCCCTCGGCTCCTCTCGGCTCTGCTTTCGGCCCTCGGCCCTCGGCCCTCACACATGGGGCCCATATGGCAATTATCCTCGTACGTACACACATATATAAATACTAGCAGTCCGGCTCCCAACGTTTGCACTCGATAGTGGTAGGCTGGTAGGTACAGGTATAGGTAGAGGTATTGCCCGATGATAGTGTTTGTCTCGTTCCTGTCCAGTCGCCGGGGCGCATTGTGTATCGATAGCAAAAAGGCATTATATGAATGCAATTATCGTAATGACGACGATGAAAAAGCGGATCGGTGGATTTTGACACAGGGCAGGATTAGGGGGAGAGATGAAAGGACTCGAGAAGTTGGAA
>NW_020538040.1:8542908-8584837 GCF_003426905.1 Ctenocephalides felis
TGCCTTTTTCACGACGTCGTCGAAGTTAAATAAGAGGACATAAATGTATGGGAAGAAGAAGAATGCGATGATATTTGACTTACGCAAAAGAGAAAATATAGGGAACTGAAAACGAAGAACAGGACCAGGAAGCATGGAAGCAGAAGTTTGAAAAGGAAAATAGTGGTAATAGGAATGATAGACGAGGAAGGGTAGAAAAATCATTGATTTGTGGTACCTCTCACATCATTGACCTGCTTCGGGCAGACTACCATTTATTATTATTATTACTGTCTAAACCAGATGAACTACATCACAACACATAACACATCAAACAGACAACTATCTGATTATGTTCAGAAAAATTGGCAAAATAATTTCTAATCATAGGAATGTTTTTTTTTACTAATATTCTAAAAGTTGTCATCTGTCACTTTGTACCCCATAGGCGGGGTAAAATGGGAAAGCCAGGGTGCAAAGAGATTGTTCATCTCCTAAAAGCATTGTAGTAGGAAACAAGGTGATGACTGATCACACTTTTCTTCTCTCTACTTTCAAATATTGTTGTTAAAAATTTTTTGACTTTACTTGGTTTTGTAGCTTTTGATAGCGGTGGTAAACTTTTTTACCCGCGGTCCTTTAAGCTCAGCTCTATCCTGTTTGATTTCAAAAAAGAAAAATAATAATTCTACTTACCTTCCAATGTGATTTTCTAATATGATCATCCAAACCTATTCGAGGCTGCTTCTTTCATAATCTTTCTACAAATACATATGAATGTAATTTCAATTTTCAATTCAAAACCATATATTTTATTAAATATATGTACCTAGCTATTTTCCAACTTTTTGGAAAGACTGTTTGAGAAAAAATCACGGGATATCACGTGGGGGAGGGAGGGGTATAGTATCCAAAGATTTTCAAATAAAATCAAAATTTTACTTTTTTTTCGTAACTAAAAATACACATGATGTTTGGTGGGGGGAGGGGGGTAATTTTGAATATCCAATAAGGCGGAGGGGAGTCCAAAAATCCTTTAAAATATAGATTATAGTGGATTATAGATATAAATGTGACAGATAGAAAAAAAGTTTTAATATAATTTTACGCAAATATGATAGAGAGTAAATTCTGGTATCAACTTTTAGATGATTTATTTGAAGCTTAATATCATTTATATTTCGATATGTAAATTAATCAATTATTTAGTTGTCACAAATCTAGTGTGACTTAGCATTTAAGTTATCTTGAATTATGGGAGTAGATGTTAATTTCTTCATTTGAAATCAGTTAGTGGAAGACTTATGGATATTTGTCAAGAAAACGTGATACGAAAAAAAAATCGCTTAGGCTATTAAAATGTTACATTATAATAATGCGAGCAAAGGCCATGTTTTCCGCATACATACATTATGTATGCACATTTATAAGTATATACTGTATGTATATACATATGTATACATACAAATATATGTATGTGTTATATTTATAAGTTTGAAAATATGATTTTGTCACGCAATGAAAAAAGGTGGCGCTTGGCTACGCCCTTTCTTGTTGCCTTGCTCGGTCTACCGCGCTTTCAAATTAACTTATATGCGTTTATATAGCTACTCCTGCGCATTCTATACATACACAAATACATACATACACACATATATATATACATATATATATATATATATATATATATATATATATATATATAGTAATATATTCATTAGGGTAGTTCTTAATATGGATATTTTTGAATTTCCTTGATCTCAGAGGCTCGAATGCTTCTAAATAGATAAAAACAAGTTTTCTATAAGTTTTAGCTCTTAATATTGTCTTTTAGATAGCGCGCAATTCAATCAAAAATTTGTATAGAAATACCATGGGAAAATTTTCAAAAAATTTAAAAATATTATTTCGATATAACTTACTGAACAAATGAATGAGTTTTATTCAAAATTCGACGTTCTACAAAACAAGTTATAAAAAACCTGCTTTGCAGAGCGTCGAATTTTCAATAAAAGATGACACGAATTGTCACTTTTAATTCATTTGTCGCTAAGCTATACATAAAAAACATTTTTAAAATTTTTGAAATTTCCTCCATGCTATTTCCATACGAAGCTTTGAATTACGCACTATCTAAAAGTTAATGTTAAGAGCTACAACTTTTAGAGATTTTTTTTATCAATTTGGAAGCATTTGAGTCTTTGGGAGCAAAGAAATTCGAAAATATCCACATAAAAGAATGTCAAATTTTAGCTCACATACACATTGCACTTGCCTACATGTCTACCCGTTTACCTAACTACTTGTCTACCTGTCAACTTGTCTATATGTCTATATGTTTATCTTTCTATTTGTCTACTTTTGCACTTCTCTACTCATCTACCCGTATCCGTATCCAACTGTCGACTTGCCTATGTATTTACCTGTCCAGCCATCATCTACAATATTTCTTTCACACTTTTTTGATGATTTTTGATGATCATTTTTGACTACGAAATGTCCCTGATGTTTTTTCCTACAACTCCAAAACCGCTGGACCTGCTTTCGCAAAAGTTGAATAAATTCTTTATTCTGTTAATAAAAGTAAAATGCTGTTTGAATCTGCAGTTTCCTACACTTTTTGCTTGGTATCTCCAAAACCATGTGCATACATCTAATGATCATTGTTTCTCAAAAACTGAATTACCATTTTTGCTCTTTTTGCCCCGTATCTTTGAAATAGCTACATCTGTCTTTGCCGAAAATTAATCAGCATGTCTTCGTATCAATATGAATTGAATGTCTTTTGAATCAATCTAATCGGATGCTCCCGTCTCGCTAAAAATGAATTTACATTTCTTGTACTATTTAACCTGTGTCTTCAAAACGGCTAGACCTGCCTTTGACAAAAACTAATCAACACATCTCCCTATCATTTTAAATTTTCATCCAAAACGTAATGATATACAAAAAAAATATATATTAGATTTAGATAACTTATCATATGGGAAATTTAACAATCTTATTTCCTGACAAAATTATAAATTTCTTTCTGCATAAGTTGGAAATGAAGACAGTAACTTTTTCAACGGATCCAAAATTTAAATGAATAAAGTTGATTAAAATTTACCACAGTAACCGAAAATGGGGCACATTTTTACCGAAGCTCTAAGTTGAACTTAAAAGCTCGAAACTTTCAAATCACATAAAATTTTTTGTTTTATTTTTTATGAGAGTTATGATAAATACTAACAACCCGTTTTGGATTGACGTTGAGTTGTGGAACATCCTGCAAATACTTACACCTTTCATAATCTATTTAATATTTTTTAATCTTAACAAATTCTTACAACCAACTGGTATTACTCTTGAGCCTATCGATAATAATCGATAATCCAATCGATAGCCTATCACAAAAAATAAATCAATGCGAGATGACGGCACTAGTAGGTACTTTATCGTTGTTTTTATCCTTTAATCCTTTTTTATCCTTTAATCCTTTTTTATCATTTTATCGTCCTTATTACATGTCCGAGATCGCGTCATATAGTTATCCGCGGGGGTACATCGAGAATCGAGAGCGTATGTATAAGAATGAACATAAACCACGGATAAACGGTTATAAAACTCTTTTCATTCATACCGAGAAAGGTGGGCACAGGGACGAATCAGGGGGTAAGCGTATGATTTATTTTTTTTACCCGAAATTGTGTCACAACTGTTAATAATCATCAAAAGCATGAAGTAAACCATGCAGATAAAAAAATTGATCGAGTTTGAAAAAACAGAGAAAAAGAGAGAGAAGAAGAGAGAGAGAAATGGAGTGGGTGAGAAAGAGTGATGAAGAAGAGCATAAAGGAGAGAGAGAAGAGAGTGAGAGAGCGATAAGGGAAGGAGAAGGGTGAGAGAGAGAGAGTGAAAAAGGGAAAAAGAGGGCGAAGAAGGAAGAGAGAGAAAGAGAAGAAGGGAAAAGGAGAGAGAAGAAGGTAGAGAGAAAGAGAGAAAAGAAGGAAGAGAAGACAAAGAGATAGACAGAGATATAAACAGAAAATATTGAAAAAATATGAACACTTCAATTGATTTAGATTGAACATTATGTTTAAAAATACAAAACTATGAAAATGAAATGATGAGAAATGATTTTTTTAAACCTTTTCAATATACATCATTCTTATAATTAGAGGTAGAGAGAGAGAGAGAGAGAGAGAGAGAGAGAAGAAGAAGGAGTGGGAAAAAGAGAAGAAAAAAGAGAGTAGAAAGAGAGACAAAGACGAAACTGAAGACAAAGAGACAGAGATAGAAACATAAAATATTGAGAAAAATATTAAAATTGAATTAGATTGAACAATTTGTTTAAAAATACAAAACTATGAAAATAAAATTATGAGAAATGATTTTCTTTAAATGCTTTCAATATATATCATTCTTATAATCAAATTATGGAAAATTTTAATTTATCGATAACGATTAAATATTTTGTATCATAAATACTTGGGCGGACTACTGACTCGTACAGCAGAGTCACTCCTGTGTAGAACATTTTCGTAGCAAATACTACTAGATATTTTTTACTTCGCTTTATTAGATTGAGTTATACAATCGTTTAAGAATCAAAAATGAATTTTTTTGCATATCTTTACGTTTCAGAGAATTTTGAACATTTTGGAATACCTTAAAAAATTGACGTGTGTCTGTGTGTGTGTATGAGTGTGGACGCGTGAGTATGTATGTGCTGACACAATTTTTTTTCGTCCACATTTTGAGAGCACGGATCACTAGATTTAAATAATTCAAACAGCATTCATTTCCTCTTGATGAGGAGAAATGCTGACTAGCTTTTCACAGAGGCAGTCCTAGCAGTTTAGAAGATACTGGGACAAAAGTGCCAAAAATGGTAATTCAGTTTTTGAGTGAACGAAACATCCGATTTGAATGATTTAAAAATCATTTTATTTGTATTGACAAAATGAAGAACTGATAAAAATTTCAAAAATTCAAGATTTCCTTAATATTTTAAGTATAAAAAAATCTAATTTTTCAATGAAGTCATTTTTTTCAAAAATTATAAAATCTATTTTCTTCAAAAATCTAAAAAAAATATTTTTTTTTTTAATTTTAATTTTTGGTACGGGAAGTTCCAGCAATTAGCCTTAAGGCACGATGCCATGCACCACTAGTCTTCTTATTGAATGCATTTTTTTAAATTTTAAAATGATTTTCTTCCATCGTTGTCCAGTGTTTAAAAATTCGTCTTTGTACTCCTGGTATTATGCAGAAGTGATATCAATTTTCATTTCTCTTCAGCCCATGGGCAACAAACTTAATCTTTACCCTAAATTCCGAACCCAAAATTCGAAATTAAATCCATTAACAATGTTGTTCCAGAATGAATCTTGATATCAGTCCAATTCGCCCCTGTCTTTTTATATATTTGTATATATTTTACGATCTCAAAGAGCGTCGTGTATCGTCTTACAACCAGACTAAGATATTTTTTAATCTCATTTTGCAAAATTCATCTTTGCCTTTTTTGCAATTCGACAGGTTCGATCGCCTTTTTTAGACTTTTTTTGCGATGAACGCGTACCACGGGGAATAAACTGATCCCAGGACAACGATATGTATTGAATCCGATATTATATTAATGATAATTGTTTGTTTTTGGTTAGATAATTATTACATATATTAAAATATAATACAAAACAAAATATGATGTATATAAATTTACATTCTTATAATTGAATTAAGTTCTCAAGCAAAACTGTTTTTCTGTATTGCTGTAATAAGTATATAATGCATAGCATCACTATTTGTGATTAGTAGAACAAGACCACCACTGGGTTACCTTCCAAAATAAAATGTACCAAATTAGATAGCATTCACCATTAGGGCCTTTTGATTTAATTTTATAGATAGGGTCAAATAATATCAAAATAGATAGGACAACCTAGAACTGTCTTTAAAATGACTGCATCTAAATTCCCATATGAATATGTTCCAAAAAACAAAAATCAGCCACATTGAAAACAAATATTCTGAAAATATAATAAATACTTGATTTTTCCAATGTTTGGCTTTTGTTAGATTTCTATCTAGACTCTCACATTAGGCTGCTAGAATTTCTGGATTCACTAAAAACTAAGAAGTCACTGAAATATACATCAGTGACCATAAATATTTCATCTTTTCCACAACTATTGTAATAATGATCAAATCAAATAATACACATTTATTAATCAAAATTTGCTCATTATCATTCAACTAAGTAAATTTCAACCAATAATTTAGAAAAATCGTTATTCCTTAAATTATCGTTTAATTCCACGACGATGTCTTGTATTATTCTTGATATCTGTCCATAATTAGCGACAATCAGGCGTCTTTAGGGAGCAGGTGGAGATGGCAATTAATAAACACTCTTAACAAGTTCATTACACTTACGAGGAATTATACGAAAAATTAATACTGGCCGATATACAGTACCGGAATTTAATGAAATTGATTTTGCTTAATAATAAATCCAATAATTTAATAGATTTCACAAAAACTTTAGATTTGCTAATTTTGTTTTCTCGACGTTTGAATTTATTCTAAATCGTTTGAGATCAATTTAAAATTGTGCAAATATATGTGAGTATGCGAATCTTTGACTTGCAAATTTTTGACTTTTCTAAAACGGCTGCATCGATTTAAAGATTTTTAAATCCTTTCGATGAAGCTCGATAAAGATTTGCATTAATTAGTTACAAAACTCACCAAAATCAGTAAGCCCTTTTTTATAATTAGGAGAGAACTGCGAAAATCTTAGCCAATTTTAAAAATTCAAAAACTGCTTAAAATATCTATTTGTTGGAGTTGATTAATTAATATCTGGATAATATCTAGATTGGTCAGACAATTTTCAATTTATTGCACTAATACATTTTTGAAAAATAGATTTTTTAATTTAATTTTTTTTGTAACAAATATCCTAAAATATTTCTGGAGCAATAGAAAGTAAATATGTTTGCATATTACTGCTGGATGCTGCAAAATGAATTAAAAAAAGGATGCGCGTATGATTCACAAATGTAAAACTTTTTTGCTATTGTACGAGTTGGCATTTAAGTTAAAAATAAATACATCTTTATATTATAATAAATTATAAATTATATATTTATATCATTAAAAATATTTAGAATATTTGTAAAAAACAATGTAATTAAAGTCATACTTCAAATATGACATGATCGGTTTGTCATTGTAATTGACATTTAGAAATGAACCATCATTAGAGAAATGAAGTAATTGCTGATTAATAAATTCTATAATATTCGTTCACACAGTGGATTATGTTAAACAACGCTTAAACAAATATTGTTTTTGCAACTTCACTCATCATGTAATTGCGTTTGAAAAACTTCAAAGATTCATAGAAGCTACGAATAATATAGAAAATATTTCAATAAACTTACATTTCATACACGGCACAAACGTTTCATATGTTTTATTATTTTTATTATGATCATTTACGGGGGACAGGGTAAAATATTCTTCTGACTCAAGAATTTTTTTTATTAAATCAAGGTTTGTACTACAATGTAACCTTAAAATCTAATGGCATTCCGATTTTCTCGTTGATGTCGCTACGCATACAACGAAAGATCTTTATTCACTCGACACGACCACTAATCACAATTGACCCTTGACTTTCATTACATTTTCACAGATTTACTTGCACTTAAAGAAGTTTTACTTCAAAAATATGAAAAAAATGGGGACAGAAAACGACAAACATTATAAAATTTTAATCATTTCGCAAAAACAATTCTGAATCAGAGATTGTGTTGTTTTTTTTATTTTTTTGCAATTTTTTGCACTTTGACTCTCAATTTTGACCTTAGATTCATGATCAGCTATAAAAAATGCACTGGAAAACCATATGTTGCACATTCGGCACTTACTTTTTTTATTTTCTAGATCCGTGTTTTTATTAAAAATTGTCATAATTATTAGTTATAAGTGAATATTATGTTACGAATAAATATTTAAGTACGGATCTGAAATAATTTTCTTGGCTAAAACTTTCTTGAAAATAATCAAATGTTTGTGTTGCAAATTTGAACCGGTTCGGGAAGTGTTAATCGACGAATAATTATTGCAAATGTATAAATATCTCGTTTAATTCACGCATTAAATTTAAATTTTAATACTTGATAAAGGGCTCTCTCGTGGCATAGTAGTTAGAGCTGTGGAAATCCATTCAGAAGTTTCAGGATTGATATACGCTTTGGACAGTCTAATGACAGTAATGACTTTACCAGCAGAATTTTCAAATAAAACCTAATAAATTCTAAATTTTCAAATTAGAGTAGGGCGGGTCACAAAGGTCCAATTTGACTTTGAGCAATTATATTGAGAAAAGCAAACCAATTATATCACATATCTAACAATTAATTACCTGACTATGATCAGTAAAACAACCAGATAAATCATCATTGTAGAAATGTGTTGTTTTTGCTGTTTTTCAAAGATTTGTCATCTGGTCTGATAAGCGCGGGATGGTGGACCTGTTTACCTGCGGACCTTGTTGCCCCGTTTTACCCCATCCAAATTTTTTATCAAAATACAATTTTTTAAATAATTAAAAAGTATTCACGAGTTAGTAGAGTATTTTATCTTGAATTCCTAAAAATTCTTGTCTAATATTTGTTTTTGGAATGGAAATTTCCAGCAATTTGTCTAAGTCCTTATTTTATACATCAGTTTTGCAGCCTGGTTTCAATTTTATAAATATCAATACTTTATAAGTATCGACAATATTGATTCTTCTTATTCGTTTATAATAAATATTTGTGTATACTTTTTATTATTATGATTATCATTTAACAATTATTAAACGTTTATGTGCTCTTTAGGAGTCGTCGGAATGTATTCCTCCTGTCCGATGTTTTATTATATATTTATAATTTATATATTGCGATTATGTGTTCATTAGCCTCTCTTAACTCTCAACCTGAACAGGTTAATGTCTTAATTAACAGTGCCATTTTTTTCGCCAACCTTATAATTATCGATTTCATAAAACTAACTATATGTGAATCCTTTCGAAGATTTTAATACTGACGAACGGGGAGACCGAGATTCAGAGACGGCCAAGATAATGGAAATATTTTTTAAAAAATATTTTGATTTATATTTTTATTATTTGTTCTTATATATACTAGATGACCGGACAGACGTTATCCTGTACCCACGTCTACAATTCAAAAGTTCCAAATTTATTAATATCCTATCCTAAACTTTTTAATATCCTATTTGATGTCCTGCCTTTGTGATTCATTTATGGTCTTAGCATAAGCAGTATAAGGAATTCAGAAAAAAATATTATAGTATCTGCGGTAAAAGAACAATATCACACTTGATTTTACCACACAACATAATTGCTTCAATTATTTAGTCTTTAATTTTCATAATCTCGTACGATATATTAGTTGCTTTTTGGCAATTATAATTTCTAAAGTACATTTTTGTTACTAATAATTTAGTAAACATTATTGCTTATGTTCAAATCTTAGGTGAATTAATTTTTAAAATCTAGTTTATATGTGCACTCTTCAATCTAAGATCAACTTGCTAAAAATTCCATATCCAATTAATAAGTAGTTAGTTAAGTTTAAGAAAATAATGTATTTGCAATTTTGGACTTATTGCGTTATTTATTAAACTGAATTATATAATTTCATCTGCCATACATGCACTGTTGACTGTATCTTATATTATTTTGATTTTTGGCACATCTAAGCTGCTTTTCGGCAATAATAATGTAGACATTACATTTTTCTTGTATATTATATTCTAATATCATCTAGGCTCATAATTTCAGCTAAATTTAAATTTTAAGTGAAATGACATTTCTAGCAGATGACAGTTCAAATGTTTTCAATGTCAAACAATGATACGTGTTTTTTTACAATTTTTGCCATTTATTTATACAATATTACTTTAGTTTTATCGTTCATTAAATCTTAAAAATTTTCTTTGACAAACTCTAAAAAGAATTATCAAAATCCGAATAACCGTTTAGGAACAGTATTAAATCATACACCCGTACAGAAGAATTTCATATATAAGAATATATATGTATATATATTAAAATTATATATTCTAAGTATTGAATTTTACGTCAATTCTTACAATTAGTTCCTCTCTGTATTTCTATCATATAAATTGATTTACGTATGCGTTCATATTAACAAGTTACGAGAGCCCGTAAAAATCTTTGTTTGCTTTTTAAGCGCTTTTTAATAGTCTTTAAAAAATGTGGAAGATTTTACGATCGCCAATACGATTCAATCAACTCGACAACATATCGAAAATAATTGTAAATCGAGGAGATAATGCACCCAGCACTCATTGATGGATAGATAATCGATATTAGATAATTGATTCGATGTTAGAAAAAGCCTATTAAATTTTGTAGAGACAACTGCAACGAGCTTCTCAGGGCACAACAATAAAAATTTGAGTATGTTAAGAAGCTTTAAATATAAGAATCAATAATTTTTCATATTGTGAAAAATCAGAAGCTAGATGATAGAATTAATTAGAGTTCTAAGGAAGCATTACAACTAACAAGGAGAACCTCAAATTTACTCTTCTTGGATTTTGATGAAACTTTGCATGGTGGTATATAGTTGATAGTCAACTGAACACCTTGAAATATCATAGGCGATGATATGAGAAAGTGGTTTAATTATGACACATGAAAAGTGGTTTAATTATGAAAATTGATTGAAGTTTTGAAAAATAAACCGCGCGCCTAAAGTGTTGCCTATTTTTCAAATTTTAATTTCTTTTATTCTATTTTTTTTCTTCTTGATTTTGATTTTCAATACCATAACTTTTAACTTATAGATTGTATTGTAATCTGATTGTTAAAATTAGCAGAAATAAAAAAAAATCAAAACTTGAATTAATTTTTGTAATTAAACTACTTCTCCTAGGCCTATAATATTTTAAGGAATTCGGTTTGACTATAAACTCTATCACCATGTGTAGTATCATCAAAATCCCAGAAGAGTAATTTTGAGGATCTCCTTATAAGGAAATATAATTACCTTATCATTATACAAAGTTTCATCAATCTCTCAAAACAGCAAACCTGAGGTTCTCCTTGTAAGAAAATATAATAAAATAATAAGTAGACTGTACTGATGAGCTAACTTAATCTGGATATTAAAAGAAAAAAAGAAAATTTTGCTAGTGAGGAAATCAACTTGCAAACTAGGAGACGAGAAGAAAAGACTCCACTGAGAAGCAAACTGAATCTTGATAATAAAATGAAACAAGATTTTACTAAAGACAAAACTGAATCTGGAGATGGGAATAGAAAGAGGTTTCTGGTAAAGCAAATCAAATATAAAGACATACATAGAGGACTATACTTGGAGGTAAATTGATTTTTAATAATTGAATAAAATAAGGATTCTACTGACTACTGAAATGCTTCTGGATATAAAAATAATAAAGAGTACTCACCAATAAATTAACTAGCAGCCTAAAAGATGACAAGTGGATTTTTTCAAGAAGCAAACTGATTCCTACAAATAGTTGATAGAGGACTACACTGCCAAGCAAAATCTACTTTGACTTGCCAAAGTAACTTATAAAAGACTACATTTGGCATATAGCTCTATATAGATCAGAGACATCGATTCTAATAAAGGAAAACAAAACAGCCTCGAGAATTACGAGAGCTTTTTCTGGAGAAAAATTGAGAAGATAAAGGCTACATTTTGCGTATAGCTCTGTACAGATCAGAGGCATAAATTCTATTGAAGTAAAACATAAACAGCTTTGAGACCTACCAGGGCTTCTTCTGGAGCAGAATGGAGAAGATAAAGACTACAGTTGACGTATAGCCTTATACAGATCAGGGGGACATAGATTCTAATGAAAGAAGACAGAAACAACATTGAGAATTACAAAAGTTTCTGCTGGAGAAAAATGGAGAAGATTTAGGCTATATTTTGTGTGTAGCTCTGTACAGATCGGAGACCTAGATTCTTCTAACGACAAAAACAGCCTCAGGATTACGAGATCTTTTTCTGGAGAAAAATGGAGAGGATGGAGGCTACAGTTGACGTATAGCTCAGTACAGATCAAAGACATAGATTTTAATAAAGGAAGACAAAAACAATCTCAAAAATCAAGAGAGCTTTTTCTGGAGAAGAATGAAGAAGATGAGGCTGCATTTGGCGTATGGCTCTATACAGATTGAAGGCATTGATTCTTCAACGACAAAAACAGCTTCGAGAATTACGAGACCTTCTTCTGGAGAAGAATGGAGAAGATGGAATCTATATTTTGGATGTAGTTCTATACAGATCAGAAACATAGATTCTAATAAAGGAAGACAAAAACAGTCTCGAGAATTACGAAAGCTTTTTTTGGAGAAGAAAGGAGAAGATGACGGCTACAGTTGGCGTATTGGTTTGTACAGATCAGAGACATGGATTCTAATGAAGGAAGACTAAAACTGCTTCGAAAAATACGAGAGCTTTTTCTGGAGAAAAATGGAGAAGATAAAGGCTACATATGGCGTATAGCTCTGTATTGATCAGAAACATAGACTCTAATAAAGAAAGAAAAAAACAGCATAGAGAAATAGGAGAGCTTTTTCTGGGAAAGAATGGAAAAGATAAAAGCAACATTTGGCATATAGGTCTGTAAAGTTCAGAGACGTAGTAGTAAGTTCTACTAACGACAAAAACAGCTTCGAAAATTACAAGATCTTTTTCTGGAGAAGAATGGAGATGATAAAATAGCTTTACTAGGTAATAAATAGAGAAGTATTACAAAGTTCTGTATAGATACAAAATGCAGAGAATTAAGTTGGACCCATATTGGTAAGGAATGTCTTCTCCAGGACGTCACCAATTAATGATTAGATTTTCTGAATGATCAAATCCTAAGAAAAATGCAGATGACGAGCGTCTTAAAAAACTGAAAACTGAAAACTAATTCTCAATGTGCCAAAAATCAAAATAAATATGAAAAAAATACTATCATAACAATTGGAATCTTTCTCTCGTCATAAATTTTGTTAGGACTCGCCCGTAGGTAAGCGGTCGAGAGCGACGGGACTTCAGTCAGGGGTCCCGAGTTCGATACTCACTTTATCAACAGCAACCTGTTGTCGAGCAGTAGTGACAACGGGTTTTCACTTAGAAATATAGATAGCAATATGTTTCCAAGTTTCCAATTCCTACATTGCCCATTTTTTTCAAGTCCCAGTTACATGCACTACCAGTTATATTTATTATTTCGACACGAATTAGTGATACCATAAGATATTCTTATTATTTCGATGTCGAAATTATATTTTTCGTCCACTAGTGTGGCGCCCGTCCCACATCGGTCAGTTCATTTCAGTAGAGAAAACAAACATAATTTCATTTGAGGTCGTTACATCCATCGCTTCGAATGCGAACCGAATAATTTTAAGATTTACAATCACTTTGCTCCTTTTGATTATTTATTATTAGTCTTAAAGTGCAAAAGGAGTAGGTATTATTCCGAGAGTGATTTAACTTACCATGAATGTGGATGTTTCTGGAGGTCCTGAGATTGTTACAACAAACTTATTTTAATTATAATATACAATATTATTCAATTTTTAGACTTGTTTTAATAATTGTTATTAATTTGATAAATTTATTATTATATTTTGATTAGTTTGATAACATTTCTATAAAATTTGTAATTTAAATTTATTGTTGTCTGTATTAGTAACATTTTTTAAGTTGCTCTTCTATTAACTTCCAAAAGCAGAAGTTATGTTTTTGCCAGAACCAAATCGAACCAAAATTGGAACAAGCATGTGTGTGTGTATAAGCGTCTAAATTTGTTTTTCTGTTGACGTATTTGTCAAAAACGGCTGCACCGATTTCAAAAATTTAAAAGCCATTTATAACTCAGTTGATTAGTTCTACCTGATGATCAGACTGGCTGTTTTTTAAGACTTAGGAAATAAGTGCAAAATTTTTTATATAAAAAATCGTAAACCGATTTTTAAAAATATAAAGTTTTACGAGAAATATGTGTTAGGGATCATATTGGTTAGTTTTTATTTGCTAAATTCGATTCCTATTGATGGGGAGACGTGCTGATTAGTTTTTGGTGAAGGCAGGTCCAGCTGTTTTGAAGATCGAGCAAAAAATGCTTAGAATGAAAAAATTGGAATTTGCTAGTCAAATATGATCTTTACATATCATTATTATTGATGAATATACAAATAGAATTAGTTGTAAATAGATAGACATGTAGATAGGTAGACAGGTAGACAGGTAGACAGGTTAGAAGGTAGAAAAATGAAAAATAAAAAAGTTGACTAATAAGCAGGTTGGCAATTATAACTGGTTGACTTGATGACAGGCAGATAGATATTTACTTTTTTATTTTTTTATTTAATTTATTCTGCAATCTGTTTTACATATTCATTAACATTAAGCAGAGATTGCTAACAATAATTATCATATAATATAAACAAGAAGATAGTAGCAACACCCAGCGGCGTGTCTACTAGGTATAGGCAGATAGATATTTAGATAGGTAATCAGGTAAAAAAGAAGAAAATCAGACATATAGCTAATTTGATAAACAAGTAGACTGGTAGACAGGTAAACATGTGGACAAGTAGACAGGTAAACAGGTGTATACATCGACAGGTAAGCAAGTAGACAGGAATGAATGTAGAGAATTAGACAGATGGACAGGCAGATAGGTGAATAGGTAGACAGGTTGATCATACATAAATGAAAAAAAAATGGATTAAATCAATTTTTAATGCATATCGGTGAGTATATGGAAATTGCCGCAAGGCAGAATGCCACTTACATCTAGTTTATATATTTAACTTCCTGTAGGGTAAGTTATTGTAATAGTCCAAAAATTGAAATTAATAATTTTTGCATATCTTTACGTTTCAGAGGTTTCTGAACATTTTTGCATACCTTTGAAAAAATTTATGTGCGTGAGTGTATATGTGTCGATACAATTTTTTTTGTCGATTATTTGAATGATTCAAAAAGCAATCGATTCTTATTGTTAAAGAGATATGGTGATTGGTTTTTGACAAAAGTTGGTCCAGGTGTTTCGGAGATACGAAGCAAAGAGTGCAGAAAATAGAAATCGAGTTTTTGAGAGAACGGACCATCCGATTTGAATGATCCAAAAAGCAGTCAATACGTAATGAAGAGAAGTAGTGATTAGTTTTTAGCAAAGGCAGGTCTAGTCGTTTCGGAGATATTGAGCTCAATGTGCAAAAAATGGCAGTTTTAAGAGAACAAAGCATCCGGCTGGAATGATTCAATAATCTTTTTGCTTGTGTCGATGAAACAATTTTTTTTACACTTATTTTTTTTAATTAAAAAAAAATATAATAAAACGTCGGTACGGGAAGTTCCAGCAATTTGCTTTAAGGCACGATGCCATACACCACTAGTTCATTTTTATAACGTTATATTTATAAAATTTACGCAAAATTGTCTTTTTGTCTAACATAATTTATTTCGTACATCGTAATACAATATAATATAATATAATAGTTTTAATGATCGTTAAGCGATTGTTAACTTGATACAAGAATTACACCGACATGCGACTAAACATAAGTTTTTCTACAAATGACTTTTTAATTACTTCTTTAAGACGGAAAGAATGAAGGTGTCGCGAAATTATGATGTTTTCTTTTGATTATCATAAAGGAAAAAAAAACAGAAAAATAATAACTGTATCAGAAAACAGTACGATTTTATCTTGTTTTGTCGGTTAGAACAGAATAAAATGTCGAGGGTAACAAATACCTGCAGACTTAAATTAATAGGACGATTATAAGATAAGATTTTTCTCTAAAATTAATACAAAAACTTATTTTTGAGATTATATGGTTAACTTAGATTTTGTAATCTGTCATATAAGAGTAAACTAGATATATCCAATAGACTTCTTCTGTTTTTAACTTTTCGTAGGATAAGTTATAATAATAGCAAAATAATCGAAAATGAATTTTTTTATATATCTTTACGTTTTAGAGGTTTCTAAACATTTTGGCATACCTTAGAAAAAATTGATGTTTGTGTTTGTGTGTGTGTACGGATACAAAATATCAACCGATCTGAATGATTTGAAAAACATTTGGTTATTAATGACAAGGAACCGTGCTGATTAGTTATTAGACAAGGTAATTCTTGCCGTTTCGAAGATATGGGAAAAGTATGATTGTTTTGAAAAAAACTTCAACACTTTCAAAAAAATAAAACAAATTTTTCAAGTCAAATCAAATTTGAAAAATTTTTAAAGATTTTTCGAAAAATTTAACTTTTGTTACGGGAAGTTCCAGCAATTTGCCTCAAGGCACGATGCCATGCACAACTAGTTTTGATATAGTTGGTTTGGTTACAATATAATTGTTTAAAGTCAAATTGGAATTTTGTGCTCTGTCTTATTAGTAGTGTCTAGGTGTCTAGGATGTTGTCAATCAATCATTATAAAATAGAGTAGTTTTTAAATTTGCAAAATTAGATTCAAAGGAATTATATATATATATATATATATATATGTGTATATATATATATATATATATTAGTATATATTTCTTTAAAATTTTCTCTCATACATCCAAGTTTGTTCTCCCCGACGGGCGGTGCACCTCGATTTTAACCTCCAACTGTGTTATCGCTAAAAAATATTCAAAGATACCGTATATCATACGGACAAACATCGTAACTTGTTCAATATCATAAAATCTATCAAATAAAATTACTCTCGAATATCGAACACTGAGAGTTAAATTACAGATCGATTGACGACATCGGATAGAATAACTTTTAGTTTTGTTATTGTTCGAGATCCGGTAAGTAAGAGCAAAAATTTAATTTAGCTTCATATTCTCCATTTTCTGTAGTTCACTTTTAACTTCACAAATCGCAGTTTTTGCAGTCATTTTATATTTTCTTCGATGACATTTAGCATTCGGCACTTTTTCCACATTATTGGTCAATACAGTTCCATTTTCTTCCCACAATCATATCCAGAAAGATTATTTTTCCATTTTTAACTTCCCGTAGGTAGGGTAAGTTATAGTAAACGCAAAAAATAAAAAATGAACATTTTCATATACCATTACGTTTTCAGAGGTTTCTGAACATGTCTGTGTGTGTATGTGTGCGTATACAAGTTTTTGTCGACGATTTCGGGAACACCGATCAACCGATTTAAATAATTTCAAAAACATTCGATTCGTATTGATAAGAAGACGTTCTGATTAGTTTTTGATGGAGGCAGGTCTAGCCGTTCTAAAGATACGGGGCAAAAAGTGCAAAAAATTGTATTTCAGTTTTTGAGATAACGGAGCGTCCGATTTTAATAATTCAAAAAAGATTTTACTTGTTTTGACAAAATGAAAAACCGTTTAAATTTTTGAAAAATCAGGTCTAGCGGGTTTGAGATCGAGTAAGAAAAGTTAAAAAAAAAAGATATTTGGCGGTCAAATTATTGCCTTGAATAAAGGTTCAAAATTTTTCGTAAATTTCAAAATATAAAAGAAATGACATTCAAAGAAAATTCAAACTTTACGAAAAAAGTCAAATTTTTCCGAACAATTCAAAGTTCTCCAAAATCTCATTTTATTCAAAGTTTTCAAAAATTTTAAAGGTTTTTTAAAAATCTTAATTTTACATACGGGAAGTTCCAGCAATTCGCCTTAAGGCCCGATAAGGTATATATGCGTGTATGTATGTGTGGATACAATTGTTCGTCCAAGATTTCGGGCGCACGGATCAACCGATTTGAATGATTCGAAAAACATTTCATTCTTATTGACTGAAAAACGTGGTGATTTTCTTTCTAAGGCAGTTCTATCCGTCTTGGAGATAAAGAGCAAAAAGTGCAAAAAATAGCTATTTTTGAGAAAACGGATCATCTGATTAGAATAATTTAAAAAATATTTTTCTTGTGTTGACAATGTGTGATGAAATGATTACTTTTGGGGAATTGCAAGTTTGACTTTTTTTGATTCCTATGCCAAAACATTCAGAAATATTAGAAACGTCGAGAAAATATAAAATTAATCAATAGGACAACTTTTCTTTGGAAAATTAACTAAGGCGTTTATAATTATCATTTCATGGATAATCTTATTTTTAGTACATATTCTTTATTTATAAACTTTTCTTTTATTTTTAAAAGAAACCATAAAATTTGCAAATGGGATTTTCATACTAAAAAAAAGTTTATAAACATATTTTTAATTAACTTTTAGCAAAGGACAAATCCAATCAAAGTGTTGAATATTTTCTTTACAAATTCACATAGGTGTATATGTGTTTATTTTCAGTCTCCATTTAACTTTTTATGCCCAATTAAAACTAAATTGTAGCAAAAATACATAAAAATTTGCATTCTCATTACGTATTCATTTATTCTCGAAAGTATACTCGATTAGCATTTTATTTTATCAAATTAACTGTAATAAATCGTTTAAAAATACGAGTTTATTCTTATCTACATTATTATTATTATTATTATTATTATTATAAATTCTTGTACTACGAACTTGAGAAAAAAAACACAGATGCTTCTGAGTTCTTATGTGAAATAAAATGTATTGGTTGAAACATTGTGGCTGTTTTTATCGTAAAAAATAAGTGCTATGAATTTATATTTATATAAAAATACATAAATTAATTTATATGTTTCTAATTACATTTATTTTTATTAATGCGGATATGAAATTAGATTCGCTACAGTTGAAAAATTACATCAGTGTAAGTGTAATATTAAATTTGTTATAAAAATTATTATAACTAATTGGTATTGGTATTTAGCCTTGAGGCAAGTTACATGAACTTCCCGATATGTGTAAATAATCTACTTAATCAATAAAAATAAATTATGAGTGGATTTATTACACACAATTGAAAAGGAACGAACACGTTAACTTGGAGTATTTTCTCAAAGCAAATTTTCAAAAATCGACAATTTTTAAAATTGAACCAGTTTTCGTAGGACTTTAATTGTTTAGTATGCTCATCAAGACCAAGTACTCTATCGTTATACCAAGTAAATCGTCTAATTTTAATTTTAACAAACGTCAAAAAAACTACTCATTTTCTGAAACTTTCATGAATTTTTAAAATGAAACTGCTTGTAATGCCGTATTATTTCAGTAGGTTCTATAAGACCATGATTTATATCGCCAAAAAAAGTTCCATAAAAAACGGTTTAAATTACTTTTTCTATTTTTTTAGGTCAGTTCGGTCGATACTGTTACCCCGTTTCGGCTTGACGTTAAGTTCTGGGGTACCATGTATATATTTACTATTATGTGCATTCTCGTGTCAATAACATGAAATGAACGATATTATCCTGATTACATGTAAGTGTATTTGCAAAAAATTATCGACAAAAATGTAAAAATATGAAACATTAGCTTTGGGGTTTTGATAAGGCATTCGCATGCTACATACGAACTCATTACGGTCAAAACACACTTATCTGGATCAAGGTAAAATTTAGTTTTATAAATACACCACTGCGGATAGTATGGTTTATTAACATTCCGAAGGAGAAGTTTATTTTTGACAGAAAATTTGATTTACTAATTTGATCAAACAAATTGATCCACAGTTTTAGTCATATTGGTCAAAGTTCTATTTACAAACATCATTAAAAATTCTCTTAGCTCTTTTTTAAATTCACTAGCATCAACATTTTAGCTCATATATTATATAGCTTTTTTTTAACTTCCTGTAGGGTAGTAGTAATAGCAAAAAATTTATATCTTTGCGTTTCAAAGGCTTCTGAATATTTCGGCATACCTTAAAAAAATTGATTTATGTGCGTGTGTGGATACAATTTTTGTCCACGATTTGGAGAGCACGAATCAACCGATTTGAATGATGCTAAAAATATTCAATTTCTACTCAAGAGGAGATGGGCTGATTAGTTTTTGATATAGATGATAGATGATTGATTGTAGATGACGTAGATGTTTTCGAGATACGCGGCGAAAAGTCCTTGAAAATTACAGTTTTTGAGAGAACAGAGCGTCCGATTTGAAACTAGCTGTAAGTGGAATTCTGTCTTAAGGCAATTAAGCCATCGTGCCTTAAGGCAAATTGCTGGAACTTCCCGTACCAAAAATTATTATTTTTTTAAAAACGATTGACATTTTTAAAACAAATTTACTTCGAAAAAATAAGATTTTTGAGAAACTATAAATTAAACAAAAAATTACTTTTTTTTGAAAAAAAAATATTTTCAAAAAAAAATCTTTTTTTTTTTTTTTTAAATTTTTTTTGGAAAAAATAATGTTTTCTTCTTTATTTTGGCATATTTTGGAAGATCTTTTTTCAAAGCAATCGTACTGCTTTAACTGCATAGAGACAAAATGTCAAAGCGCGTAAGCGGCGCGTCGCCGTCTAACGAATAAATATTGGTACGGAACCCATAGGAATGCAAACAAAATTTATACTTATTGTTAAAATCTCTATAAAATATCTGATGATTTGATGTGCATATGTCTAATGATCATTTTTGACCGCCAAATGGAATTTTTTTTTACTTTTTTCGTTAGATCTCCGAAACCGCTAAACCTGCCCTCATGAAAATTTGATCAATTCTTCATCTTGTCAATACAAGTCAAATGTTTTTTGAATTATTAAAATCGGACGCTCCGTTCTCTTAAAAACTGAGTTACTGTTTTCGGCACTTTTTGCCCCGTATCTTTGGAACGGCTGGACCTGCCTTCGCCAAAAACTAATCAGCATGTCTCCTTATCAATACGAATCGAATGTTTTTTGAATTATTCAAATCGGTTGATCCGTGTTCCCGAAATCGTCGACGAAAATTTGTATCCGCACATACATACACACACGTACATACATACATACATACACACACACACACACATACACACACACACACTCACACACATACATCCATTTTTTCTAAGGTATGCCAAAATGTTAAGAAACCTCTGAAACGTAAAGATATATAAAAATTTTCATTTTCGATTTTTTTGCGATTACTATAACTTACCCTACGGGAAGTTAAAAATATCTTACTTGTGTAGATGTTTGCGAAGACAAGTCTAGCAGTTTTGGAGTTCAAGGAAAAAATTATATTTATTTTCTGAAATGATTATTTCAGATCATTATTATTGATTTATGTACATGTAGAAATATTGATACCCAATGAACAGGTAGAAAAGTGTACCGGTAAACAAGTGAACTGGCAGACAGGTACATAAGTAGACAAGTTAAAATATTACGTTTAAGATAAGTAAACAGATTGTCAGACAGAAAGGTGAAGAAGTGGACAACCATTATTGATTAAATAGATTTTTTATACATATTGGGGTATGTATTTTATGCAAATTGTCTTAAGGCAAAGTGTCACTTTTTCCTAATTGCTATTACTTCAGATCATTATTAGTAGACTAATGCTGGTTTTTAACCATTTCTTCGACATCAGTTTGCCTGCATCACATTTACCTGGTTTAACCAGTTTGTTTTGCTAATTCTATATTTTTAAGAATTTTTGGGCTAAATAAAGGAGCTCTAAACGAGGCAAAGTCAAACGCGGTGTTTCAATTTAAACAACAGAATTTGTCATAGTTCTCTTCTATTTCTCTCAAATCTTATTTAGTAAATTTTTGTTCTTCATTCTTTGCAATACTATTTTGTTTCTTACTTGATCGGTCTATTTTATCTTCTCCATTCTTCTCCAGCATCTCTTCAAGAAACTTTCTAGACAGGTTTCTTTGGTTTTCCTTATAGTCCATGGTTCTGATCCGTACAAAGCCATACTGGAAATTTAAGACTTCACCAATTATATATATATATATATATATATATATTTGCACAAATGTAAAATATTATCCTTGCCGTCGTATGCACATTATCGAATCCTATCTCTTCCACGATCTACAAGCGAAAAATATAATCGATGTTATCCATAGAACTCGGCCGTGTGCAAATTATGCATCGGCTAATTATTAGATTGTCGCAAAATAAAAACGAAATAAAAATTATATATATATATATATATATATATATATATAATAGTGGGTATTCCTATTAAATTCTGTACAAGTAAAACGTGTCGCTTAAAATGGCCGTGTTGATTGTTATCGAATGACGGACTAAAAATATAAAACAGATATTTATAATAGTCCCATTGAATGGTGGATATACAGTTATCAGTTTTGAAATATCGATATGTATTATGTGCAATTACAAAGACATATATGCGTATAGGTATATTCCATCAGAACCGAGGTACTCATCAGACCTAATAGTCAGAAGTATAAAAACATACTGACTTGATATTCCAATTGGATGTTAGAATTGGGCAAGGAAGAAAGGAAGTTGTTAGATCAACATCATAACAGAATTTTTTATCATATATTTCATGTCCACTAATAAGAAAAAATCAATTTAATCCTCTTTTTTGGTATTATCTATTTTATGGCCACACTAATAAGTTAAAATCATTTTAACTTGTTTGGACTACTATTACTTCATTTTTGATACAATTACTGTTTTTGTACTTATTAAACAAAAAAGTAAAAATATGAGTGATAATGTAAAAAAAAGTAAAAATATGATGATAATAAATAGTAGCAGAGACTGGGTACGGTAGAGTGACAGTCGTCATTACAGCCAGACTATACTGGTTTTGAGATAGGATCCGAAGGGAAAAAGATGAAGTATGTTTGTTCGAACAAGTTTATTTTGTTAACACGAGCTGTGAACTGCATTGCAAGAGTCACAAGTCAGTTATTTTTAGATTTCTTTTAATCATAACTGTTATTTGTATACAGATTAATTACTTTGTTTATTATTTTGCTATAAGTTGAACATTAGTAATTAATTAGCAGCAATTAGTTTTTGCTTAGATAATTTAGCTCAATCTCATCTACTTTCTATACTTTATTCCATCAAGTTTAATATTTTTATTATTTCTACAAAATTATTTTTCAGACAATTTTTCCAATAAGGTCTCTAGGACTATTGTTTCTTCATAATAGTAACCAAAATAAAAAATTGTCATGAACTACGATAACTCATTGAAGACATTCAAAGGTTTAATTTTTTTTCTACCACTAGGTACTATACATTTTTTTATTTTCATCTTATTTTTGTAAACTGTTCTTACAGTCCACGTCTCTGATCTATATAGAGCAAGCTATCTTTCAGAGTGATATGTATTTCTATTTTTTTAATATTTATTATTATATTACATTTTATTATTATTGTCGAGCCTAAAATGTAGGCCATATTAGTTTCAAATGTAGGAAAATTTTTACAATTTTCAATTTTACTTCAAGTTTTGTATAAATGTAGTTTTTGTCTTGATTTCAATTGTCTTTGAAAAAAAAATTTTTTTTTTTGTGATGCAGTATACTTCTAGTATTCTCAATTATTTCAGAAATTGAAATAACAAAAAATACATAAAAAATGAATTACTTCAGTGTTTTCTCAATTTAAATGTAATATGATTTAAACTATTTTAATTGTTTGATTTATTGATGTTATTTAATTTATTGTAAAATTCTTTGTTAAATTTTTCATTCGTTTTGTTATCTGATACAATATATATTATTTGCTATTCATTTTGACTATCTCGGCAATTTGGTAATAATTATTTTTAACAACATATACAACAGCAAAAAATTATTAAAATTGCAAATATGTACTTCAGGGACTGCGGTGTGAATTGGCAATAGGAAACTCCTCACATTGAACTTTCCTGAATCAAGTAGAAATCTCTCAGCTCGTTGTCCTACCTTTGGGAACGAGCACAAATTAATATTTGATATATATATATATATATATATATTATATTTGCTTGTATGAATATATGCGAATATAATAATGAGCGTCGGTAATATATGGTTTCAAGATATTTGCTTAGTAAATTTTATGAAGTCGCATTCGCCGTAATAAAACGCAGTTTGAACCTGTCCATATATCATTTGCACACTTTCAACGATAAAATATCGACGAACAATACCGATGATAAATCGATAAATCGATATATAAGGTATATGAATCAATATCCACTTAGGATACACTCATACACACATGTATATATATATATATATATATATATATATATAATTTATATTTATATTAGAAGCACTGCTTTCCAACTCTTAATAAAAAAAAATTAATCAATTGAATTACTAGTTGTGCATGGCCTTGTGCTTTAAGGCAAATTGCTCGAACTTCTTGTACCAAAAATTTGATTTTTTTCAAAACTTTGAGAAATTTTGAAATTTTTGAAAAAAATTGACTCTGTTAAAAAACTTGAATATTTTGAATTTTGATTTTTTTTTGAAAATTTTGATAATATGATTTAGAGCCAAAATATCAAAACGCGTAAGCGCTACCTAGTCGTTTAACGTGTAAATTAACGTCTCCTTATCATTATCGAATATTTTTTGAATTATTCAAATCAGTTGATCCGTGTTCACGAAATCGTCGACAAAAAATTGTATCAGTACATATATATACACACACATCTATTTTTTCTAAGGTATGCCAAAATGTTCAGAAACGTCTGAAACGTAAAGATATATAAAAAAAATTGTTTTCGATTTTTTTGCGATTACTATAACTTACCCTACGAGAAGTTCAAAATATGGACATGTACGTGAACTGTTCATTGTACAATTTACCTTTAATTTAACTACATTTTTTTTTTCAAAATCTTCAAAATTTAAATATCATTCAGTAGCAATTTCCATTTTCACTTAGAAATATATATAACAAATATGTTTCTATTTGAAATTAAACCCATCTAGGGCACTGCGGTGTGAAATGGCAATGAGAAATTTCACAATATTCTTCCCTGAATCGAGTTGGAGCCCTAGGGCAGTACTATCTATTATTGTTCTATTTTAAACTATTTTTAATGAAACCTTACTAAATTCTAGATTTAAAAAATAAATAAAAAATCGATTAATATGTACTAGCAATTTTTTTTTTTTGTATACATATATTTGCATTGTCAATCAAAATAAACATTGACTGAAAGTTTGTTATATATTTAAATCGTACCCTATTTAATCTATTTCATATAACATATGTATATATAATTTTTTTAATTTTGCAACTTTAATCAATAGTAAAAATAACTTTTAGAGCCTAAAATACTTGATATAGGGTCGTACTTCATCTTGTACAATTTAAATATAACTATGATGAAATCTGTATAAAAATGTAGATCAGTCATTATAATAACTATTTTTTTAAATTTAAATTTTTGTTCAAATTAAATAAAAAAATGCTTTTTTTTAAATTTCTATTTCATTCATTTCATTCTATTTCATCATAATGATAAAGACTTCTATCTCACATATTTTGTAAATAATGTTTTTTACGATCAATTATTAGTTTCATTCCTACTATAGGGTAATAAATTAGAAAATGATTATTATCATTATTCTGTTTATTTGGCCATCAGTGCTCTAAAGCAATATAATACAACCACCTACCGATTTAAACTGCTTGTAAAAATCTCAGTGAAGCCATAAACCTGTTGAGACGACATAATTCACCGAGAGTTTAAATTTTACTGGTTTAAATATAAATATACACCTATATATATATACATATATGCATACATATGTATATACACACCTATACATACATATGCATATACACACCTACACACACATATGTATATATACTAGCTGTCCCGGCAAAAGTTGTTTACCCATAAACAATATTTCTAGAAAATTTTGAACAAACTGATTTTGAATGCAAAAAAATAAGTGGTATATAAGTGAAAGGAGCAATTATGTTGGTGGTTTACTCACTGCAAAGCATGCCATATATAAATGATCCTAGGGCATATTGATAGTAATTGCAAATGACAGCCTAATCTGAACCTGATTTTATTTAAATTGAATCAGCATATTTGGATATTCAAGGTTTTCATATATTATTGCTACAAGTCCAAAATTGCATATTATATATATATATATATATATATATATTATATTTATATATAATATAATTATAATTATTAAGAAAATATTCTGTTAGAACAATCAGCAATTTGCGTCTCATTACTTCCAAACAACTACTAAAAAAATGTTTTTATTGACCTGAGCCTGTAAATTTAATAAGTTTATCTATATTATCTGAAATCCGCAGGTGATACAGAAAAATCCTACCTGCAAATTAATCCTCTTACAATCGCATTAAAAAGAATCACAATTAAAACGTTTCGCACATATTTATATACACCATCGCCAGGTGGAGAGTTCTTATTATTGTTGAATCAGAGACAGAGCTTTTAGCGATTCAGTTCAAATAATACGAATAAATTATCTATAAGACGTTGAGGTAATAAAAGTTCAAGAATCAGATCAGAATAATATCAATAAGATTATCTGTTCTTAGGATAAACTTTATCTTTTATCTTATTGCTTGATTATCGTAAGAAAATTTGCTTCGGTATAAGAAAGTAGCAAGATTATAATGTAAACTTATTTCAGAATTCGCCTATAATTTATATACGACAATTTTAAATACATTTATCCAAATAAACTTTTTGTTTAGATTTAATATTATTAACTTATCGTATGGTAAGTTATTGTAGTAGTCCAAAAATCGAGAATGAAAAATTTTGCATTTCTTCACGTTTTGAAGGTTTCTGAACATTTTGGCATACCTCAGAAAAAATTAATGTGTGTGTATGTATGGATAAAATTTTTTGTCTACGTTTTCGTGCAAGTATTAAGTTAAATGGACAGGAAATCCCAGTAAAAGATAGCGTAAAATATCTCGGAATATACCTAGACTCAAAATTGAACTGGAGAGTTCACATTAACAAAAAAAATCAGCAGATTGATGAACTATTTAAAAAACATTACTGGTCGCTGAATAAACGATCCGAACTGTCGACAAACAACAAACTAATTATTTACAAATGTATTTTCAAACCAGTGTGGTCTTATGGGATTCAACTATGGGGCACCACCAAAAAAACCAATCTACAGATTATCCAGCAAGTGCAGAACAAGATCATACGGCAGGCACTGAACGCACCCAGGTACAGCAACATGATGACAGTAAATGAAGTAATTCAACAAAAAACAGACAACTATAAAAGAAGAATTGACAAACACCCAAATTACGTAAGCATCAAAGGCTAAAACGAAAAATTCCCAATGATTGTCCATTTGTAAATGCTAACATTATTATTATTATTATTATTATTATTATTATTTTTATTATTATCTTATTATTTCTAATATTGTTATTTTGTTACATTTTATTGTTTTTCTAGTATTATTTTATTATTCATTAATTTTATTTTTATTATTATTTGCTTTTATTTTATATTAAATCATCATACTACAATTATTATTTTAATGTAAATTCTATCCTTTGCGCTCTAATTTATTTAAATTTATGTTACTATTTATCATTATTGCTAGATGTTAATTATTTAACAGTTGTAATAAATATTGTAATTCAAAAAAAAAAGAAAAAAAAAGTTTCGTCCGCACGGATCAATCGATTTGAATGCTTCAAAAGACATTCGATCCCTATTGATAGAGAGATGTGCCGACTAGTTTTTGGCAAAGCAGGTCCAGCCGTTACGAAGATACGGAGCAAAGAGTGCAGAAAATACAAATCGAGTTTTTGAGAGAAGGCAGTATCCGATTTGAATGATCTAAAAAACATTTAATTTGTAATGATTGGGAGAAGTGGTGATTAGTTTTTGGCAAAGGCAGGTCCAGCTATTTTAAAGATACAGAGATAAATGTGCAAAAAATGGCAATGGTTCAAAGAACTTTCTGTTTTTTAACAAAATAATTGCTCAATTTTTTTTTTTTATTATTTCTTTGTATATCGAAAATAGTTCAGATTTTAATTTTAATTATGACTAATGTTCTAATATACTTTAAACAAATATTTTCAACTTTGCAATTCAGTTTATATAATTCTTATGAATATTAGACAATATTAAAAATATTTATAATTATCTATTAGAAAACATTTAATATTCCTTGAACATTTTGTTACGGTACGGTAAGTTTCAGCAATTTGCCTTCAGGAACCTTCAGCCATACACCACTAGTTACTTTTCTATCATCATTTGACTTGGGCTTGGGAATTAAATATTATCAACAAAATTGAATTGATTAATAGCATTTACCCGAATGACACCCGATACACTGCGAATATGTGAGTATAACAACAAATATGCAATAAGGACAATAAATAAATAAATGAATAAACAAATGAAAAATAAATGAATAAACAAATGAAAAACGAAGGTAAAAACGAGCAAAATGTACGAAGGAAAGCTGAGAGGGCCGAAGAGAGCCGAAGAGAGCGTCCGCTCTTATTGTATACGATCGCTAATGCGCGTTAAATCTCGATATCATAACTGTCCCGGGATCACGTTACGCTGCAGGTGGCCGAAAAATACACCTGTAACGGATATAAATGCCTCTATAGGTACATTATATATATATATATATATATAAATATATATATATATATATATATATATATATTATTCTGTAATCACAAATATAATTTGTTATTTATTGTTTTTGTTAGAGCACTACGTGCTATTTGAAGATTATTCAAAGTTCTTCCGGCCTTGCTGTTACATTTTGGAATCACGTTTATGTACAATTATTTAGTATATAAGAAGAAGTTAAGATTTAGTTAGGCAGTCAGAAGTCAGGAGTCAAGTCAGGCTTACTGTTGAGATACTTAAAAAAATGTAGTCTCTGATTATCGATAACCAAAGAGTTATCAAACAAATTATTTAATTGTAAAAATAGTAAACAATAAAATATCAAGATCAACCAAAAACCAATGTTTTTACTTATCAACTGTTCAGCTATAGCTAACACCAACCAAACAACCTCCCATAATCACATGAGTGATCCAAACAACCCCACAATTACAGTTCAATATGTATGTATGTATATTAACAAATTTTAATAATCGGGCATAACAGCAATAGGAAACTAGTGGGGTGTATGGCATCGTGCCTTAAGGCAAATTGCTGGAACTTTCCGTACCGTAACGAAATGTTCGAAGAATACTGAGTGTTTTCAAATAGATCATTATAAATATTGTAACATTGTCTAATATTTATAAGAATTATATAAACTGAAGTGCAAAGTTAAAATTATTTGTTTAAAGTATATTAGAACTTTAGTCAGAATTAAAAATAAAATCTGAATTATTTTCGATATACAAAAAAAACTAAAAAAATATATACAAATTTTTATTTTTCAAAAATCAATTATTTTGTTAAGACAAGTAGAAAGTTCTTTGAATTACTTAAATCGGACGCTTAGTTCTCTCAAAAACTGCCATTTTTTATACATTTAGCTCCATATCTTCGAAATGGCTGGGCCTGCCTTTGCCAAAAACTAATAAACACTTTTCCCAATCATTACTAATTGAATGTTTTTTAGATTATTCAAATCGGATACTCCGTTCTCTCAAAAAGTCGATTTATATTTTCTGCACTCTTTGCTCCGTATCTCCGAAACGGCTGGACCTGCCTTTGCCAAAAACTAATCAGCTCTTTTCCCTATCAATAGGAATCGAATGTTGTTTGAACCATTCAAATCGGTTGATCCGTGCGCCCGAAAACGTGACTGGAAATTTGTATCCATACATACATACACACACACATCCATTTTTTCTGAGGTATGCCAAAATGTTCAGAAACCTTCAAAACGTCGAGAAATGTAAAAATTTTCAATTCCGATTTTCGGCCCATTACAATAACTTACCCTACGGGAAGTTAATAATAATAAATTCAGAAATTAATGTAATAGGTAAAATTAAAATAATAGGCACGAGGTAAAAGTGATTTTGCGTTAGGACAAGTTGCATTGACTTTCTTATATGGGTAACTTTAAATAATTGATATTCAGTAACTTGCATAATTGGAAAGATAATATTCTCAACTGTCTATTTTGAAAATGAAGTTTTAGCTTTTACAGAAAACTAATCAAAGCAATTACCAATAGATTCATTGTTCCTGTGAAAGATTGAACTTTTATTATGTGACCACATATTGGACGCCTTCAATATTGTAGAATGTTTGTTCAGACTTTACACCAAGAACTACTAACTACTACAGTTCATTGTCTACTTTATTAAAACCGTCTAAATTCTTTCCAACAATTAATTACCAAAAAGCAGCCTGACCAGCCTTTGCCAAAAACTAATCAGGACTAACCCCATTAATTGTTTCAAACAGTTTTTAAATTTACCAAATTGGTTCAGGATTGGCGTAAAATTGGACAAACAATTTTGCACTTATGTCCTAAAAATAAAGAAACTGCTCAGTCGAAATTTGAAAAAAAAAATAACAGTCAACGCAAGTCTTATCTAGTTGGATCTAGTTAAATAGAAATAGGTAAATCGTGTCTTATCTAGTTTTATCAAATAATTCGCAAATATTTGAAAATATTGAAATAGAAATAGGTAAATTGTGCCTTATCTAGTTTTATCAAATAATTCCTA
The DNA here is from genome assembly GCF_003426905.1 of Ctenocephalides felis. Taxonomy (NCBI): domain Eukaryota; kingdom Metazoa; phylum Arthropoda; class Insecta; order Siphonaptera; family Pulicidae; genus Ctenocephalides; species Ctenocephalides felis. Next base: position 8,573,442 of record NW_020538040.1, read on the forward strand.
AATTTTTAAAAATAATGGAATAAAAATAGGTGATTTGTGTCTTATCTAGTTTTATAAAATAATTCCTAAATTTTTAAAAATAATGGAATAGAAAAAGGTGATTTGTGTCTTATCTAGTTTCATCAAATAATTTCTAAGTTTTTGAAAATAGTTGTGCAGCCTTGTATGGTAAAACGTGGCTCGGGGACATGATTTTCCAAATTTTTGTCTCAAACGATTCAGAATGACTTGAAGTTTTTAGGAAACATAAAATGCAATTCAAGAGGTCTATTGAAATTGATATATTGCTATTGAGCACTACTATTTTTTAAACAACAGAAGAGACTATGAGTTAATCAGAAAAAGTTCTGTCATCTGGTCATAGATATAGTATACTACATGAACTGCTAGTCCTTATATGTTTTCCGTTGTATATAGTGATCACATGGGTACGTCACATGTCTGAGCGAACATTGCCGACGACAATCGCGGATTCTCCAGATTGATCAAATGTAATATGCCATATGCTTTATTTTAATAATATATTGGCAATAGGTCTATGCATCTGGTTCTAACACTTACACATGAGAAATACATTTTTCCAGAACCTTCTAATCACTAGACAGCACTAATCTGCTAGATATAAAAAGACGACTCGACCGATTAAAACTGATAACGCTTCGATTTGCCTCGAAAGAATGATTCAGAGTGACTTCATGTAGAAAACATAAAATTATGAAATTGGATCAACTTCTTCGAAAAGTTAAAAACCAGAACTATTGGAAAGCAGTATGATAACTCTAAGGGTAAACTTCCCAAAACCAGTCAGTTATCTTTTTACCTCGTGTCATCAAAATTTTTAATATTCTCATCAGCGACACATTTCCGTGTGTAGATAATCTCTTAATTATTATAATTTGATAATTCGTGTTTAAGTAAAACCAGTTGTAGTAGCAACATGTCCAGGAATTAACGGCAATTATAAAAAATAATATGAAGAAATCAGCATCTGCCCCATCAGCATCTGATCATACCGATGCCATTTGCATATAACATGAGAGCACTTATTATAAATGCATTAGAGATAATAATTGACGAATTAATTTGTTATAAAAGAAAATAAGGGAAAGGATTGTGAATGTGTGTTTTGTTAATGATTTCGTGGAGATACAATGTTGGTTCAATCGGAATTTATAAAAAACAGATAAAATATCTATCTCTAAATGTGCTGTGTTTTTGTCACAATTAAACACATATTTACACATTACCTTGTAATTTACTTTTGTTACATAAAATTTATATATAATATTCAGAAACATATCGACATTTGCAAAAGACTACATTTTGAAAGATGTTTTTGGCTCAATAGCCGACAGCACACTCGTGTTTCATATTTTATTAATTTATCTATTATCTATATTAATTTATCTATGTGTGTGTATGTGTGGAGACAATTTTTCGACGACGTTTTTGGGCTTACGGATCAACCAATTTGAATGGTTCAAAAAACATTCAATTCCTATCGAGAAGGAGATGTGCTGATTAGTTTTTGGTCAAGGCAGGCCCAGTCGCTACGGAGATACGGAGCAAAAAGTGCAGAAAATAGAAAGCGAGTTTTTGAGAGAACGGAGCATCCAATTTGAATAATCCACAAAAACATTCGATTTGTAATGATTGGGAAAAGTGGTGATTAGTTTTTGGCAATGGAAAGTCCATTTAGAAAATACAGAGCTAAATGTGCAAAAAATGACAGTTTTAAGATTTTTTTTAACTTCCCAAAGGGTAGTTATAGTAATGGGCTGAAAATCTAAAATGAAAATTTTCGCATATCTTCACGTTTGAGAGGTTTCTGAAACGTGATACCTCAGAAAGAATGGATGTATGTGTGTGTGTTTTGTATGTCTGCATATCTTCGTCCACGTTTTCGGGCGTACGGATCAGCCGATTTGAATGGCTCTATCTTATACGATACTAATTGTATGTGGATAACATTAGGTAGGTCTTAATTTGTCTTAAGGCACAATGCCATACACCACTAGTTATTGTTAGACTATTACTATGGGAAATATACTATTGCTCTCCTAGGTTACCATGAGAGACTAGTAGAAAAATGTAGCTTTGTTAACCAAAATTTGGCCTATTAATTTACCAAATTCGAACTACAACTCGATTATATATTTTACCTCTATCTCAGTTTACAAGTGTCATCAGTGTTATGAATTCCAGTGTGTATGTGCGTTTCCAAGAATGATTTATTCGTTTTAAAATGTTTCGAGCGCTATGCGAGCAATTAGAGACAATCTTGTTAATTGAATTGAAACTGTGCCGACATACACACACACTAAAAATATAATGTCGTATATTCTTCAAAGTGTTGTCCTCTGTTTTTGATGTCGTTTGTAAGGAGAGCGGCGACACATCCGACAAGTGTCGGACGTCAATCAGCCTCCCAGAGACACTTGCACTTGAGGACCTTGGGAAGGGAAAGCTTCTAAACAAATTCGACACATTTTTACACCGAAAAAATAAAATGTAACTGGTTGATAGTGGCATTTTGCCTCAAGGCTAGTTGCAAAAACTTCCCGATAGGTGTAGTAATTGACTTTATCAACCGAAATTGAGATTTAGATATTCAGGTAAAATTTTCAACTGTTTAATGCAAAAACCAAGTTTTCTTAACAATGTGACTTTCAATAGAATTTTCTCAAACACATTCAAATTATCTGTAATTGTATTAATTATATTGCACAGACACGTGCTTGTACGTATGTCTTAAAATTGTTTTTCATTATTCCACATTTTAATGAATTGACAATGTGTGACTCATCACATCACAAAAGCAACTTTTGACACAAATTTTTATTGTGATATATTTTCAAACTTTGATAAATTTTTAAAATTAAACAATTTGCCGTAGGGTCGTAATATTTCAGTATGTTCTACAAGACCATGATATCTATTGTGAATTTTTTTTTATAAAAATCGTCAAAAATTTTTTTAAACAGATAATTACAAGGAAACGGCTCGGTCGATCTTTACCTAAAACTAATCAGTGTCAATCCCAACCAATATCTTTCAAACAGTTTTTGATTTTTCAAAATCGATTCAGGATTGTGAGCTTAAACGTGAACGAAAAGTTTTACACATTTTTGATAATAACATAGAAACGGCTTAGTCGATCGTGGCGCAAAATACATAACCGCTAGTCCTCTTCGAGATACATCGAATGGCTTTTAAATTTCTGAAATCGGTTCAGGCGTTTTTGAGTAAACGTCGATGAAAGGTCTAACCTTGATAAACGACAAAAAAGGAAAAGAATATTTTATTAGGATTAAAATATATGCATAAAAATTCTATGAATGTAAAAGTGGAGCATGGGCTGAAAAATATTAAGAAATACTAGTTTATAAAATGTATGCATGCAAATTCTATAGATCCAAAAGTGGAGCGTGGGTTGAAAAAGATTAGGAAATACTGGATGTGTAATTTGCTAATTTTGTTGTGCCTACTTATATTTATATTTCATTCTTAAAGTACATGATTTATGAATTTATATTAAACTTCATCTTAAGATTATTTTTAATCTAATCATAAGTGATGCAGCAGGGAGAATACCCTTTCTTCAACAAATTATTTATAATTCACATTATTTCCAACCACCAATTTTCTTAATTCTTAACTTTTAAATCCAATCACATTTTTTATTTACTTTTATTACTATTAATCATTCAACAAGATTACACTATTTTATTTATATTATTTTAAAACAAGCCAAATAATATAAGTTCCGGATTAAAAATCAACCTTTACTCCTTACTGGGTAATTTTATTAGACTGAATGTCTTTTTATTCATAAATCTAAATTTAGCAGAATATAAAATATAAATTAATACAAATTGGAATAATAATAATTTAATAATATTAAACATACAATTAAATCATATTAGGCAATTACCGATATTTTCTTGGACAACCTGGAAAGTTTTAGATAACTCAAACTGAGCACTTCAATGAGTTACTGGAGAAGCAATTAAGTATAGCAAAATATATCCCAATTCCACACATTATAATAAATAGAAAAAAACTGTATTAATTTCAATATTTAATAAATCAATTGCATTTTTTTCAACAAACTGATCATAGTTTGAGAATTCTTATAATTACTTCGGATGAGAAATTCGTGTCTTATGAACTGTGTACATTCATTATGAGGATGGACGAATTAATTTGTACATATATAAGTATATATATATATATATATATATATATATATGTTAAAGATCCGCGGGTAAAAAGGTCCACCACCGATATCTCAAAAATCCGTAGAGCTAGGGATTTTTAACAACAGCATTTGAAAGTAGGACAAAGATGTATAACCATACATCACCCTAATTCTTAAGATGTTATCGGGAGATAAATGTTTAAAAATCTATAGCCAAAATAATACATTCGCCTAACATAAATATTCCAACTCGCCTGATGAATATTTTTGTCGAAGTACAAGATCAAGGTTATATATTACAGTGCCATCTTTGTGAAAAAAATTGCCAATTAAATTTTTATTTTGCGTTATTTAAATAATTTAGTTATTATTTCGTAAAATACCTTTAAAATTAAAAATAAGACATTATATCTGTTAATCCGATGGCTGTCTCTTTTTTACCCAATCTATAAAAACATTTCTATAATTAGGAATTGACTTGGAATTTTACTGATCATAATTTGATAATTGTTTGTTTGATTCATATTATGTGTTGTCAAATAGTTCATTTATTTTAGACAGTATAATTACTGAAAATCAAAATGGACTTTGTGACTTCCTTCTCCTATCCTATATGTTCTATCTTAGCTTTTCATTTTTATGCATTTCTCCTAAATCCTAAAAATTTTTAAATAAATAGTTTACCCAAGTCATTCTTCCAATCATAAAATGACCGCATTTTATAATTGCGGTCACAACATAGAAAACGCTGTACTAATTTTGCTCAATATGTTGTATACAATTAAAAAGTAGTCCATTCAGGCACTGCGATGTGAAGCGGCAACATGCAATCTTGCCAACTAAACATCCTTCCAAAGTGTTGAAATTTATTTTAAACCAATCCAGTAAATCATTACTTTTATCAAAACTCAGTCTAACATTTATATGTCCATCATTTAATATTCGACTACAAGATTAATTTGCATTCGTATACAATTGTGATATATCTCTCAATTGATTTCATTAATCGTTATCATCTTAATTTAATATTTTCATTTCTATTTCTTATATTAGTGACAAATGAGTCGTTAATAATGATGACAGCTCATCATCATCAGTGCTCATCGAGTGTCACATTCACACGCTTTAGTTTAAATTAGATAATTTGTCACAATTAACTATATAGTTTTCTTTTCATTGTATGTAATATTTAATAATTATAGAAACAGTTGAATGAAGAAATATAATTTTAAGAAGTGTATGAAAGTTTTAATCGTACTTGAATTGGAGTTTTGTATTTTACAACCGTGGTTTCCAAACTATGGGACGCGACAGGCTATTGTAAGGGGCCATGATGCTGTTTCCAAAATATGTACTATTTTTGAAAATAAAAAAAATGTTGAAGTGATATAGAAAAATTAATGAATAATTAATTATTTTTAACTTCCCATAGGGTATATATAGTAATGGGCCGAAAATCGAAAATAAATTTTTTTGCATTTCTCGACGTTTTGAAGGTTGTTGAACACTTTGGCACACCTAAAAAAAATTTATGTGTGTGTGTGTTTGTTTTGTGTTCGCATTTTTTGTCCACGTTTTCGGGCGCACGGATCAACCGATTTGAATGGTTCAAAAAACATTCGATCCTTATTGATAGGGAGATGAGCTGATTAGTTTTTGGCAAAGGCAGGTCCAGCCGTTACGGTGATACGAAGCAAAGAGTGCAGAAAATACAAATCGAGTTTTTGAGAGACAGAATTTTAGTATTTCCACGTAGACAAATGTTCAAATAACCATTTAATTTACTTTACTCCCAGCTAACTTGTAAATTAACAAACTTATTGCTGATCAAAAAAAAGTAGAACAACCGTACCCGGTCTCCCCTACTTTTGCAAATACATTTGATTTTCAATGACTTTTTTTCCTAAATGTTGTGATTTTTTTAATTTTTATTTGCTAATTGTAACAATTTTCTATATTTTGAAAAGGTCATTAAACATAGTTTTTCATTTGAAAATAATTCAAATTAAAAACTAGTGGTGCGCATGGCATCGTGCCTTAAGGCAAATTGCTAGAACTTCCCGTACCAAAAATTATTTTTTTTAAAAAGATTACCATTTTTGAAAAAAAATTACTCTAAAAAATTAGATTTTTGAGAAACTATAAATTTTTGACAAAAATTTACTTTTTATTGAAAAAAGACTTTTTGAAGAAAAGTGTATTTTGAAATATTTTGGAAATTGTGAACTTTTTTCAAAGCAATTGTACTGCTTTAACTGCATAGAGACGAATATATAGAAGCGCGTAAGCGCCGCGCCGCCGTCTAACGGATAAGCATTGGTACGGAACCCATAATGTAAACAAAATTTATACTTATGTTAAAATCTCTATAAAGTATCTGATAATTTGATGTGCATATGTCTAATGATAATTTTTGACCGCCAGATGGCATTTTTTTTTACTTTTTTACTAGATTTCCGAAACCGCTAGACCTGCTTTCATGAAATTTGATCAGTTCTTCACTGTTAATACAAGTAGATGTTTTTTGAACTATTCAAATCGGACGCTCCGTTCTCTTAAAAACTGAGTTACCGTTTTGGCACTTTGTGTCCCATATCTTCGAAACGGCTAGACCTGCCTTCGTCAAAAACTAATCAGCACATCTCCTTATCAATACGAATCGAATATTTTTAAATTATTCAAATCGCTTCATCCGTGTTCCCGAAATCGTCGGAAAATATTCAGAAACCTGTGAAACGTAAAGATATATAAAAATTTTTCATTTTCGATTTTTTTGCGATTACTATAACTTACCCTACGGGAAGTTAAAAAAATTAAATGAAGATATTTTAATGCAAAATTTACTTGTTTAAATTTTGTATATATTTCTCCAAGTTCAAACAGTAACATGTGATCAAATAATTAAGAAAAAGCACACATCTTGTGTAATTATTAAGTTCTTTGGTATGGTGAGAATCTTTGTTTTCTAACTCGCGCTTTAAAGTATTGCTCGATAGTTCATATATTTGAGTAAAATTCTCGGCTTTAGTTCTGAACATTCTTGAGCTTCAAACTCAATTTTTGGATGGCCTCTCAAAAGAGAGGCTTCATAACAATCATATTTATAGTATATATATCGTATGGAGCATAGGTCCTTACGGATCAGAGACATGGACTCTGAGAAAAGCCGATAAAACCTATACGGAGAGTTTTGAAATGTGGTGCTGGAGGCGAATAGAGAAGATAAATTCGGCAGATAAGATATGAAATAAAGTGCAGAAGAGAGGGGGGAATAAAGAACTCTACTGAGCACAATCATCAAAAGAAAAGGAAACTGGTTCAGACCCATGCAAACAGAGTGCCTTCATAGATAAACAAGTATAAAGAAGAATTAGAATCGCAGATGGTTGATGATTTACGTTAGAAACGAAAATACAGGAAATATACCAGGAAAAAATAGATAAATAAAAAATGAAATTTAAAAGGGTGACTTATAAATCTTTAAAACGTTTTGGATTTAGTTATGTTCCATCATCAGGTTTTCTGTCAAAAACAATATTCATATTATAATGTACAGTATAACAAGAAAATTTAAAAAAAAAAAAATTTAATTTAAAAGAGTGACTTATACATTTTTAACACGTTTTGGAACTAGTTGTTCTATCATCAGGCTTTCAGTCAAAAACAAAATTCATATTATAATGTACCTACAATATAGCAAGAAAATTAAAAAAAAATATTTTAATTTAAAAGAGAGACTTGTAAATTTTTACACGTTTTGGAACTAGTTACGTCCCATCATTAGACTATCTTGATCAAAAACAAAATTTATATTTAATGAAAAATATAGAAAAAAAATTAAAAGATAATTAATTCAAATTATATGATTGACTTATAATCTTTAAAACGTTTCATCTAATTACGTTTCATCATCAGGATTTCTTGTGAAGAATAAAATTAAAAAAATAAATGTAAAAGAGTGACTTATAATTTTGCAACACGTTTTGGAACTACATATTTATGTTTCATCATCAGGCTTTTTGTCAAGAATAAATTTTATAATATAATTAACATTATAGCAAAAAAAAACATTAAAGAAAATAAAATTTTAAAGTGACTTGGATCTTTGGTACCAGTTTTGAATTTAAACACGTTTTGGAACCAGTTATGTTCTATCTATATAAAGATTTGTTTGTATTTATTTGTTATTCTAGTTTGGATATTAAAATAATTTATAATTATAATTTTATTACTGATTTATTGTGTTCAAATGCTATTTTCTATATAGTAGAAAATTTCTTGGAAGTCGAACCTAGTGATAGGATCAAGATCAGAAAATTTATTTAAAACTTATTTTTTTAAATTTTGCTCAATAAGTTACATCTATATAATTTAAATTATATTTGGAAAAAAAGTAGTTTTGAAAAAAACGTATAAAACCAAAATTTATAGGATAACAGTCTTTTAATTTATCTCTACAAATTTTGTGTCTATTTGTACATATTTATTGATTTGTCATGAAATGGGAATTGATTAATTGAGTTTCCTAATGATTTTACTATTATCTATATATTATAAAATCTCGTGAAAATTTAACCTAGTGATGAGATCATACTCAAGAAATGTCAGTTTAAAATTAACATGATCTTAAATGTTTTTCCACATTATTTTTTAATTTTTAGTCTATAAAATGTTCTATCATCAGATAATTTGTTCATGACAAAATTCATATTGAATTTTTTGGATAATATAGTAAGAAAAAATAGTAACAAAATATATTTAAAAGAATGACTTATAAATCATCAACACTGTTTGGAACTAGTTACATTTCTTCACCAGACTTTCTGTCAAGAACAAAATTCAAGAAAAATTGAAAAAAATTAAAATTGACCAATATCATTATATCAAATTTCAAAATTATTATATCAAAACCATAATATTGAAAAAAAACTTAAAATATTTTTTGTTATATTTTAAATAAATTATTAAAATTTAAGGTCAGAATGAGGAACACATATCACTTCCTATAACTTGTAACTTCACTTAGTAGTGATTAGAATTTAATATTTTTGAAACGCGCATTATTTGTATACGTTTATATATATATATATATATATATATATATATATATATATATATATATATGTCGTTTTTATTTTAAAGCTCCGCCCATAGATATCGGAAGCACCACGCCTATAAGAAAAAACGGTAGCAGAATTAATTTCATATACGAGGAACTTATAAAAATACTCTTATTCATTCAAGCTTATACTTCTTATATATATATATATATATATATATATATATATAATATATATAATCTTATTGAATTGTAAATAATAGATACATGAATTTTTAAAGTCTGCTATAAAAACAAAAGACTTTATATTTACAATATCGTGTAAATAACTAGTGGTGTATGGCGTGTCTTACGACAAATTGCTGAAACTTTTTGTAGAGAAAATTAAAAATTTAAAAAATGCTTTGAAGTTTTTGAAAAAAATTATCATTTTTGAAAAAATATTTTTTTTAATTTCGTTTTTTTTCGATTTTTTTTTTAAAGCAATCGTGCTGCGTAGCTTTTTCATAGATGACATATTGAAGCGCGTAAGCGCTGTGTCGCAGTATAAGGGATAAACATTGACACGGAACCCATAGAAATGTTAACAAAATTTGTACTCATTATTAAAATCTTTATAAAATATCTGATTATTTGATGTGCATATGTCTAATGATCATTTTGCAAATGGCTTTTTTTTATTTTTTTCACTCGATATCCGAAACCGCTAGACCTGCCTGCATGAAAATTCGATCAATTCTTCATCTTGTCAATACAAGTAAAATGTTCTAAAATTATTAAAACAGGACGCTACATTCTCTTAAAAACTGAATTACCGTTTTTGGCACTTTCTGTCCCGTATCTTAAAAACTAATCAGCACGTCTCCTTATCAATAGAAATCGAATGCTTTTTGAATCATTCAAATCGGTTGAACCATGTACCGAAATCGTCGACTAAAATTGTATCCACACTACATACACACACATGCACACGCACACACGCACGCACACACACACATACATCGATTTTGTCTATGGTACGCCAAAATGTTGGCATGAAACCTTTGAAACGTAAAGATAGATATTAAAATTTTCATTTTCGATTTTTTGCGATTACTATAACTTACCCTGAGGGAAGTTAAAAATTAGAATGGTTAACCATTGGGTTGCATCTCATAAAATAATAGATAAAATTATCAAACAAACAGCTAACAGAACAAATAGTTTTGATTAGATCAGATTTATAATAAAAAAACTTCGATTTATGTAGATTTTATATATCGATTTTAGTATATTTTTTGCCATATTATTAATTAGTATTAAATTATTTGCGACCGTACTAATAATTGACGTATATCGTTGTTACAACTATATAACTAGTATGTGATTACATTTATTAAATTAACAATAACTATGTGATATGATTTATTACTGTAAGTAATAACAGGAAGAACAATTGTTGTAATGAAATTGAAAGGTATGGCATTATGAGGACAGTGATGTCAAAGGAATTAATAGTAAAAATTCATTTATTGCTAGAATTTTCCATAAGAAGATTCTATAAAATAATTAAAAAAAACGTTTTTTGTTACTGTTACTAATAGGGATAATATTGGTTTGATACAGCTGAAAATTTGCTGTTTGATTTATTTTAGGCACTTCTTCATTCATTCCTAACACATTGTGTTAATTTTAATTAATCTTTCATTAATTGCTTACTTTGTCGCATAATTCTGTTTAAGATTGCTTCAGTTAAATCATAAAAATGAATTCCAGTTCAGTCCAGAATTCCAATCAAGAATGAATACTCCAGTCTAATTTGCTCCTCTTGATGGATCGAATAACAGATGATATTAAGTTATTTTTAACAACAAAGTTTGTAGTTTAAACTCACAGATATTTTAATAATGAATAGTTCTTAATCAATTATAGATATCTTGTCTATTTTACTCAATGACCCTTTGATATCTTTTTCTCAGCTGCAATATAATTCCATGCAAATGAAATTTGGGGTCCTACCAACAAAAACTAAACCAGATGCGAGTGGAGGTCAGTGTCATTTGTGACTTTTAAAATAATTCGAAAGTTTCACCTTTTAAATAATTCTGAAAACTTCGAAATAAATGGTAATCAGATGGTACCAGATAGGCCTGGATC
>NW_020538040.1:8585837-8605225 GCF_003426905.1 Ctenocephalides felis
AAATATTTATTTTTTTCAGCACGCCGCGGCGTAATAGCAAAGAACGCGAGCGAGCACAAATTAGTCCGGGTGCGATCCCTATCTCGTCCAAGCTCGATATCAGGCAGCGTTATATCAAATATCCACTTGAGGATTTAGGTGTTAAATATAATCTCAGACGCATTCTGTAGTAACTAGCACAGCTGCAACATAAACTCATAAATATTACATATATATCTAATATAATTTCCACACATAAGACAATGTCTAACCGATGGGTTACTTATCTTCAAACATTAGCTTAAGTCGAGGGTAGTTCTAATTGTTTTTTTCATTTCACCATATAATTTACAACTGTCTTTATCGACATCCAGTAAATTTAAGGATAATATAATTACATTACACATGGCTATAAAATTGACAATATAAGAAGCAGCCAGTGTTTGATTTGAAGAAAATTTCATCAATGATTTGAAGAGATTTGAATTAAAATTTCATCTCTGTTACAGAGTTCTAATGGATGTGGTTCTGATTGCTATTGAAACAAAAACTTCCCGAACGAGAAGATTGTTTTCTTAAAAAAAATCCGATTTTCTGGGTCGATTTAAAAAGTGTAAAAGCTGTGCATTGTAACTTGATAGAGACTAACATTTGTCAGTTAAATAGCGAGTATAGAGAAGTAAAAATATAAAAAATATGATAGAGAAGTAAAAATTTTTTTGTCCGCGTTTTAGTCCGCAATTCTGAATCACTTTCAAAAATTCAAAAATCATTCGAAAGATATTGGTTTGGAATGGAACTGATTAGTTTTTGGTAAAGATTTGTTGGCACGTGTTCTTGTAATTAAATGTCAAAAAAAACAAAATTCGGCGATTTTTGTAATTTTTTTTGCCGATAGATGTCATGGTCTTCTCGATCACACTAAAATAGTACGATCCTACAAGTCGTTTAATTTAAAAATTCATGACAGTTTAAAAAAATTAGTAGTGTTTTTTTGGCGTTTGTCAAAATTAGATCATTCATCGGCGTTTTCTTAAAATCGGCTGGATATAATCTAAAAATTTAAAAGTCATTCGATGTATATCGATAAGGACTATTGTTTGTCATTTTTGTGCAACGATCGTCGTCGAACTGTTTTCTTGTAAATGGCAAATAAGTGAAAATTTTTTGTCCACTTTTTAGCCCTCATTTTTAGAAATTCAAAAACTATTCGAAAAATGTTATTTAGTAATCATGCTGATTAGTTTTGGATGAAGATCGGCCGAGCCGTTTCTTCGTAAAACTGTTGAAACATTTTTTTTTCGACGAAACATTTTATGGTGATAGATACCATGGTCCTAAAGAATATACTAAATTTTACGACCCTACGACAAGTAGTTTAATTTTTAAAAATTCATCAAAGTATGAAAAACTATTATATTAGGGCTGCTTTTGTGATGTGATGAGTCAAACAATGCCAATTCATTAAAATTTAGGGCAAACAAGCACGTGTCTGTGTAATATAATTATAGTTTATTCATTATAGTAAGTTCACCTTGGAGTTCGAGATACCCAGCTGTAAGTCTGTAAATACTTGTATATTTACACCCTAAAGTTCCCTCAAAACCTAGATATGGTATTGACACCCTATTATATGAAGGTTTTGGGACAACTTTTAGGTATCAATATACAAGTATTTACAGACTTACAGCTGGGTATTTCGAATTCCGAGATTTTTACCTCATTTAAGCTTAAATAAATGACTGGACTATAATATAATTACAGATAATTTAATGTGTTTGAGAAAATTCAATTGGAAATTGCAATTATTAGATTTCATTGAAAGCGAAAACTTCATTTTGAAATAAACAGTTGAAAATGTTATCTAAATATCTAAATCTAAATTTTGGTTGATTAAGTTAATCCTTACACATTTCGGAAAGTTCGTGCAACTTGCCTTATGGCAAAGTGCCACTTGAACTAGTTTTTTATTGATGTTATGCCTGATTGTTAAACTTTGTTAATATATATATATATATATATATATATATATATATATATGTACCTATAGAGGCATTTATATCCGTTACAGGTGTATTTTTCGGCCACCTGCAGCGTAACGTGATCCCGGGACAGTTATGATATCGAGATTTAACGCGCATTAGCGATCGTATACAATAAGAGCGGACGCTCTCTTCGGCTCTCTTCGGCCCTCTCAGCTTTCCTTCGTACATTTTGCTCGTTTTGCCTTCGTTTTTCATTTGTTTATTCATTTATTTATTTATTGTCCTTATTGCATATTTGTTGTTATATACTCACATATTCGCAGTGTATCGGGTGTCATTCGGGTAAATGCTATTAATAAATTCAATTTGGGTGATAATGTTCGATTCCCAAGCCCGAGGCGCATTCGATTCAGAATGGCTTGAAGCGTCGAGAAAACATAAAATTAGCGAACAGGATTTTTTGACGAAAACATAAACTTCTCCTTCGGGAAGTTAATAATCGATTCACTGATTTTAAGAGTAATACTAAACACCAGATAGAGATGCGACATTTTGGCTTAAGCCAAGTTGCATGAACTTCGCGAAACAATCGACATAACCAATACGACTTTATATTTAACAAATTACTTTACTCACTTTTTCACCATTTTAAAAAGACAAAAAATACATGTCACAACTGTCCCCATTAAATTTGTCACAACCGTACCCAACGCACATTTTTAACAACAAATTACCATTATGACGAATTAAAATTATCTAAGCAAAAACTAATTACTGGTAATTAACTACTAATGTTCAACTTACAACTAAATAACAAACAAAGTGATTTATCTGTATACAATCAACAGATTAAAATAAATCCAACACGAAACCGTACTTTTGACTCTTTAAAAGCAATTCGGTTCACAAATCAACATGATTTGTGTAAATGTAGGCCACTGAGTCAAGGCAATAAAAAAACTTGTTCGAACAAACATACTTTATCTTTTTTCCTTTGGACCCTATGTCAAAATTAGTATAGCTGAAATGTTATGACGACTGTCACTCGGTTTCCTCCATTAATTTTTTAGTCAAGTATTTATTTAAAAAAATGCTGATTTTAATTCTTTTTATTGACACTTTCTCAAACAAACATACCTTATATTTCTTCTTTTGGACCCTATCTCAAAATCAGTATAGTTTAACTTGTATGACGACTGTCGCTATCGTACCCTGGCACAACCGTACCCGGTCTCCCCAATATAAATTTTTTAATCCAGTATTTATTCAAATATTTTCTGATTTCTATTATTTTTATTAAAACAGCTTTAACTTTAGAACCGCTTTTTTGTCGATTAAAGATTTATTGACTGACTAGAGAACTGACACCATTTCTTAAGTGAAGTGTAAGTGGCATTTTGCCTCAAGACAAATTGCATGAGCTTTTGTCAATCAGTATAGTTTAGGTATTATTACGACTGTCACTAACATACCCTGGCACAACCGTACCCAGTCTCCTTTATATCAATTTTAAATTAAGTATTTATTTAATTTTTTGCTGATTTTTATTATTAACCCTTTCCACTCGGATGCCACCACTCCGGCGGCAAAATTCATATAAATCTCGGAATTTGCGAGTGAAAAGGGTTAATAATGAAACAGAAGCTCTAGAACTGCCTTTCTTGTCGATTAAAGACAACTTTTCTTGATCAGGTGTAAGTGGCATTTTGCCTCAAGACAATTGGCATAAAATGCCCGATATATCGACATAATCATTACAAATTAAGATTTAGCAATTTTGCAAGTTGTTACAATGAAATTTATTAAATTTTTCCGCGACTATTAATCCAAACCATAATAATTTTTATGATTAAACTACGTTTCTTAGGCCTATAATATTTTAGAATATTCGTTAAAATCGTGAATTCTTTAACATATAAATCATTTTATTTCTCAGTATTTAAATCTAAACTAATTATAGCTCCTTTTACGTAATTTAAAATCTTAAAACGGTAAAAAATCTTTATGGGTCTTTATTAACACATCCAAACGTTCACATTTTTGCACTTCTTCTAGGTGTCTTGTAACTATTTCTGAAGCAATCTAAAATATATTTCAGTTTAGAGAATAGAGAATAAACTTTACCAGAAACCTATAACTACTGTTGTGCACCACTGCTATAATTTAATAATAATAATAAATAATTTAATAGTGCATTGGACATCAATGAAGTTCTGGTAAATTCTGTCGTCTGAAAGATTACACGTGATGAGAAATAGATCAACAAATTTAGTTTCCAGTTATTCCATTTTAATAATGGAAAAATACCCCCATTTATGCTTAACTAAGCAATTTTAATTAGATTATTTAAAATAAAATTAATAAAATATAAAACACAAAATGTTGTCGGCTATTGAGTCAAAAACATCTTTCAAAATGTAGTCCTGTTTTAAAAATGATTTACTAGACTTCTGCGAACGTCGATGTATTTCTGAAAATTTTATTTAATAAAAATAAAATTACAAGTTAATGTGTAAATATGTGTTTAATTGTGACGAAAATCCTTCTAACACTACACATTTAGACACAGGTATTTGCTCTGTTTTTTATAAATTCAGGTTCATCGTTCAACATTGTATCTCCACAAAATCATTAACAAAACACACATTCACAATCCTTTCCCTTATTTTCTTTTATAACAAATTAATTCGTCAATTATTATCTCTAATGCATTTATAATAAGTGCTCTCATGTTATATGCAAATGGCATCGGTATGATCAGATGCTGATGGGGCAGATGCTGATTTCTTCATATTATTTTTTATAATTGCCGTTAATTCTTGGACATGTTGCTACTACAACTGGTTTTACTTAAACACGAATTATCAAATTATAATAATTAAGAGATTATCTACACACGGAAATGTGTCGCTGATGGGAATATTAAAAATTTTGATGACACGAGGTAAAAGATAACTGACTGATTTTGGGAAGTTTACCCTTAGAGATATTATACTGCTTTTCTAAAGTTCTGGTTTTTAACTTCTCAAAGAAGTTGATTCAATTTGCTAATTTTATGTTTCTGCATGAAGTCACTCTGAATCGTTTGACAACGAAATTAAAAAAAGTGCCTGTGTATAAGGTCAAAATTTAAACTTTTAAAAATTTTAAGTGAAAATCGACAAGGACGAGTTAATTAGTTTTGTGCTACAATCGGTCGAGTCGTCTTTTTATAATGAGCAGATTAGTGCAAAAAATTTTCTTTATCTAAATACAATGTCTTCTGGAGTTTTCCAAATAGGTATTTCTTTAGTGTGAGTTTTAAACCCAGATGCTAGACCTATCGCCAATATATTGTGAAAAAATAAAACATATGTCATATTACATTTGACCAATAAGGAGAGTCCGCGATTGTCGTCGGCAATGTTTACTCAGACATGTGACGTCACATACTCATGTGAGCACTATATACAATGGAAAATATATGAGGACTAGCAGTCCATGTAGTGTATAATGTCTATGATCAGATGATATAATTTTTTCTCCTAGTCTCTCTTCTGGCGTTTAAAAAAAAGTGTTCAATAGCAATATATCAATTTTAATTGACTTCTAGAAGAACATTTAAAGTTAGAACCTATATGTCATTCTGAATTGTTTGAGACCAAAATTTGAAAAATTGTGTGCGTGATCCAAAATTTTACCTTTCGTCGACGTTTTACCATACAAGGCTGCACAACTATTTTCAATTTAGGAATTATTTTATGAAACTGGATAAGACACAAATTACCTATTTCTTTTGTAACTATTTTCAAAAAATTAGGAATTATTTGATGAAACTAGATAAGACTTGCGTTGGCTAGGTTTTTTGTTTCAATATCGACTGCGCAGTTTCTTTATAGTTAGGATATAAGTGCAAAATTGTTTGTTCAATTTTAAACCAATCCTGAACCGATTTTGTCAGGAAAGTTGAAAACTATTTGAAATAATTAATGGGATTGGTCCTGATTAGTTTTTGGTCAAGGCTGGTCAGGCTGCTTTTTGGTAATTAATTGTTGGAAAGAATTTGGACAGTTTCAATGAAGTAGACAATGAACTGTAATACTTAGTAGTTCATGGTCTAAAGTCTGAACAAACATTCTACAATATTAAAGGCGTCCAAAAAGTGGTCACTTAATAAAAATACCATCTATTACAGGAAAAAGAAATCTATTGGTAATTGCGTTGATCAGTTTTTGATAAAAGCTAAAACTTTATTTTCAAAAAAGACAATTGAAAATATCATCTTCCAATTATGAAAGTTACTAAATATACATTATTTTAATTTTTTACTCATATCAGAAAGTTCATGTAATTTGTGCTAATGCAAAATAGCATTTGCACCTAGTAATTATATTAATTGCTGATTTTATCATTATCATCAAACAATTACAGGAGTCAAAGGATTACTTTTCTTGCGTATCAGAAAGTTAATGCAACTTGTCCTAATGCAAAATCACTTTTACCTAGTACCTATTATTTTAATTTTACCTATTATATAAATTTCTAATTTTATTGTTTTTATTATTATCATTACAGGAGTCCCAAAATCTCCTTTCTTGCTGATTTCTGGGTGTTAGGAATGTCACCATCTACTATTATCAAAATCAGGTGCATAATATCTGGAGAAAGTCATCTGAATTTTGGAACGAGTAAACAGTATACACGTATATCTACAGGTACGTTGAAATAGATTTATAGGCCAGTTGGCTACAATTAGTTTATTAAAATGTTATTATAAGTGTAATAGCTATTCTTGGAGAACTCCTTTATCATTAGGTAGGTCTTAATTTGTCTTCAGGCACAACGCCATACACCACTAGTTATTATTACTATGGGAAATATTATTGCTCTCCTATGTTACCCTGGGAGATCAATAGAAAAACACACCAATGTTATCCGGGAATAGGCCCATTAATGTACCAAATTTGAACTACAACTTGATCATTTATTTTACCTCTATCTCAGTTTACAAGTGTCATCAGTGTTATGAATTCCAGTGTGTATGTGCGTTTCCAAGAATGATTTATTCGTTTTAAAATGTTTCGAGCGCTATGCGAGCAATTAGAGACAATCTTGTTAATTGAATTGAAACTGTGCCGACATACACACACACTAAAAACATAAAAAGACACTGTCGTATATTCTTCAAAGTGTTGTCCTCTGTTTTTGATGTCGTTTGTAAGGAGAGCGGCGACACATCCGACAAGTGTCGGACGTCAATCAGCCTCCCAGAGACACTTGCACTTGAGGACCTTGGGAAGGGATAAGCTTCTAAACAAATTCGACAAATTTTTACACCGAAAAAATAACATGTAACTGGTTGATAGTGGCATTTTGCCTCAAGGCTAGTTGCAAAAACTTCCCGATAGGTGTAGTAATTGACTTAATCGATCGAAATTGGGATTTAGATATTCAGGTAAAATTTTCAACTGTTTAATGCAAAAATAAAGTTTTTGCTTTCTATTAACAATTTTTGCTAACAATGTGATTTCCAATTGAATTTTCTAAACACATTTAAATTATCTGTAATTATAATTAAATTGCACAGACACGTGCTTGTACGTATGTTCTAAAATTGTTGTTCATTATTCCACATTTTAATGAATTGACAATATTTGACTCATCACATCACAAAAGCAACTTTTGACACAAATTTTGACAGTGATATATTTTCAAACGTTAATAAATTTTTAAAATTAAACTGCCCTATGACCGTAATATTTCAGTATGTTCTACAAGACCATGATATCTATCGTGAAATGAAGTTTTATAAAAATCGTCAAAAAATTTTTTTCAACAGTTAATTACAAGAAAGCGGCTGGGTCGATATCTACTTAAAACTAGTCAGTATTAATCTTAACTAATATCTTTCAAACTGTTTTTGATTTTTCAAAATCGATTCAGGATTGTGAGCGTAAACGTGAAAGAAAAGTTTTACACTTTTTTTGATAATAACATAGAAACGGCTTAGTCGATCGTGGCGCAAAATACATAACCGCTAGTCCTCTTCGAGATACATCGAATGGCTTTTAAAATTTCTGAAATCGGTTCAGGCGTTTTTGAGTAAACGTCGATGAAAGGTCTAACCTTGATAAACGACAAAAAAGGAAAAGAATATTTTATTAGGATTAAAATATATGCATAAAAATTCTATGAATGTAAAAGTGGAGCATGGGCTGAAAAATATTAAGAAATACTAGTTTATAAAATGTATGCATGCAAATTCTATAGATCCAAAAGTGGAGCGTGGGTTGAAAAAGATTAGGAAATACTGGATGTGTAATTTGCTAATTTTGTTGTGCCTACTTATATTTATATTTCATTCTTAAAGTACATGATTTATGAATTTATATTAAACTTCATCTTAAGATTATTTTTAATCTAATCATAAGTGATGCAGCAGGGAGAATACCCTTTCTTCAACAAATTATTTATAATTCACATTATTTCCAACCACCAATTTTCTTAATTCTTAACTTTTAAATCCAATCACATTTTTTATTTACTTTTATTACTATTAATCATTCAACAAGATTACACTATTTTATTTATATTATTTTAAAACAAGCCAAATAATATAAGTTCCGGATTAAAAATCAACCTTTACTCCTTACTGGGTAATTTTATTAGACTGAATGTCTTTTTATTCATAAATCTAAATTTAGCAGAATATAAAATATAAATTAATACAAATTGGAATAATAATAATTTAATAATATTAAACATACAATTAAATCATATTAGGCAATTACCGATATTTTCTTGGACAACCTGGAAAGTTTTAGATAACTCAAACTGAGCACTTCAATGAGTTACTGGAGAAGCAATTAAGTATAGCAAAATATATCCCAATTCCACACATTATAATAAATAGAAAAAAACTGTATTAATTTCAATATTTAATAAATCAATTGCATTTTTTTCAACAAACTGATCATAGTTTGAGAATTCTTATAATTACTTCGGATGAGAAATTCGTGTCTTATGAACTGTGTACATTCATTATGAGGATGGACGAATTAATTTGTACATATATAAGTATATATATATATATATATATATATATATATATATATATGTACAGTAGAGCGGGCTTTAAAGATCCGCGGGTAAAAAGGTCCACCACCGATATCTCAAAAATCCGTAGAGCTAGGGATTTTTAACAACAGCATTTGAAAGTAGGACAAAGATGTATAACCATACATCACCCTAATTCTTAAGATGTTATCGGGAGATAAATGTTTAAAAATCTATAGCCAAAATAATACATTCGCCTAACATAAATATTCCAACTCGCCTGATGAATATTTTTGTCGAAGTACAAGATCAAGGTTATATATTACAGTGCCATCTTTGTGAAAAAAATTGCCAATTAAATTTTTATTTTGCGTTATTTAAATAATTTAGTTATTATTTCGTAAAATACCTTTAAAATTAAAAATAAGACATTATATCTGTTAATCCGATGGCTGTCTCTTTTTTACCCAATCTATAAAAACATTTCTATAATTAGGAATTGACTTGGAATTTTACTGATCATAATTTGATAATTGTTTGTTTGATTCATATTATGTGTTGTCAAATAGTTCATTTATTTTAGACAGTATAATTACTGAAAATCAAAATGGACTTTGTGACTTCCTTCTCCTATCCTATATGTTCTATCTTAGCTTTTCATTTTTATGCATTTCTCCTAAATCCTAAAAATTTTTAAATAAATAGTTTACCCAAGTCATTCTTCCAATCATAAAATGACCGCATTTTATAATTGCGGTCACAACATAGAAAACGCTGTACTAATTTTGCTCAATATGTTGTATACAATTAAAAAGTAGTCCATTCAGGCACTGCGATGTGAAGCGGCAACATGCAATCTTGCCAACTAAACATCCTTCCAAAGTGTTGATATTTATTTTAAACCAATCCAGTAAATCATCACTTTTATCAAAACTCAGTATAACATTTATATGTCCATCATTTAATATTCGACTACAAGATTAATTTGCATTCGTATACAATTGTGATATATCTCTCAATTGATTTCATTAATGTTATCATCTAATTTAATATTTTCATTTCTATTTCTTATATTAGTGACAAATGAGTCGTTAATAATGATGACAGCTCATCATCATCAGTGCTCATCGAGTGTCACATTCACACGCTTTAGTTTAAATTAGATAATTTGTCACAATTAACTATATAGTTTTCTTTTCATTGTATGTAATATTTAATAATTATAGAAACAGTTGAATGAAGAAATATAATTTTAAGAAGTGTATGAAAGTTTTAATCGTACTTGAATTGGAGTTTTGTATTTTACACCCGTGGTTTCCAACCTGTGGGGCGCGGCCCATATCAGGCTGTTATAAGGGGCCGTGATGCTGTTTCCATAATATGTACTATTCTCGAAAAAAAAAAAATGTTGAAGTGATATAAAAAAATTAATGAATAATTAATTATTTTTAAATTTCCGTAAGGCCGAAATCGAAAATAAAAATTTTTGCACGTTTTGAAGGTTTCTGAACACTTTGGCATACCTCAGAAAAAATGGATGTGTGTATGTGTGTGTTTTGTGTCCGCATTTTTTGTTCACGTTTTCGAGCGTACGTATCAACCGTTTGAATGGTTCAAAAGCATTCGATTCATATTGATAGGAAGATGTGCTGATTAGTTTTTGGCAAAGGCAGGTCCAGCCGTTACGAAGATAAAGAGCAAATAGTGCAAAAAATAAAAATCGTGTTTTTGAAAGGCAGAATTTTAGTATTTCTACGTAGACAAATGTTCAAATAACCATTTATTTTACTTTACTCTCAGCTAACTTGTAAATTAACAAAATTATTGCTGATAAAAAAATAAGTTGCACAACCGTACCCGGTCTTCCCTACTTTTGCAAATACATTGGATTTTTAATAACATTTTTTCCTAAATGTTGTGATTTCTTTAACTTTTATTTGATACTTGTAACAATTTTCTATATTTTGATAAGGTCATCAAACATAGTTTTTTATTTGAAAATAATTCAAATTTAAAAAAAAATTAAATGAAGATATATAGATGCAAAATTTACTTGTTTAAAATTTTTATATATTTTTCCAAGTTCAAACAGTAACATATGAACAAATAATTAAGAAAAACCACACATCTTGTGTAATTATTAAGTTCTTTGGTATGGTGAGAATCTTTTAACTCGCACTTTAAAGTATTGCTTGATAGTTCATATATTTGAGTAAAATTCTCAGCTTTAGTACTGAACATCTTGAGCTTGAAACTCAATTTTTGGATGGCCTCTCGAAAGAGAGGCTTCATAACAATCATATTTATAATATATATCGTATGGAGCATAGCTCCTTACGGATCAGAGACATGGATTCTGAAAAAGGTCGACTAAAACTATCTGGAGAGTTTTGAAATGTGGTGCTGGAAGGCGAATAGAGAAGATAAATTCGGCAGATAAGATATAAAATGAAGTGCAGAAGAGAGAGGGGGAATAAAGAACTCTACTGAGCACAATGATCAAAAGAAAAGGAAACTGGTTCAGACCCATGCAAAAAGAGTGCTTTTTATATGACGTTGTTGAAGGTAAAATATAAGAACTTAAAGAATTGGGTAGAAGAAGAATGCAGATGATTGATGATCTACGTGAGTAACAAAAATACAGGAAATATATCAGGAAGAAATAGATAGATAAAAAATAAAATTTAAAAGAGTTACTTATAAATCTTTAAAACGTTTTGGATTTAGTTATGTTCCATCATCAGGTTTTCTGTCAAAAACAAAATTCATATTATAATGTACAATATAGTAAGAATTTAAAAAAAATATAATTTAATTTAAAAGAGTGACTTATAAATTTTTAACACGTTTTGGAACTAGTTACGTTCCATCTTTAGGCTTTCTCTATCAAAAACAAAATTTATATTTAATGAAAAATATAGCGCAAAAAAATAAAAAAAAATTAATTTAAATTTAAATGAGTGACTTATAAATCTTTAAAACGTTTTCATCTAATTACGTTTCATCATCAGGATTTCTTGTAAAGAATAAAATTAAAAAATTAAATGTAAAAGAGTGACTTATAATTTTGCAACACGTTTTGGAACCAGTTGTGTTTCATCATGAGGTTTTTTGTCAAGAACAAACTTTATAATATAATGAGCATTATAGCAAGAAGAAAAACATAGAAGAAAAATAAAATTTTACAAGTGACTTATAAATCTTTAACACGTTTTGGAACCAGTTATGTTCTATCTATATAAAGATTTGTTTGTATTTATTTATTATTCTAGTTTGGACATTAAAATAATTTATAATTATAATTTTACTACTGATTTATTGTGTTCAAATGCTATTTTCTATACAGTAAAAAATTTATTGGAAGTCGAACCTAGTGATAGGATCTAGATCAGAAAATTTATTTAAAACTTATTTTTTTAAATTTTGCTCAATAAGTTACATCTATATAATTTAAAAAATATTTGAAAAAAAAATTAAGGAGTTTTGACAAAAACGTATTAAAACCAAAATTTATAGAATAACAGCCTTTTAATCTATCTTTACAAATTTTGTGTCTATTTGTACTTATTTATTGATTTGTCATGAAATCGGCATTGATTAATTTAGTTTCCTAATGATTTTACTATTATCTATATATTATAAAATCTCGTGAAAATTTAACCTAGTGGTGGGATCATACTCAAGAAATGTCAGTTTAAAATTAACATAATCTTAAATGTTTTTCCACATTATTTTTTAATTTTTAGTCTATAAAATGTTCTATCATCAGATCATCTGTCTATAACAAAAATTATATTGAACAATATAGTAAGAAAGAATAATAAAAAAAAATATTTAAAAGAATGACTTATAAATCATCAACACGTTTTGGAACTATTTACATTCCTTCATCAGGCTTTCTGTCAAGAGCAAAATTCAAGAAAAATTAAAAAAAAATTAAAACGTTGACTTATAAATCACCGATATCATTATATCAAATTTCAAAATTATTATATATAATATAATATATACATTATATCAAAATAATCATATTGAAAAAAAACTTGAAAAACATTTTTTGTTATATTTTAAATAAATTATTAAAATTTAAGGTCAGAATGAGGAACACATATCACTTCCTATAACTTGTAACTTCACTTAGTAGTGATTAGAATTTAATATTTTTGAAACGCGCATTATTTGTATACGTTTACATATATATATATATATATATATATATATATATATATATATAATGTCGTTTTTATTTTAAAGCTCCGCCCATAGATATCGGAAGCACCACGCCTATAAGAAAAACGGTAGCAGAATTAATTTCATATACGAGGAACTTATAAAAATACTTCTTATTCATTCAAGCTTATACTTCTTATATATATATAATCTTATTGAATTGTTAAATAATAGATACATGAATTTTTAAAGTCTGCTATAAAAACAAAAGACTTTATATTTACAATATCGTGTAAATAACTAGTGGTGTATGGCGTGTCTTACGACAAATTGCTGAAACTTTCTGTAGAGAAAATTAAAAATTTAAAAAATGCTTTGAAGTTTTTGAAAAAAATTATCATTTTTGAAAAAATATTTTTTTTTAATTTCGTTTTTTTTTCGATTTTTTTTTTAAAGCAATTGTGCTGCGTAGCTTTTTCATAGATGACATATTGAAGCGCGTAAGCGCTGTGTCGCAGTATAAGGGATAAACATTGACACGGAACCCATAGAAATGTTAACAAAATTTGTACTCATTATTAAAATCTTTATAAAATATCTGATTATTTGATGTGCATATGTCTAATGATCATTTTTGCAAATGGCTTTTTTTATTTTTTTTCACTCGATATCCGAAACCGCTAGACCTGCCTGCATGAAAATTCGATCAATTCTTCATCTTGTCAATACAAGTAAAATGTTCTTTAAATTATTAAAATAGGACGCTCCATTCTCTTAAAAACTGAATTACCGTTTTGGGCACTTTCTGTCCCGTATCTTAAAAACTAATCAGCACGTCTCCTTATCAATAGAAATCGAATGCTTTTTGAATCATTCAAATCGGTTGAACCATGTACCGAAATCGTCGACAAAAATTGTATCCACACTACATACACACACATGCACACGCACACACACACATACATCGATTTTGTCTATGGTACGCCAAAATGTTCAGAAACCTTTGAAACGTAAAGATAGATATTAAAATTTTCATTTTCGATTTTTTGCGATTACTATAACTTACCCTGAGGGAAGTTAAAAATTAGAATGGTTAACCATTGGGTTGCATCTCATAAAATAATAGATAAAATTATCAAACAAACAGCTAACAGAACAAATAGTTTTGATTAGATCAGATTTATAATAAAAAAACTTCGATTTATGTAGATTTTATATATCGATTTTAGTATATTTTTTGCCATATTATTAATTAGTAATAAATTATTTGCGACGTACTAATAATTGACGTATATCGTTGTTACAACTATATAACTAGTATGTGATTACATTTATTAAATTAACAATAACTATGTGATATGATTTATTACTGTAAGTAATAACAGGAAGAACAATTGTTGTAATGAAATTGAAAGGTATGGCATTATGAGGACAGTGATGTCAAAGGAATTAATAGTAAAATTCATTTGTTGCTAGAATTTTCCATAAGAAGATTCTATAAAAATAATTAAAAAAAACGTTTTTTGTTACTGTTACTAATAGGGATAATATTGGTTTGATACAGCTGAAAATTTGCTGTTTGATTTATTTTAGGCACTTCTTCATTCATTCCTAACACATTGTGTTAATTTTAATTAATCTTTCATTAATTGCTTACTTTGTCGCATAATTCTGTTTAAGATTGCTTCAGTTAAATCAATAAAAATGAATTCCAGTTCAGTCCAGAATTCCAATCAAGAATGAATACTCCAGTCTAATTTTGCTCCTCTTGATGGATCGAATAACAGATGATATTAAGTTATTTTTAACAACAAAGTTTGTAGTTTAAACTCACAGATATTTTAATAATGAATAGTTCTTAATCAATTATAGATATCTTGTCTATTTTACTCAATGACCCTTTGATATCTTTTTCTCAGCTGCAATATAATTCCATGCAAATGAAATTTTGGGTCCTTACCAACAAAAACTAAACCAGATGCGAGTGGAGGTCAGTGTCATTTGTGACTTTTAAAATAATTCGAAAGTTTCACCTTTTAAATAATTCTGAAAACTTCGAAATAAATGGTAATCAGATGGTACCAGATCAGGCTTGGATCAAGTGGACATTGTATCACTTTCCAGACAAGTTCCAAAAATGTACCACAAAGATGAGTGAGGCCTTGTTGCTTACTGTTGACAATTCTGGTCGTTTTTATTTGATTACATTATCCAGTTTCATTAATTGTTGATAGTAAATATCAGAAATAATCGTTTGCATCCTGAGAAGCAGCTAAAAATCTATTTGGTAATCCAAACAATCTAGCTGCGAATATGGCAGCATATTTTTGGGTGCAAATTTTTTATATGTTTTGATTTATCTGGTTTGAGAGATTTGCTCCATAATTGTTGTAGAACTATGATCTTTTAAGGTGCATATAGGAAAAGTGACCAAACATGAAGATTTTTAACTGATTCATCGTAAATGATCTCCATTTATTGTGTGCAATGCATGTAGTTTCTCTGCAAGGACCCTCTTTAGTTATGGTTTTGATTAGGTGATCATCAGCTTCAGAAGACCGAGTAAAATGTTGCTCATCTTTGGAGAAATGTTGTTTAGAATAGATTGTTTATATCAATTCTTACATGTGAGTTTAGTTCAACAACCAGTTCCACAAATTTCACATATCTATTTGTAAACAGTAGCACCTTTTTTCTTTTAAGAATATATTAAAAATATAATGTGCAGAAATCGGTTGTTTCTGCCCTTCATTTCAAATGAATAAATATCAGACACTGCTTGTTTCTGAAGTTACATCAGTAGGCATTACCAGCGTTATGTGACAAAATGAGAAGTACAGCACTAATATAAGTTATACAAATTAAATCACATTAATTAAAAAATATTTTGCTAGCGAATTTTTGGCTTCTAAATATAACAAATCTATTTAGAAAATCACTTTGATGTTTTACACCAAAAAATGAGGCAAAATTTGAACTCCCTCATACCACTCACCAAAAAACATGATTTTTCCTAAAACGCGTAGGTATATTTATAGTTTTAAATTCCGAATTTCTGTCCACCAATGCTTTATTATTATATCAGCAAATAATTTATGAGAAATAGTTCACATTTCAACTATTTGCTTTTTCTGTCTCCATTAATAATAATGCGATATCACGCTCTGATTCTTTTGTCCCGCCGAAGCAGAAATTGAAAAACTCTCTCACGAATATTATGGCCGCCGACGGGCACCACAAATAAGAAAAATTGTTTAAATTGATATAAAAATATATTAAATATTATATGTAATATAATAAGGTTGACGGTGATTACAGCAAATAGGATCATACTGACGAGCGAATTGAGTCTCTACTTGCGGGAAGAAACTTATAAATGAAACTCACAAAAATTATTAGATTTTTTTAAGCATACATACCCAGCTAAGAAAAACATTAAAATTTAAAAAAGTCGCATTTGTTTCATTTTTAACTTCCTGGAGAAGTTCTTCATCAAAAAATCCGATTCGCTAATTTTATATTTTCTCGACGTTTCAAGCCGTTCTGAATCGAATGAGACTAGTGCGACAATCAGCCAAGTCGTTTTTTTTGTAAATCGCAGAAAAGTTAAATAATGTCGTCCACGTTTTAGCCCGTAATCCTGAATCGATTTTAAACATTCAAAAACTGTTCGAAAGATATTGGTTAAGAATCGTGTTGATTAATTTTTGGTGAAGATCGGCCTGGCCGTTTTTCTGTAATAAAGTGTTAAAAAAAAATTTGTTGATGATTTTTATCATTTTTTTTGACGGTAGGTTCCATAGTCTTATAGATCGTACTGAAATATTACGGTTATACGACGAGTCGTTTAATTTTAAAAATTCTTCAAAATTTGCAAAAATTAGTATCGTTTTTTGGTAATTGCCAAAATTAGACGTTTCATCGACGTTTTCTTAAAAAGCGCTTAAACGATTAGCGAAATTTAAAAGCCCTTTGATATATCTAATATGAACTATCGTCTGTCAGTTTTGTGCGAGAATCTACCGAGCCGTATCTTTCTAATTTGAAAAAGTGTTAAACTTTTCGTCTATTTAATTAATTTAATTTGAACATTTAATCTCATACTAGCGAATCGATTTTAAAAAATCAAAAACTGTTCGAAAGATATTAGTTGGAAATGATACTGATTAGTTTTAGGTGGAAATCTACCGAGCCGTTTTCTTGTAATCAACTGTTGAAAGAAAAAAATTAAGCCGATTTTTATGAAACTTTTTTTAGCGATATATATCAAGGTCTTATAGAACTTACTGAAATGTTACGACCTTACGACAAGTAGTTTAATTTTAAAAATTCATCAAAATTCGAGAAAATGAGTAGTTTTTTGACTTTCGTTAAAATTAAAATGAGACGATTTACTTGGTATAGCGATAGAGTACTTGGTCTTAATGAGCATACTAAACCATTAAAGTCCTACGGAAACTGGTTCAATTATAAAAATTACTGATTTGTGAAAATTTGATTTTAGAAAATACTCCGAGTTAACGTGTTTGTTAACTACATTAATATGTGTAATAAATCCACTCAGAATACTTTTAATCAATCATATATTAATTTTTGGTTTATTGATTAAGTCGATTATTTACACATATCGGGAAATTCATGTAACTTGCCTCAAGGCAAAATAACAATATCAAGTAGTTAACTTTCCGTAGGGTAGTTATAGTAATGGGCCGAAAATAGAAAATGAAATTTTTTGCATTTCTCGACGTTTTGAAGGTTTCTGAACATTTTGGCATACCTCAGAAGTAATGGATGTGTGTGTGATATTAATTTAAATTCTAGCTAAAGCTCTGAAGCTTACTTATATATGTACAATAAATAAATATTTTAACTAATTAATTTTTAAATAATTTCTTATAAATATTAGACAATGTTCTTCATTTTAAATCCGATCGATTAAGTTTTGTTTATTTACTTTTCATGTAAACGTAGTCGTTCAAATCATATATTTTGTCTATGAAATTAAAATAACAAAACTTACAGTATTTATAATAATCTGTTTGAAATCATTTAATTGTCCTCGAAGATTTTGTTACAGTACGAAAAGTTCCAGCAATTTGCCTCAAGGCACGATGCCATACACTACTAACTTCAAATCTTTAAATACTAATGTTTTTCTTATTTTCGACAAATTGGCTGCTAATATTTTCATGTATAAATTTCAACACCGACCAAAAAAATCTCAAGTGTATTTCTATCCATATAAATGTATAATTCGAATATCGGTTACCTTTCTACCCATAGTCCCTATTAAGGTATGATCGGGTCCAATTTTAGTCTAATTTCGGATCTCGTTTGATTGACAGGGCGCCTCGTCCCGAACGAGAGTCTCGGTCTTTTATTAGGTTCAAACGCGAAACCGCTCGCGCTCTCTCTTTGACTTTGACTTTGTTATTATTTTTCTGTTTTCTAAATAACAAAAGACGATTTTTTCCATCTAAAAAATCAACTTCGATCTCTTTTCGACGAACAAAAAAAAAACTATACGAACATTTGTTCTGCTGCTGTTGTATATGATTATTAGTTATAGATAATTTTAGAGAAATTATTATAAAAGATTTCGGTAAAAAATTCGAGAGGTTAGAGGAAATTGGCGGCGATTATTTGTAAATGATACACAGACAAATATATGTATATATATATATATATATATATATATATATATATATATATACTAGATAACCCGTCAGACGTTGTCCTGTACCCATGTCTACAAGCCAAAAGTGCCATTTTTTTATTATCCTACCTATACTTTTTTAATATCCTATTTAATGCAGTGTAATTCAGAAAAAAATAATATAGTATCTACAGTAAAAGAACAATATCACACTTGATTTTACCACACAACATAATTGCTTCAATAATTTAGTTCATAATTTTTACAATCTCGTACGATATATTGCTTTTTGGCAATTACAATTTCTAAAGTACATTTTTCTTACTAATAATTTAATGAACATTATTGTCCATGTTCAAATTTTAGGTGAATTAATTTGTCAAATCTAGTTCTTCAATCTAATAAGTTGCTAAATATTGGATATCCAATGCCAAAGAAATGAATGTTTGACACTTAAAACAAAATTATGAATCATTTTTTTAATAAGTAGATATATTTTTTTGTATTGTTAAATATTTAAAGTAAACCAAAATGCGACATGCATAAGTTTAAAGAAATAATAT
>NW_020538040.1:8606225-8623999 GCF_003426905.1 Ctenocephalides felis
TTAGGGCAAACAAGCACGTGTCTGTGTAATATAATTATAGTTTATTCATTATAGTAAGTCACCTTGGAGTTCGAGATACCCAGCTGTAAGTCTGTAAATACTTGTATATTTACACCTAAAGTTCCCTCAAAACCTAGATATGGTATTGACACCCTATTATATGAAGGTTTTGGGACAACTTTTAGGGTATCAATATACAAGTATTTACAGACTTACAGCTGGGTATTTCGAATTCCGAGATTCTTACCTAATTTAAGCTTAAATAAATGACTGGACTAAATATAATTACAGATAATTTAAATGTGTTTGAGAAAATTCAATTGGAAATTGCAATTATTAGATTTCATTGAAAGCGAAAACTTCATTTTGAAATAAACAGTTGAAAATGTTATCTAAATATCTAAATCTAAATTTTGGTTGATTAAGTTAATCCTTACACATTTCGGAAAGTTCGTGCAACTTGCCTTATGGCAAAGTGCCACTTGAACTAGTTTTTATTGATGTTATGCCTGATTGTTAAACTTTGTTTAATTAATATTATATATATTATTATATATATATATATATATATATATATATATGTACCTATAGAGGCATTTATATCCGTTACAGGTGTATTTTTCGGCCACCTGCAGCGTAACGTGATCCCGGGACAGTTATGATATCGAGATTTAACGCGCATTAGCGATCGTATACAATAAGAGCGGACGCTCTCTTCGGCTCTCTTCGGCCCTCTCAGCTTTCCTTCGTACATTTTGCTCGTTTTGCCTTCGTTTTTCATTGTTTATTCATTTATTTATTTATGTCCTTATTGCATATTTGTTGTTATATACTCACATATTCGCAGTGTATCGGGTGTCATTCGGGTAAATGCTATTAATCAATTCAATTTGGGGATAATGTTCGATTCCAAGCCCGAGGCGCATTGATTCAGAATGGCTTGAAACGTCGAGAAAACCATAAAAAGCGAATCGGATTTTTTGACGAAACATAAACTTCTTCTTCGGGAAGTAATAATCGATTCACTGATTTTTTTTTTTGCTCGCTTACTCTGAGCATTTAGCCACCTACAACATTTTTTATTTAGTTACAATCTATTCACTGATTTTAAGAGTAATACGAAACACCAGATAAAGATGTGACATTTTGCCTTAAGCCAAGTTGCATGAACTTCGCGAAACAATCGACATACTAATACGACTTTATATTTAACAAATTACTTTACTCACTTTCTCACCATTTGAAAAAGACAAGAAATACATGTCACAACTGTCCCCATTAAATTTGTCACAACCGTACCCAACGCACATTTTTAAGAACAAATCATCATTATGACTGAATAAAATTATCTAAGCAAAAACTAATAACTGGTAATTAACTACTAATGTTCAACTCACAACTAAATAACAAACAAAGTGATTTATCTGTATACAATCAACAGATTAAAAAAAATCCAACACGAAACCGTACTTTTGACTCTTTAAAAGCAATTCGGTTCACAAATCAACATGATTTGTGTAAATGTAGGCCACTGAGTCAAGGCAATAAATAAACTTGTTCGAACAAACATACTTTATCTTTTTTCCTTTGGACCCTATGTCAAAATTAGTATAGCTGAAATGTTATGACGACTGTCACTCGGTTTCCTCCATTAATTTTTTAATCAAGTATTTATTTAAATAAATACTGATTTTTATTCTTTTTTTTAACACTTTCTCAAACAAACATACTTTATATTTCTTCCTTTGGACCCTATCTCAAAATCAGTATAGTTTAGCTTGTATGACGATAGTCGCTACCTTATCCAGTCTCCCCTATATAAATTTTTTAATCAATCATTTATTTAAATAATTGCTGATTTCTATTATTTTTGTATAAAACAGAAGCTTTAGAACCGCTTTTTTGTCGATTAAAGATTTATTTTGACTGACTAGAGAGATAACACAATTTCTTAAGTGAGGTGTAAGTGGCATTTTGCCTCAAGACAAGTTGCATGAACTTTTGTCAATCAGTAAATTTAGGTGTTATTACGACTGTCACTAACATACCCTGGCACAACCGTACCCAGTCTCCTTCATATCAATTTCAAATCAAGTATTTATAGAATTGCTTGCTGATTCTTATTATTATCTTTTTCCACTCAGATGCCGCCACTCCGGCGGCAAAATTCGTATAAATCTCGGAATTTGCGAGTGAAAAGGGTTAATAATGAAACAGAAGCTCTAGAACTGCCTTTCTTGTCGATTAAAGACAACTTTTCTTGATCAGGTGTAAGTGGCATTTTGCCTCAAGACAATTGGCATAAAATTTTCGAAATATCGACAAAATAATTACGAATTAAGATTTAGCAATTTTGCAAGTTGTTACAATAAAATCTTAAAATATTTCCGCAGTCTTATTAATTTTTCATAATTAAACTATGTTTCATGGCCTATAATATGTTAGAATTTTTGTTAAAACCATGAACTCTATTATCATATAAATCATTTTATTTCTCAGTAAACTAATTATAGCTCCTTTCACATAATTTATTATGAACTAGACTGAGCAGTTTTTTTAAAATTAGGGGATAAATGCAAAATTTTTTGTCCAATTTTACGTCAATGCCGATTTTGTAAATTTAAAAACTATTCGAAAAAAATGATGATTGGTCATGATTAGTTTTTGTTAAAGAATGGCCGAACCGCTTTTTTGTAATTAATTGTTGGAAAGAATTTTGATGGTTCTAATTAAGTGGACAATCTCAGAACGGTAAAAAAGCTTTACTGGGTTTCATCAACACTTCCAAATATTCACATTTTTGCACTTTTTTAAGTTTCTTGTAACTCTTTCTGCAGCAAGTTAGAATATATTTTAGTTTAAACGACAAAACTTACCAGAAACCTGTAACTACTGTTGTGCACCACTGCTATAATTTAATAATAATAATAAATAATTTAATAGTGCATTGGACATGAATGAAGTTCTGGTAAATTCTGTCGTCTGAAAGATTACACGTGATGAGAAATAAATCAACACATTTAGTTTCCAGTTATTCCATTTTAATAATGGAAAATACCCCCATTTATGCTTAACTAAGCAATTTAGTTGGATTATTAATAATAAAATTAATAAAATATGAAACACAAATCTGTTGTCGGCTATTGAGTCAAAAACGTCTTTCAAAATGTTGTCCTGTAATCTTTTAAAAATGATTTACTAGACTTCTGCAAACGTCGATGTATTTCTGAAAATTTTATTTGATAAAAATTAATTACAAGTTAATGTGTAAATGTGTTCAATTGTGACCAAAATCTTTCCTACACAACATATTTACACAAACGTACTTGCTCTGTTTTTATAAATTCTGGCTTAACCAACATTGTATCTCCTTAAAATCATTAACAAAACACACATTCACAATCCTTTCCCTTATTTTCTTTTATAACAAATTAATTCGTCAATTATTATCTCTAATGCATTTATAATAAGTGCTCTCATGTTATATGCAAATGGCATCGGTATGATCAGATGCTGATGGGGCAGATGCTGATTTCTTCATATTATTTTTTATAATTGCCGTTAATTCCTGGACATGTTGCTACTACAACTGGTTTTACTTAAACACGAATTATCAAATTATAATAATTAAGAGATTATCTACACACGGAAATGTGTCGCTGATGGGAATATTAAAAATTTTGATGACACGAGGTAAAAAGATAACTGACTGGTTTTGGGAAGTTTACCCTTAGAGTTATCATACTGCTTTCCTAAAGTTCTGGTTGTTAACTTTTTGAAGAAGTTGATCCAATTTGCTAATTTTATTTTATGTACATGAAGTCACTCCGAATCGTTTGACAACAAAATTGAAAAAAGGATGCGTAGAGAAAAAATTCACTCTTTCAAACATATTAAAGCTTTTGATGCAAATCAGTTTTGCGCGACAATCGGTCGAATCGCCTTTTTATAATTAGCATATTAGTGCAAAATTTTACTTTTTCTAAATAAAATGTCTTTTAGAGTTTTCTAAATTTGTCGTTCTTTGATGCCTTTGTTTTAGATCTAGATCAGATAACTTTTCCTGATAACTCATAGTCGGTGTTTTTAAAAAATTGCGCTCAATGTCAATTTATCAATTTTAATTCACTTTTCGAAGGACATTCTATGTTTTCTAGAAACTTCAAGTCATTCTGATTCGTTTGAGACCAAAATTAGAAAATTTATGTAGGGGAAAGTCCCGTAACGCCGTACGGCACCAAGAACCGGACACTCTATTTAACACGTATTATTTAAGCGAGTATAAAGCTTTTTATCTCAAAATACAAGTAAAAGGGGCATGAGGGGTACACAGGTACAGGATCACGCGCCAAGCCTCGACTGTGACGCACACGGCCACAGTCTATTTTGCAATATCTAAGAATATTCGCCAATACACATGTGCAGACATTTCAGAGTGTAGAAATGGCTACATACGTGATCAATGCAAGTTATTTTGAAATTTCCGGAACTAGGTGCCACTGTTTAAAATCATATTTTTTATAACAAAGTTTGAATGATAGTATTAATTATTTTTTAGCAAAGATTGCGGTTTTGTTAATTTAGTTTGATTTCTAACTTTGTTATCAAACTTAAATCATAATTTAATAAACATTTTGTAAAATATTTTTTGATTTATTTATAAATAACCTTAGGTGTCCGCCACTAGGGGACTTTCCCCTACCCAAACTAAAATTTTACCTTTTGTCGACGTACAAGGCACAACTATTTTCAAAAATTTAGAAATTATTTGATGAAACTAGATAAGACACGAACTATCTATTTCTATTTCACTATTTTCAAAAATTTTGGAATTATTTGATGAAACTAGATAAGACACGCATTGACTTTTCTTTTATTCGAATTTTGACTGAGCAGTTTCTTTATTATAAGGATATAAGTACAAAATTTTGTCCAATTTTACACAGTTTACAAAATTTATCCAATTTTACACCAATCCTGAACCAATTTGGTAAATTCAAAAACTATTCAATAATAATGATAGGATTGGTTCTGATTAGTTATTGGTAAAGGCTGGACGAGCTGCTTTTTGGTAATTAATTGTTGGTTAGAATTTGGACGGTTTTAATGAAGAGGATAATGAACTGTAGTATCTCATGGTCTAAACAAAGATTGTACAATATTAAAGTCGTCCAAAAAGTGGTCACTTAATAAAAATCCAATCTATTACAGGAAAAAGAAATCTATTAAGAATCGCTTTGATTAGTTTTCAGTGAAAACTAAAACTTTATTTTCAAAATAGTTAGTTGAAAATATTATCTTCCAATTATGGAAGTTACTTATGTCAATTATTTAAATTTTTTACCCATATCAAAAACTTTATATAATTTGCCTTTATACTAAATATCACTTGCACCTAGTAATTATATCAATTGCTGATTTTATTATCATCAAACCATTACAGAAATTCTAAGATCACTTTTCTTGCCTATCAGAAAGCTAATGCAACTTCTCCTAATGCAAAATATCACTTGCACCTAGTCATAATATTAATTTCTGATTTTATTACTATCATATCAATCCATTACAGGAATCGAAGGATCACTTTTCTTGCCTATCAGAAAGTTGTCCTGATGCAAAATATCACTTGCACCTAGTAATTATATTCATTTCTGATTTTATTATTATTATTGTTATTACTATTACAGGAGTCCCAGAATCTCCTTTCTTGCCGATATGTGGATCTTAGGAATGACACCATCTACTATATTATCAAAATCAGGTGCATAATATCTGGAGCAAATCATCTGAATTTTTGGAGGAGTAAGCAGTATATATCTAAAGGTATGTTGAAATAGATTTATAGGCCAGTTGGCCACAATTATTTTGTTTAAAGGTTATTATAAGTGTAGTAGCTATTCTCGGAAAACTGCTTAATCTTATACGATCCTTAAGGCACAATGCCATACACCA
Organism: Ctenocephalides felis; assembly: GCF_003426905.1. Taxonomy (NCBI): domain Eukaryota; kingdom Metazoa; phylum Arthropoda; class Insecta; order Siphonaptera; family Pulicidae; genus Ctenocephalides; species Ctenocephalides felis. The sequence goes on from NW_020538040.1 coordinate 8,612,178, forward strand.
CTAGTTATTATTACTATGGGAAATATGCTATTGCTCTCCTATGTTACATTGGGAGATCAATAGAAAAACACACCCATGTTATCCGGGAATAGGCTCATTAATTTACCAAATTTGAACTACAACTCGATCATATATTTTACCTCTATCTCAGTTTACAAGTGTCATCAGTGTTATGAATTCCAGTGTGTATGTGCGTTTCCAAGAATGATTTATTCGTTTTAAAATGTTTCGAGCGCTATGCGAGCAATTAGAGACAATCTTGTTAATTGAATTGAAACTGTGCCGACATACACACACACACTAAAATCGTAAAAAATACACTGTCGTATATTCTTCAAAGTGTTGTCCTTTGTTTTTGATGTCGTTTGTAAGGAGAGCGGCGACACATCCGACAAGTGTCGGACGTCAATCAGCCTCCCAGAGACACTTGCACTTGAGGACCTTGGGAAGGGATAAGCTTCTAAACAAATTCGACACATTTTTACAACGAAAAAATAAAATGTAACTAGTTGAAAGTGGCATTTTGCCTCAAGGCAAGTTGCAAAAACTTTCCGACAGGTGTAGTAATTGACTTTATCAACCGAAATTGAGATTTAGATATTTAGATTAAATTTTCAACTGTTTAATGCAAAATAAAGATTTTGCTTTTAATTGAACCTTAACTATGTGATTTTCAATTGAATTTTCTCAAACACATTAAATTAACTGTAATTATATTAATTAAATTAATGCACAGACACGTGCTTGTATGTCCTAAAATTGTTTTTCATTATTCCACATTTTAATGAATTGACAATGTGTGACTCATCACATCACAAAAGCAACTTTTGACACAAATTTTTATTGTGATATATTTTCAAACTTCGATAAATTTTCAAAATTAAACAATTTGCCGTAGGGTCGTAATATTTCAGTATGTTCTACAAGACCATGATATCTATTGTGATTTTTTTTTTATAAAAATCGTCAAAAATTTTTTTTAAACAGATAATTACAAGGAAACGGCTCGGTCGATCTTTACCTAAAACTAATCAGTGTCAATCCCAACCAATATCTTTCAAACAGTTTTTGATTTTTCAAAATCGATTCAGGATTGTGAGCTTAAACGTGAACGAAAAGTTTTACACATTTTTGATAATAACATAGAAACGGCTTAGTCGATCGTGGCGCAAAATACATAACCGCTAGTCCTCTTCGAGATACATCGAATGGCTTTTAAATTTCTGAAATCGGTTCAGGCGTTTTTGAGTAAACGTCGATGAAAGGTCTAACCTTGATAAACGACAAAAAAGGAAAAGAATATTTTATTAGGATTAAAATATATGCATAAAAATTCTATGAATGTAAAAGTGGAGCATGGGCTGAAAAATATTAAGAAATACTAGTTTATAAAATGTATGCATGCAAATTCTATAGATCCAAAAGTGGAGCGTGGGTTGAAAAAGATTAGGAAATACTGGATGTGTAATTTGCTAATTTTGTTGTGCCTACTTATATTTATATTTCATTCTTAAAGTACATGATTTATGAATTTGTATTAAACTTCATCTTAAGATTATTTTTAATCTAATCATAAGTGATGCAGCAGGGAGAATACCCTTTCTTCAACAAATTATTTATAATTCACATTATTTCCAACCACCAATTTTCTTAATTCTTAACTTTTAAATCCAATCACATGTTTTATTTACTTTTATTACTATAAATCATTCAACAAGATTACACTATTTTATTTATATTATTTTAAAACAAGCCAAATAATATAAGTTCCGGATTAAAAATCAACCTTTACTCCTTACTGGGTAATTTTATTAGACTGAATGTCTTTTTATTCATAAATCTAAATTTAGCAGAATATAAAATATAAATTAATACAAATTGGAATAATAATAATTTAATAATATTAAACATACAATTAAATCATATTAGGCAATTACCGATATTTTCTTGGACAACCTGGAAAGTTTTAGATAACTCAAACTGAGCACTTCAATGAGTTACTGGAGAAGCAATTAAGTATAGCAAAATATATCCCAATTCCACACATTATAATAAATAGAAAAAAACTGTATTAATTTCAATATTTAATAAATCAATTGCATTTTTTTCAACAAACTGATCATAGTTTGAGAATTCTTATAATTACTTCGGATGAGAAATTCGTGTCTTATGAACTGTGTACATTCATTATGAGGATGGACGAATTAATTTGTACATATATAAGTATATATATATATATATATATATATGTACAGTAGAGCGGGCTTTAAAGATCCGCGGGTAAAAAGGTCCACCACCGATATCTCAAAAATCCGTAGAGCTAGGGATTTTTAACAACAGCATTTGAAAGTAGGACAAAGATGTATAACCATACATCACCCTAATTCTTAAGATGTTATCGGGAGATAAATGTTTAAAAATCTATAGCCAAAATAATACATTCGCCTAACATAAATATTCCAACTCGCCTGATGAATATTTTTGTCGAAGTACAAGATCAAGGTTATATATTACAGTGCCATCTTTGTGAAAAAAATTGCCAATTAAATTTTTATTTTGCGTTATTTAAATAATTTAGTTATTATTTCGTAAAATACCTTTAAAATTAAAAATAAGACATTATATCTGTTAATCCGATGGCTGTCTCTTTTTTACCCAATCTATAAAAACATTTCTATAATTAGGAATTGACTTGGAATTTTACTAATCATAATTTGATAATTGTTTGTTTGATTCATATTATGTGTTGTCAAATAGTTCATTTATTTTAGACAGTATAATTACTGAAAATCAAAATGGACTTTTGTGACTTCCTTCTCCTATCCTATATGTTCTATCTTAGCTTTTCATTTTTATGCATTTCTCCTAAATCCTAAAATTTTTTAAATAAATAGTTTACCCAAGTCATTCTTCCAATCATAAAATGACCGCATTTTATAATTGCGGTCACAACATAGAAAACGCTGTACTAATTTTGCTCAATATGTTGTATACAATTAAAAAGTAGTCCATTCAGGCACTGCGATGTGAAGCGGCAACATGCAATCTTGCCAACTAAACATCCTTCCAAAGTGTTGATATTTATTTTAAACCAATCCAGTAAATCATCACTTTTATCAAAACTCAGTATAACATTTATATGTCCATCATTTAATATTCGACTACAAGATTAATTTGCATTCGTATACAATTGTGATATATCTCTCAATTGATTTCATTAATTGTTATCGCCCTAATTTAATATTTTCATTTCTATTTCTTATATTAGTGACAAATGAGTCGTTAATAATGATGACAGCTCATCATCATCAGTGCTCATCGAGTGTCACATTCACACGCTTTAGTTTAAATTAGATAATTTGTCACAATTAACTATATAGTTTTCTTTTCATTGTATGTAATATTTAATAATTATAGAAACAGTTGAATGAAGAAATATAATTTTAAGAAGTGTATGAAAGTTTTAATCGTACTTGAAATAGAGTTTTGTATTTTACACCCGTGGTTTCCAACCTGTGGGGCGCGGCTCATATCAGGCTGTTGTAAGGGGCCGTGATGCTGTTTCCAAAATATGTACTATTTTTGAAAATAAAAAAAATGTTGAAGTGATATAGAAAAATTTATGAATAATTAATTATTTTTAACTTAAAATACGCTCGTCGCCCAATAGCACTCATAAATTTACAGTAAGTATTTATAATAAATAATCTATTTGAAATTATTCACAACAATTATTGATTATTTTCTTTCCTCGAATGCTTAATTACGGTCAGGAAGTTCCAGCAATTTGCCTTAAGGCACGATGCCATACACCCCATTAGTTTAACTTAAGTTTATGCCTGTCACAACCGTTCTGGAGGTGTGGTCAGTTGTGACATTCTGCCTTTTTTTGTATGATTTGATTTTATGACTAACCCACGTAGTAAATGTTCAAATAACCATTTAATTTATTTGATTACTTGCTGATCAAAAAAGTGGCACAACCGTACCCTGCACTTCTGCTTTTGCAAATACATTTGATTTTTAATGACATTTTTTCCTAAATGTTGTATTTTTTTTAACTTTTATTTGATAATTGTAACAATTTTGTATATTTTGAAAAGGTCATCAAACATAGTTTTTCATTTGAAAATAATTCAAATTAAAAAAAAAATTAAATAAAGATATTTTGATGCAAAACATATTCGTTTAAATTTTTTATATATTTTTCTAAGTTCAAACAGTAACATATGAACAAATAATTAAGAAAAACCACACATCTTGTGTAATTATTAAGTTCTTTGGTATGGTGAGAATCTTTGTTTTCTAACTCGCACTTTAAAGTATTGCTTGATAGTTCATATATTTGAGTAAAATTCTCGGCTTTAGTACTGAACATCTTGAGCTTCAAACTCAATTTTTGGATGGCCTCTCGAAAGAGAGGCTTCATAACAATCATATTTATAATATATATCGTATGGAGCATAGCTCCTTAGGGATGAGAGACATGGACTCTGAAAAAGGTCGACGAAAACTATACGGAGAGTTTACGGAGAGTGGTGCTGGAGGCGAATAGAGAAGATAAATTCGGCAAATAAGATACAAAATGAAGTGCAGAAGAGAGTGGGTGAAGAAAAAACTCTACTCAGCACAATCATCAAAAGAAAAGGAAACTGGTTCAGACCCATGCAAAAGAGTGCCTTCATAGATAAACAAGTATAAAGTCCCTTCTATATAACGTCAGAGGGACTAAAAGAATTTGAATCGAAGATGGTTGATGATTTACGTTAGAAACGAAAATACAGGAAATATACCAGAAAAAAATAGATAAATAAAAAATGAAATTCAAAAGAGTGACTTATAAATCTTTAAAACGTTTTGGATTTAGTTATGTTCCATCATCAGGTTTTCTGTCATCAACAAAATTCATATTATAAGGTACAATATAGCAAGAATTTTTTTTTTTACAGACAAAAGTATTTATTGCAATAATTCAACATACATTTTACATTGTTGTTTTTTATACATATTTATCTACCCGTGGGTACTGTATATATCATATATGATTTTAATATATATAATGAATATTGATTACAATGTGTATACAATATGTTTGTAAGTATGTACTAAAAATAATGAACTTTCTCAAAAAAAATAATTTTTGTTTAAAAAGTGACTTATAAATTTTTAACACGTTTTGGAACTAATTACGTTACATCATTAGGCTTTCTATAAAGTACAAATTTTATATTTAACGAACAATATAGCAAGAAAAAAAATTAAACATAAAAGAGTTACTTATAAATCTTCAACACGTTTTGGATCTAGTTACGTTCCATCATCAGGACCTCTTGTAAAAAATAAAATTAAAAAATTAAATGTAAAAGAGTGACTTATAATTTTGCAACACGTTTTGGAAATATTTATGTTTCATCATCAGGCTTTTTGTCAAGAACAAATTTTATAATATAATTAACATTAAAGCAAGAAAAAAACATAGAAGAAAAATAAAATTTAAAAGTGACTTATAAATCTTTGGAACTAGTCTTTGGAATTTTTAACACGTTTTGGAACCAGTTCTGTTCTATCTATATAAAGATTTGTTTGTATTTATTTATTATTCTAGTTCGGACATTAAAATAATTTACGATTATAATTTTACTACTTATTTATTGTGTTCAAATGCTATTTTCTATATAGTAAAAAATTTCTTGGAAGTCGAACCTTCTCCAGGCTTTCTGTCAAAAGAAAGATTCAAGAAAAATTGAAAAAAAAAATTAAAAAAGTTGACTTATAAATCACCAATATCATTAATCAAATTTCAAATTTATATATTATATTACAAACATTATATCAAAATGATGATATAGAAAAACAACTTGAAAACATTTTTTGTTATATTTTAAATAAATTATTAAATTTAATTAGATTAGGTCAGATGAGGAACATATCACTTCCATAACTTGTAACTTCACTTAGTAGTGATTAGAATTTAATATTTTTGAAACGCGCATTATTTACATACATTTATATATATATATATATTATATATATATAGATATATATATATATATATATATATATATAATGTCGTTTTTATTTTAAAGCTCCGCCCATAGATATCGGAAGCACCACGCCTATAAGAAAAACGGTAGCAGAATTAATTTCATATACGAGGAACTTATAAAAATACTTCTTATTCATTCGAGCTTATACTTCTTATATATATATATATATATATATATATATATACATATAATTTTATTAAATTGTTGAATAAAAGATACATGTATTTTTAAAATCTGCTATAAAAACAAACGACTTCATATTTACAAAATTGTGTAAATAGCTAGTGGATGTATGTCGTGTATTAGTGTCGCTGTCTTGTCTTAATTAAAATTAACACACTTTCGCGCCTCGGATAGGATTTCGGGCTAACTTGTACCCGTAGCGGGGTTTTCACAACGGTGCGAATGCGTAAGCATGGCATGAAAGCACAGTCTTTTACTTACAATACTTACTGCCTAAATTCATACGCAGTAGTAAATACTATAATATTAAGTTATTATGAGGTAAAACTATCAATACTGAAGGTAAAAACATTTGCAAATAAAGTTGAATATTATTACGCAATGATACATATGTTTAGTGTTTAGACAATGAAATGAAAAATGTAATTAATTCTAAAAATTTAAAACAAAATGCACAGAAACATTTTCTATACGTTTTCTTACGTAATTACTCACAAGTTTAGTCTCTGAAATACAAAAATAATTTAATCATAAAATCAATTAATCAAAATACACAGAAAAGTTTGTTATAGGTGGGTTTTTTACACGAGTATACACTACACATTTTACGCAATAAGTTTAGAATTGAAGAAATCATTTGGACTATTCTTTTTGAAGAATTGTAACAAAACTTCTTGGCGCTTCTAAATATTGTCTCTCCTCTTTTAAGTTTCAATTATTAAGTTCTTCAGGAAGGCCCCTGTTTGTTCTTATAGTCCCACAAATCCTAGTTTTATTTTGTAGTAATAATAAACTTTTATTTAACTATTATAAAAATTGTCCATGTATACATGATGCCACAAATTTAAATAAGGTTCTAATATATCTAATATAGTTGTCTGTAAACTATTGCCATTTCCATAGTAAATTTTTAAATTGCATATGTAGCCTGACTTTGCTTCGCAAGCCATTCTAATCAGAATACCATATTTTACTATTTTTGCTTAAATGCTTGTTTTAAATATGATAAATATTTTTAATTAGATTAGATTTTAAATATAAATTTGAAGATTTATATTTAGGTAATAGGAAGTAACAGGATATTAAATACATTTAATTCCGTTGAATTCTTTCAAATAAGAAATTGGATAATAAAATACGAGAAATATGATATCATACATTTCAAATTACCTGTAATCCAAGCACAATTGAAAAACCATTGCGAAAATTCGTCATTCAACAGTAAAATTAATGAATTAGTTTTATTACTCGCCGGATACGGTATTTGATAAAATTACCTGTTGCCAGGTACGTAAATTAGACAAAGTAATTCCATTCTCCAATCATGTATAAAGTACCTATCACTTATAATCATACTATATACAATCTATAGTTTTTACGTTGAAATTCGATTATTTTTAATATTGTACGAAATTAATTTTTATGGGTATAATTAGTGACAAACCTATGTTAATTACTAAATAATATATGATTTTAGAAGCTAAGTTCGATTGCTTGTAAATTAATACTTATTTTTAACATTGTTTTTGAATTTTAAATTATATGAACTATCGAAACGCAATAAATACAAAGATAGCAAAATATTTATGTAACATATACGTATTTACGTATCGAAAATAATTTTGAAGAATAAAATTATAATTTTATTATAGTTTTATAATAAGTATAAAACTAGCGTTGCAACCGCTTATAGTAAGTCGTTTGCTCTTCGCATCTAGCGTGTCCGACCGAGTACCCGAAAATACCCGCACCCGCAGTTGAATGACAATCCTAAAACCAGGTACCAATACCCGGCCCGCAGAAAGTGTGTTAAGACCCGTGGAGAAATTAATAATTCAAAAAAGCTTCAAAAGGTTTTGAAGACTGTATAAAATAAATCGTCTGTTTTGAAAATTTTTATTTTTTTTCTTAATTTTGAAAATTTTGAACCTTTTTCAAAGCAATCGTGCTGCGTAACTGTTTTAGAGATTACATACTGAAGCGCGTAAGCGCCGTGTTGCAGTATGACCAATGAACATTGGTACGAAACCCATAGAAATGTAAACAAAATTTATACTTATTTATAAAGTGTCTATTAAATATCTGATTATTGATGTGCTGTCTCATGATTAGTTTTGACCGCCAAATGATTTTTTTTTAACTTATTTTTATTGAGAGTCTATAACCGCTGGACCTGTCTTCTCTCAAAAATCTAATCAGTTGTTTATTTCGTCAATACAAGTAAAATGTTTTTTGAATTATTCAAATCAGACGCTCCGTTATCTTAAAAATTGAGTTACCGTTTTTGGCACTTTTTGTCCCGTATCTTCAAAACGGCTAGACCTGCCTTTGCGAAAAACTAATCAGCATGTCTTCTTTTTAATAGAAACCGAATATTTATTTGAATCATTCAAATTGATTGATCCGTGATGCCGAAATCGTCGACAAAAAATGTATCAACACTACATACACACACATGCGCACGCACAAACACACACATAAATCAATTTTTTCTATGGTATCCCAAAATTTTCAGAAACCTTTGAAACGCAAAGATGTATAAAAATAATTTGTTATAAAAAAAGTAAATGGTTGCGTGCCATAAAATAACAGATAAAGTCTTCAAACAAACAACTTATAGGACAAGTAGTTTTGATTAGTCCTGATTAAATAAAATAAAAAAAGTTCGATTTATAAAGACTTCATATACATATTGATTTTTGTATTTTTTTTTTTTGCTATATTATTAATTAGTAATAAATCATTTGCGACGTACTAATAATTGACGTATATCGTTGTTACAACTATATAACTAGTATGTGATTACATTTATTAAATTAACAATAACTATGTGATATGATTTATTACTGTAAGTAATAACAGGAAGAACAATTGTTGTAATGAAATTGAAAGGTATGGCATTATGAGGACAGTGATGTCAAAGGAATTAATAGTAAATTCATTTATTGCTAGAATTTTCCATAAGAAGATTCTATAGAATAATTAAAAAAACACGTTTTTTTGTTACTGTTACTAATAGGGGTAATATTGGTTTGATACAGCTGAAAATTTGCTGTTTGATTTATTTTAGGCACTTCTTCATTCATTCCTAACACATTGTGTTAATTTTAATTAATCTTTCATTAATTGCTTACTTTGTCGCATAATTCTGTTTAAGATTGCTTCAGTTAAATCAATAAAAATGAATTCCAGTTCAGTCCAGAATTCCAATCAAGAATGAATACTCCAGTCTAATTTTGCTCCTCTTGATGGATCGAATAACAGATGATATTAAGTTATTTTTAACAACAAAGTTTGTAGTTTAAACACACAGATATTTTAATAATGAATAGTTCTTAATCAATTATAGATATCTTGTCTATTTTACTCAATGACCCTTGATATCTTTTTCTCAGCTGCAATATAATTCCATGCAAATGAAATTTGGGTCCTTACCAACAAAAACTAAACCAGATGCGAGTGCAGGTCAGTGTCATTTGTGACTTTTAAAATAATTCGAAAGTTTCACCTTTTAAATAATTCTGAAAACTTCGAAATAAATGTAATCAGATGGTACCAGATCAGGCTTGGATCAAGTGGACATTGTATCACTTTCCAGACAAGTTCCAAAAATGTACCACAAAGATGAGTGAGGCCTTGTTGCTTACTGTTGACAATTCTGGTCGTTTTTATTTGATTACATTATCCAGTTTCATTAATTGTTGATAGTAAATATCAGAAATAATCGTTTGCATCCTGAGAAGCAGCTAAAAATCTATTTGGTAATCCAAACAATCTAGCTGCGAATATGGCAGCATATTTTTAATATGTTTTGATTTATCTGGTTTGAGAGATTTGCTCCATAATTGTTGTAGAACTATGATCTTTTAAGGTGCATATAGGAAAAGTGACCAAACATGAAGATTTTTAACTGATTCATCGTAAATGATCTCCATTTATTGTGTGCAATGCATGTAGTTTCTCTGCAAGGACCTCTTTAGTTATGGTTTTGATTAGGTGATCATCAGCTTCAGAAGACCGAGTAAAATGTTGCTCATCTTTGGAGAAATGTTGTTTTAGAATAGATTGTTTATATCAATTCTTACATGTGAGTTTAGTTCAACAACCAGTTCCACAAATTTCACATATCTATTTGTAAACAGTAGCACCTTTTTCTTTAAGAATATATTAAAATATAATGTGCAGAAATCGGTTGTTTCTGCCCTTCATTTCAAATGAATAAATATCAGACACTGCTTGTTTCTGAAGTTACATCAGTAGGCATTACCAGCGTTATGTGACAAAATGAGAAGTACAGCACTAATAAGTTATACAAATTAAATCACATAATTAAAAATATTTTGCTAGCGAATTTTTGGCTTCTAAATATAACAAATCTATTTAGAAAATCACTTTGATGTTTTACACCAAAAAATGAGGCAAAAATTTGAACTCCCTCATACCACTCACCAAAAAACTGATTTTTCCTAAAACGCGTAGGTATATTTATAGTTTTAAATTCCGAATTTCTGTCCACCAATGCTTTTTATTATATCAGCAAATAATTTATGAGAAATAGTTCACATTTCAACTATTTGCTTTTTCTGTCTCCATTAATATAATGCGATATCACGCTCTGATTCTTTTGTCCCGCCGAAGCAGAAATTGAAAAACTCTCTCACGAATATTATGGCCGCCGACGGGCACCACAAATAAGAAAATTGTTTAAATTGATATAAAAATATATTAAATATTATATGTAATATAATAAGGTTGACGGTGATTACAGCAAATAGGATCATACTGACGAGCGAATTGAGTCTCTACTTGCGGAAGAAACTTATAAATGAAACTCACAAAAAATTAGATTTTTTTAAGCATACATACCCAGCTAAGAAAAACATTAAAATTTAAAAAAGTCGCATTTGTTTCATTTTAACTTCCTGGAGAAGTTCTTCATCAAAAAATCCGATTCGCTAATTTTATATTTTCGACGTTTCAAGCCGTTCTGAATCGAATGAGACTAGTGCGACAATCAGCCAAGTCGTTTTTTTTGTAAATCGCAGAAAAGTTAAATAATGTCGTCCACGTTTTAGCCCGTAATCCTGAATCGATTTTAAACTTCAAAACTGTTCGAAAGATATTGGTTAAGAATCGTGTTGATTAATTTTTGGTGAAGATCGGCCTGGCCGTTTTTCTGTAATAAAGTGTTAAAAAAATTTGTTGATGATTTTTATCATTTTTTTTGACGGTAGGTTCCATAGTCTTATAGATCGTACTGAAATATTACGGTCATACGACGAGTCGTTTATTTTAAAAATTCTTCAAAATTTGCCAAAATTTATCGTTTTTTTTGGTAATTGCCAAAATTAGACGTTTCATCGACGTTTTCTTAAAAAGCGCTTAAACCGATTACCGAAATTTAAAACCCTTTGATATATCTAATGTGAACTATCGTCTGTCAGTTTGTGCGAGAATCTACCGAGCCGTATCTTTCTAATTTGAAAAAGTGTTAAACTTTTCGTCCATTTAATTAATTTAATTTGAACATTTAATCTCATACTAGCGAATCGATTTTAAAAAATCAGAAACTGCTTGAAAGATATTAGTTGG
>NW_020538040.1:8624999-8647608 GCF_003426905.1 Ctenocephalides felis
TTTGCTAGCGAATTTTTGGCTTCTAAATATAACAAATCTATTTAGAAAATCACTTTGATGTTTTACAAACCAAAAAATGAGGCAAAATTTAACTCCCTCATACCACTCACCACCCCAAAAACATGATTTTTCCTAAAACGCGTAGGTATATTTATAGTTTTTAAATTCCGAATTTCTGTCCACCAATGCTTTATTATTATATCAGCAAATAATTTATGAGAAATAGTTCACATTTCAACTATTTGCTTTTTCTGTCTCCATTAATAATAATGCGTATATCACGCTCTGATTCTTTTGTCCCGCCGAAGCAGAAATTGAAAAACTCTCTCACGAATATTATGGCCGCCGACGGGCACCACAAAAAGAAAAATTGTTTAAATTGATATAAAAATATATTAAATATTATATGTAATATAATAAGGTTGACGGTGATTACAGCAAATAGGATCATACTGACGAGCGAATTGAGTCTCTACTTGCGGAAGAAACTTATAAATGAAACTCACAAAAATTATTAGATTTTTTTAAGCATACATACCCAGCTAAGAAAAACATTAAAATTTAAAAAAGTCGCATTTGTTTCATTTTTAACTTCCTGGAGAAGTTCTTCATCAAAAATCCGATTCGCTAATTTTATATTTTCTCGACGTTTTCAAGCCGTTCTGAATCGAATGAGACTAGTGCGACAATCAGCCAAGTCGTTTTTTTTGTAAATCGCAGAAAGTTAAATAATGTCGTCCACGTTTTAGCCCGTAATCCTGAATCGATTTTAAACATTCAAAAACTGTTCGAAAGATATTGGTTAAGAATCGTGTTGATTAATTTTTGGTGAAGATCGGCCTGGCCGTTTTTCTGTAATAAAGTTTAAAAAAATTTTGTTGATGATTTTTATCATTTTTTTTGACGGTAGGTTCCATAGTCTTATAGATCGTACTGAAATATTACGGTTATACGACGAGTCGTTTAATTTTAAAAATTCTTCAAAATTTGCAAAAATTAGTATCGTTTTTTGGTAATTGCCAAAATTAGACGTTTCACTCGACGTTTTCTTAAAAGCGCTTAAACCGATTAGCGAAATTTAAAAGCCCTTTGATATATCTAATATGAACTATCGTCTGTCAGTTTTGTGCGAGAATCTACCGAGCCGTATCTTTCTAATTTGAAAAAGTGTTAAACTTTTCGTCTATTTAATTAATTTAATTTTTGAACATTTAATCTCATACTAGCGAATCGATTTTAAAAAATCAAAAACTGTTCGAAAGATATGTTGGGAAATGATACTGATTAGTTTTAGGTGGAAATCTACCGAGCCGTTTTCTTGTAATCAACTGTTGAAAGAAAAAATTAAGCCGATTTTTATGAAACTTTTTTAGCGATTATATCAAGGTCTTATAGAACTTACTGAAATGTTACGACCTTACGACAAGTAGTTTAATTTTAAAATTCATCAAAATTCGAGAAAATGAGTAGTTTTTTTTGACTTTCGTTAAAATTAAAATGAGACGATTTACTTGGTATAGCGATAGAGTACTTGGTCTTAATGAGCATACTAAACCATTAAAGTCCTACGGAAACTGGTTCAATTATAAAAATTACTGATTTGTGAAATTTGATTTTAGAAAATACTCCGAGTTAACGTGTTTGTTTCTACATTAATATGTGTAATAAATCCACTCAGAATACTTTTAATCAATCATATATAAATTTTTGGTTTATTGATTAAGTCGATTATTTACACATATCGGAAATTCATGTAACTTGCCTCAAGCAAAATACCAATATCAAGTAGTTAACTTTCCGTAGGGTAGTTATAGTAATGGGCCGAAAATAGAAAATGAAATTTTTTGCATTTCTCGACGTTTTGAAGGTTTCTGAACATTTTGGCATACCTCAGAAGTAGGATGTGTGTGTGATATTAATTTAAATTCTAGCTAAAGCTCTGAAGCTTACTTATATATGTACAATAAATAAATATTTTAACTAATTAATTTTTAAATAATTTCTTATAAATATTAGACAATGTTCTTCATTTTAAATCCGATCGATTAAGTTTTGTTTATTTACTTTTCATGTAAACGTAGTCGTTCAAATCATATATTTTGTCTATGAAATTAAAATAACAAAACTTACAGTATTTATAATAATCTGTTTGAAATCATTTAATTGTCCTCGAAGATTTTGTTACAGTACGAAAAGTTCCAGCAATTTGCCTCAAGGCACGATGCCATACACTACTAACTTCAAATCTTAAATACTAATGTTTTTCTTATTTTCGACAATTGGCTGCTAATATTTTCATGTATAAATTTCAACACCGACCAAAAAAATCTCAAGTGTATTTCTATCCATATAAATGTATAATTCGAATATCGGTTACCTTTCTACCCATAGTCCCTATTAAGGTATGATCGGGTCCAATTTTAGTCTAATTTCGGATCTCGTTTGATTGACAGGGCGCCTCGTCCCGAACGAGAGTCTCGGTCTTTTATTAGGTTCAAACGCGAAACCGCTCGCGCTCTCTCTTTGACTTTGACTTTGTTATTATTTTTCTGTTTTCTAAATAACAAAAGACGATTTTTTCCATCTAAAAAATCAACTTCGATCTCTGCTCGACGAACAAAAAAAAAAACTATTCGAACATTTGTTCTGCTGCTGTTGTATATGATTATTAGTTATAGATAATTTTAGAGAAATTATTATAAAAGATTTCGGTAAAAAATTCAAGAGGTTAGAGAAAATTGGCGGCGATTATTTGTAAATGATACACCGACAATATATATATATATATATATATATAATATATATATATATACTAGATCACCCGTCAGACGTTGTCCTGTACCTAGGTGCACAATTCAAAAGTGCCAAATTTTTTATTATCCTATCCTATACTTTTTTAATATCCTATTTAATGTCCTGCCTTTGTGATTCATTTGTCTTTGCATAAGCAGTGTAATTCAGAAAAAAATAATATAGTATCTGCAGTAAAAGAACAATATCACACTTGATTTTACCACACAACATAATTGCTTCAATAATTTAGTTCATAATTTTTACAATCTCGTACGATATATTGCTTTTTGGCAATTACGATTTCTAAAGTACATTTTTCTTACTAATAATTTAATGAACATTATTATTTATGTTCAAATCTTGAGTGAATTAATTTATAAAATCTAGTTCATATGAGCACTCCTCAATCAAAAATCAACTTGCTAAATATTGCATATCCAATGCCAAAGAAATGAATGTTTGACACTTAAAACAAAATTATGAATCATTTTTTTAATAAGTAGATATATTTTTTTGTATTGTTAAATATTTTAGTAAAGTAAACCAAAATGCGACATTTGAAAGAAATATTAAATTATGCAATTTTGGACTTGTTGCGTTATTTACTAAACTGAATTATATAATTTCATTTGCCATCATATACTGTTGATTGTATCTTATATTATTTTTATTTCTGGCACATCTCAGCTGCTTTTCGGCAATAATAATGTAGATATTAGATTTTTCTTGTACATTATATTCTAATATTATCTAGACTCATAATTTCAGCTAAATTCAAATTTCAAGTGAATTGACATTTCTAGCAGACGACAGTTCAAATATTTTCAATGCCAAACAATGATAAATGTTTTTTTGTAATTTTTGCCATTTATTTTTACAATATTACTACAGTTTTATCGTTCATTAAATCTTAAAAATTTCATTTCATTATACTTTAAAATATCAACATTTTGTGGTCGAAATTTGAAAAATTGTTGAAATAAATTTGTATTGATAAAGATGGTTATCTTACATATATTGGAAAGTTATTCGCAAATTTCCTCAAAGCATAATATGAAAATAACACTTACGTTTAATTTTTATTACTTTTGTGTGTCAATTAAATCAATAGTCTAAATGTCTGCTTAATTTATTGAATTTTCAAATTACTTAAATGAATCTGTTTAATAAAATTGTGTTAGCTATAAATAGATGGCGTTATTGTATTGTTTGAATGTTGGTATGAATTATAGTATAGGTCTATATAAGACTATGGATACAGGGTGCGCTATTTTAATGTAGTCAATGGAAATGTTGAATATCTTGAACAATTTTTAATAAACTTTGATAAAAAAAATTTATTATTAAACGTAAAGCCTTACAATATTTTCCGGCTAGATTCGAAAAACATTATCGATCAAATGACAAGAACAGTTAATATAGAGCTATAGATTGAGATTATACGTATGAAGAGACTATTATTGTAATTAGTCAGTAAATTAATAAGAAAATCAGTGGGTTTTAATAGAGACGTCCAGGCTTAATAGTTGGATTTTTTTTACAAATATGCTAAAACCTTTGCACAAATCTTTTATTACTAAAAAGTTATGTTCCTTTATCTTTAATAAAACTTCAGAAAAATACACAAAATTTTAAGAAATATTAAGGTATTCTGAAAATCCCTCATTTCGTCATCCATTTTGATTACATTAGCCCACGTTGCATCGACTCATATAATAATTTTCCATTTTTATCGCATTCATACATCTATTATGTACTATATTACTCATGTTCTAATGGAGGTACATGAAAACATTGATCAAGAATATTGTATGCATTAGATTTTTCCATCTAGATATTAGATTATCGGTACAACTCATAAAATTATCTTCAATTCAACCATCTAGAACTAATATTTTTAAACTTATATTTAATAGCAAAGTATTTTAATTATTTTAATTACTTATTTGTACGTGAACTGTAATCAATAATAAATATTGAATACATTAAGAAATAACTAATATTAAATTAGAATACTTTAGACACTTTAAATAGATTTGGACACTTTAAGTATAATCAAACACAAGTAAAATTAAAAGTAATTTTTTACAAAATAAAATTCAACCCTAAAATTTAAAGTAATTTTTTACAAAATAAAATTCAACCCTAATCGGTAACTATTTTAGTAACTAAAAATTCTGATTAAAAAACGTGCAGGCTCGATTTTGGGTACATTTAATTTGTACATTTATAAGATATTCTTAAAACTTAAAATACTAAAGAAAATTTTATCTTACATTAATATAAAAGGGCAATTTCATTTATTATTGGACTAAATGTTTAATTTATTGAATTTTTAAATTGCTTAATTAAATTTGTTTAATAAAAGTGTGTTAGCTATAATTAGATGGCGCTGGTGTATTGTATGAATGTTGGTAGGAATGATAGTATGGATCTATAAGAGATTACCATGGATAGATGATAATGACAAAAGTAATAAATGTACTAATAAATGTACTTTTTGAGTTATTTTATGATGCAGATTTGTAGCAACTGAAATAATATTAGAAACTTACTCAGAAGTATTATTATTTGTAAATATTTTGGTTTCCAGTTTGTTTTTAATAAAAAAGCAAAAAAACATTCACCAGGAGCATGAGCGATTCTAATCAGAATCTATGCCAAAGCATATGCTCGTTCGTTGGTGTTCTGCAAGTAGATACTGACTACCGTTGACGACTACACTTAAATCAAATACATTTATAATACTCTAGAATCAGTTCAAGTTCAAAAAACTTGATAAAATAAATGTTACATAAAGGTAAAGTGACCATACGTTTACGGATAGTCGCGGGTTTTACACCTTGTGTCCCGGGTTTTTCTGAAAGCAGTATTTGTCGGATTTAGATTTTTTGTCCCAGGTTGTCCCGGGATTTCGGAAAGTACAGGTGTAAATTGAAACTTTGCACTGACTTGATTATAAAATTACAATTATCAATTGAAAATGATATATATCTTATATATAAAAATGGATCGCAAAATGTGTTGGTAAGCGCATAACTCAACAACGCATGGACCAATTTGACCAATTCTTTTTTTAAAATGTTCGTTGAAGTCCAAGGATAGTTGTTACGGCGAGAAAAAAACGAATAATTGCCGGGAAAACCCTAAAAACAGCCCTTTTCTTCTTTAATCGAGTAGGCAACGCAATTTGTAAAAAAACAATGATCTTTGTTATGACATTTTGTGTAGTTTTTGATAATATAATTTTGAATATATTTTTATAAACATAGAAATATCTTTCTATTCATCAAGCTATATTCGCAGCCAAAAACATTGATGTAAATTAATTAAATTACAAAATTCAAGAACAAAATACAGGCGAATCAGTTGATTCGGCAACTAACCAAGACGATCCACCGGAGTTTTTAAACTCGCTAGATTTGCTAGGATTGTCACCTCACAATCTTCAATTAAAGGTTGGATCGGCAATTATGATGTTGCGAAATATCGACCAACTATATTCAAAGGATGGTATAAAGCAGAAGATGTTCTCGCACCATGCATCCCAATGCATTTCCAGTGCGTTTATGGTATCATTAAGTGTTTGTGGTATTAATTTAGAAAACCAATGTTTCTCACATGGAAATTTGTATGTTGTTTGTTCCCGTATTGGAAAACCATCAGATTTGTTTGTCTATGCGCCAGGTAATCAAACAAAGAACATCGTTTATCACAAAGCACTACAATGAAAATTGAACTGATTTTTGAATTATGATTTACAATATTAAAATTACTTACTTTTGAATGCTTATAGTGTTTTATTTAATTATTTTTAATTCACACGAAATTATTACTAGGGTGACGGTTCTGTTCAGGATAATTTTTTTGCAAAGAATAGAAAAAGGTAGGCACAAAACACCGCCACATTACAATTTTTTTTGACAGGACGAAGTCTGTCGGGCCGGCTAGTATATATATATATATATATATATATATAATGAACATGTTGATATAAAACTCCAATTTTTTTTTTTTATTAACTCTTTTATTTACAACTGTCCAGTAAAGGACATTTAGTAAATTTAATGAATTTACAATAGTCCGCCGAGAAGGGACATTGTATACTACTCCAATATGCAAAATTCCAAAGGCGAGCTATTATCTAGGCTCTAACGTTAGTAATTTCAAACCTTCAGCTCCAATTTTACGACAATTAGCAAAAATTATGAGAACGAATTTTTTGAGCGCCTTGCAAAAGTGTTAACAGAAAAAAATGTATACAAAATTTAAAAGCAAAATGTATAAGATACAATTGAATATTAAAATTTATTCTTAATAAAAAACATTAATTTATTAGAAAAAACTAATTTTTATTGTATCTTTAATAGTATTTGTTATTCATTAAAATATGTCACCTTAATGAAAATGGATTGGTACATAATTTGTCTACCTTTGTGCATCATTTATTGTATCATAGAAAAACATACCGATTTCTTATATTGAAAAAAAAGTTTGACAATAAAAACACAACAATATTTTACCAAATTAGCAAAATGAATAAAGTTACAATTACAGCTATGGGGGGTCGATCCGGATATAATTTGGCATGGCGTTGATTGCTGGGATAAAAGTCCTTAGTTTATTTTTATAAATATTTTTTTATTATTTACAGTTTACAATTTATATTTATATACATCTAATACTATACAGTTTATCGGTGTTCGTACATGTATTACTTCCTCCCAACCGCCGGCACCTAATATGGCTGTCAAAATACATTGACGAGTAAATGATACGTCGCCCTCGGCTCCTCGGCTCTCGGCTTTCGGCCCTCGGCCCTCACACAATGGGGCCCATATGGCAATTATCCTCGTACGTACACACATATATAAATACTAGCAGTCCGGCTCCCAACGTTTGCACTCGATAGTGGTAGGCTGGTAGGTACAGGTATAGGTAGAGGTATTGCCCGATGATAGTGTTTGTCTCGTTCCTGTCCAGTCGCCGGGGCGCATTGTGTATCGATAGCAAAAAGGCATTATATGAATGCAATTATCGTAATGACGACGATGAAAAAGCGGATCGGTGGATTTTGACACAGGGCAGGATTAGGGGGAGAGATGAAAGGACTCGTGAACGTTGGAAGAACTATGGGCTGATTCTGCGGTAACATAGACCAATGTTGTGGCAAGGTTAGGTTACGTCCCAATTTGCATACAAAATGCTACTAAATACTGTCAAAATGTCATTGCGAACAGGCGTTTTACACATGAAATGCAATTTCACCTATATGTTATCAAGCCATATCTCAAACATGGAGTTATGATAACATCGTTTTTTTGACATTTGTGCGTTTCTAACTAAAACGCCTGATCACATAGAATTTTGACAGTATTTAGTACAACTTTATATGAAACCTGCTACATGTTATAGCCTTTCCATAACATTGATTATGGTATATATTATGGAGTAGCGTTTTGCTTTTAGGAGGCGTCCATTAATAACGTGAGCGATTTCTAAGGATTTTTGCATTTTCCTCCCTCCCCTTGTGTGATATTTAAAATTACCTTCCACTCCTTCACCAAATATCACGTGTATTTTCAGTACCTAGATAGAAAAAAATTTAAATATTTTTTAAACTTTTTGGAATTTTTTTAATGAGATTAAAAATAGAGTAAATTTAGATATTTTACGTGATATATTACTAGACCCTCCCCTCCCCAACGTAATATTTTGTGATATATTATTAAACCTTCCTTCCCTTAAAAGCTGACGTGATTAATGGACGTGTAGATGATCATCTCACATAAGAATTCAGCCATTTAGAGGAAATATCTATCAGATACGTCAACTGTAATCAGTAGCAAGCTGCAAAAAACAAGTAATGCAGGGAATTTTTTATCTATATTATTTCAAATTAGAGGTCAAAAGATGTGAAGCCAAACCAAGCCATCTTCTTGAATCGGGCGATGTAGTAATTACCAGATCAACAACCAAATTGACATTTTTTTAACGAAAACATTTTTTATTATTGTTAGTCTTCTTAATTTTGAGCACGGTTGTTTAGTTTACGATACCTGAATGTAATTTTTAAGTATCTCAAATAATAACTCAAATAAGAATTCAGATTTAGTCATTTATATAAATTATCTAACAGTAAGTCAGATACGTCAGCTGTAATCAGTAGTTACTGCGAAACCCACAGAACGTACATGTGCTTGGCATAGATTCTGATTAAAATCTCTCCTTAAATCGGGCGACATCGCAATTATGAGGTCAACAACCAAATTCTCAATTTTTTTTAAAAAGCATTTTTTATTATTGTTAGCCTTTTTAAATTTTGAGCACGATTGTTTAGTTTACGATACCTGAATGTAATTTTCAAGTATACATTATTCAATTGCTTATTGGTGTATTGTTATTTCCAAATTAGATTCAACCGTTTTTAATATAACCTTTAAAGTACCTCACATGTGGTTGGGGCAAAAAGGACCACCCAAACCTTTAGTGTAAACAAAAAGAAAATAGTGAGCAAAAAAGGTTAAAAAAAGCAATTGTACAAGAGAGAAATTAAATTAATAATTATTCCAACTCTGCTGATGAATATTTTTGACAAAGCACTAGATCAAGGTTATATACAGTGCGATCTTTGTGAAAAAATGGGCCTGTGAAATCTATATTTTGCATTGGTTCAATAATGTGGCTATTCTTGCATAAAATCTCTTTAAATTTGAAAACAAAACATTGGTTCTGTTTGCTCCTTGGCTGCCCAAAAAAGGACAGATGACAATTTAAAAAAAAATAGTAATAAGCAGACATACTTTAACGGTAGTTGTTTGTAGAATATGTGATATATGTTGTGATATAGTTTATTTGGTTTGGACAGTATAATTACTGAAAGTCTAATTGGACCTTTGTGCTCCGCTCTGATTTGTATTTAGAATTGTTTTGAGGAAAATTAAAATATATATATATTGGACTTTTTAGCTAATTATCACCATACAAGAATAGTTATTGTTCATAAATCTTTTTTTTAAATATTAATTGCAAAGAAATAACTTAAACAACTTTCATTTAGTTTTATATAAACTTACTTCAAGTTCTTACCTGTAATTTTGTTAGGCAGGTTGGAAGTTGCAAGTTCCATACTTTGTATAATATATATATATATATATATATATATATATATATATATATATATCTGTATCCAAAGGCAATTATTGTAATAACACATCAGTTCTGATTTTGCCGAATACACAAGAATCGATATTAATTTAGATAAATAGCGCGATTACGATAAATTATCGATGTATCTTTCGATAATAATGACGATTATCAGAAATCATTAAATATCTTGAATACAAAATTATTTAAAAAAATTATAGATACTGATGATGATTATTGGAGATTTATAAACGTAACCAAAGTTGCTTAAAAATACATGAGAAATATAACTGTGAAAAGTGTTTGATTTGATGATTAAATTAATTTATAATTTTTTGGTTGTCTTATAAATAATATTATATTTTAATTGAGGGAATAATAAGAGGTATATTACTGTATTTGATATCAAAGCTTATTACTCTTTGTTCCGTAACCACGCTCGCATATATCGATATCACGAATTTTGCTCATATAAAAAAGCAAACGAGCCGCGCCTTCGGCTGCTCGTATCTCGAAAATCTCGTATGACGAATCGCTCGTAAGACAGGGTACCACAAGGATAAGATTTGCTGCAATTCCACTAATATTACTAAAATCGTTCTTAGCTCTAATATTAAAATTAGGTTTCTGGTTGACAATTATTTTCTTAAAATTATATATACAGGGTGTTCCACAATTTAACGACAAGCAGAAACATGGTGATAGTATTTTGACAATAACTGTCCTGTAAAATATAAGAAAATAAATTATCTCATGTTGTTTAGAAATTATGAGCTTTTAAGTGCAATCTGGAGCTTTGGTGAATTTTTTACCATTTTTTGGTTATTGTGGTTAATTTTTATTAATTTTGTTTATTTGAACTTTAAAGAATAGAAGAACAACAGTCGTAAATAACATTTTTAGGCCCACAATCATAAATAATAACACAATTGCCCCAATTTTTAGAGAATTAAGATTTTTTGTTGTATTATGAATTTAAAACTTTTAAAATCGAACAACTTTGAGAAAAGTCTTCTTTTTGAAAATAATGTACTGAAGGGTCTTGGCAAACTTTATCAAAAGTTTCGATCCGATTCGAATGATTCAAAAAGCAGCAAAGTTTTTTAGCAAACCCAATAATACATGATTTTTGCTACTGCATTTTACTCACGTTCGTTCAGTTCAAATGTTTTTCAAATGAATTTTCTATTTAAAATTTTTCAATAATAAATGCATCAAGTATTTTACTATTTGTTGAAGTATTTAAAGATGTTAAGGAATTTGATTAATTTGATCTGATTGCAGCAACTTTAATTCCTAATTATAATAAATAATTTAATAATCCTGAATTAAAATTAGTCACCATAGAAAATGTATATTTTATGCCCTTATAAATATCTGAAAACTTCTGCAAATTTAAATAAATATAAAATAATTAAATCTGGAATAAAACTCGTCGAATAAATCAAAACAAGAATAGTGATTACAATGAGTTATTTTTATATAATTTAATTTTATTTATAATTGATTCTCAGTAAACTTGTTTCAATTGTATCCTTACTAAAATGGTTTTAGTATATATACATATATAATTGAATCACTTAGTTCCTTGGAGATTAAAGAAATAAATATATTACAATAATTTAGATGTTCTAGAACTTTTTGCTTCGGCTTAACATTGTTTTGTACTTTGTATATCATATGTTTATATATACTTACATTTGTTTCACAAGGTAAAATGCAAGTTATTGTTAATGTACCATAAACAATACAAGGTTACATTAAATTATATATTATCGCGTAATTATAAACGCATATATATATACATGTATATATATATATATATATATATATATATATATATATAATCAGTTTTCGAGCAAATATTTTCAAGGCATTTTTAAGTCTGATGCCGCGAAAAACAACACAATATTTCTATAAATCTAAGTTTATATATATATATATATATATATATATATATATATAATAGGTTGTCAAATATCTCCCTTACGCCTTTTTGTATTATAAACCAAGAGCAAAAACGCGGAAGGGAGATATTTGACAACCTAATATATATATATATATATATATATATATATATATATATATATATATATCAAAGAATACCCTCTGTATATATGTACCTTGTAATTCGTCAGTAAAAATTATTTAAAAATTAGAGGAACCTCTTTGTCGTTTGTTCAGAACCATTTTAAAACCAACCAACCTGATTCTAAATCAACATATATATGTAATAACTTATATATAAAATAGATACTGAACTAACTTTGTATTCTCACTATAATCGATATTTTATTTGCTCATATTAAATATTTAAATTTTTTACATGATCTAAAATTCTGTGCTATCTTTAATGTGCCAATAATATCCATGTTCACTAAATTCAGCTGTATCATGTATTATTTTTATCAAATTATTAAATAATATAATTTTCTGCTGAGACAAATCAATATTTCAACAAAGCTGCTGAGACAAAAAATTATTCAAATTTCCAAAAGTTTCATAATTATTTTAATTTTTGAAGAATGTTTGTTCTTTCAAAATATACCTATAGATTTCAGGATAAGAAACTTTTACGTTCTAATTTTTGTTTTCAACTTTGTAATTAATTTTATCTATATTTCGTTTTTTTATGACTTATATAATAAAATAAATTACACTAGTTGGTATTGGTATTTTGACTTGAGGCAAGTTACATGAACTTCCCGATATGTGTAAATAATCGACTTAATCAATAATAAATAAATTAATTTATGAGTGATTAAAAGTATTCCGAGTGGATTTATTACACATAATTGAAAACGAACGAACACATTAACTCGGAGTATTTTCCAAAAACAAATTTTCAAAAATCAATAATTTTTATAATTGAGCCAGTTTCCGTGAGACTTTAATGGTTTAGTATATTCATTAAGACCAAGTACTCTATCGTTCAACCAAGTAAATTATCTAATTTTAATTTTAACGAACGTCAAAAAAACTACTCATTTTCTAAAATTTTGATGAATTTTTAAAATTAAACTACTTATCATAAGGCCGTAATATTTCAGTATGTTCTATAAGACCATTATATATATCGCCAAAAAAGTTTCATAAAAATCGGTTTAATTTTTTTTTTACCAGTTAATATCTTTCGAACAGTTTTTGATTTTTTAAAATCGATTCGGTAGTATGAGCTTAAATGTGGACGGAAAGTTTAACACTTTTTACCAAATTACAAAGAAACAGCTCGGCAGATCGTCGCACAAAACTGACAAACGATAGTCCTCATTGAAATACATCTTGAGATGGCTTTTAAATTTTTTAAATCGGTTCACACCCACACATACACACATACATACTTTTTTAAATTTGGTCTCATTCGATTCATAATGGCTTGAAACGTCGAGAAAACATAAACTTAGCAAATCGAATTTTTTATGAAAACCTAAACTTCTCCTTCGGCAAGTTTATTAATAAAAACAAAAAACTGCAAACATTTTTTTTTAATTACTATATTTGTTACAACTGCTAACTAATTCATTTAGTAACAGTAATGAACAAAACTGCAAACTTGATTTCAAAAGCTTTATCTCTAAGTCAAATTTTAAATTTTTTAATTGTTTGAAATTTCAATTATATAAAAAGTAGAATTTCTTAATTGAACAAAAACTTTCCAATTTTATCGAACAATTCACCTAATATTTCTATTATAAAAAACATCGCAAATGTGCCTATAGGCAAATGACAAATAACACAAATTTAATATCCAAAATTCATCTTCCTACCAGGTATAAACCAAAAACCGCGAGATTTTCGCTCCTGTCAACTTTTTGTTTGAAAAGGGTACGAATTCGTATATTCCTTTGTAAACTTTTACCGTCTGCAAGTGTGACCGATTTTTAGTTATTTCTTTAATAATTTTTCGAAATTATAAAAAAAATATAAAAAAGAAACAAACCGCAAACACTATCTAGTTATTGACTCCAGACAAAGCCATATGTTCAAATATAAGTTTGTATGTAATATAAATGATTGGGAATTATTATCAATACTTTTCCTAGGGTGTATGGTATTGAAAACTGAGAACAAAATTTGCCTAATACTTCGGTCATAATTCGGTAGAATTAGAGCGGAGCTTAAAGGTTCTCAACCACTGTTATCTCAAAAACACGAAAAGTTAGGAATTTTTTAACAATAATATTTGAAAGTAGAGGGCAAAAGATGTATAACCATCCATCACCATGATTCTTACGACGTTGCTATCGGGAATAAAACCGCAATTTTTGAAAATCCATAATAGAAGTATTTTCTTTCGTTGTTAGTGTTTTTGGTTGTGAGCACTGTTGTTTAGTTTAGGAGTCCTTACTATAAATTTTAAGTATACGGTATTTAATTGTTTTATAAGATGTATTGTTATTCTTAAATTAAATTCAACAGATGTTTTTATATAACCTCTATAAAAACATACACGTGGATGGGGTAAAAAAGGCAAACTAAACCTTTATCCTGGCAAAGGTGTAAACATTAAGAAGTAATCAAAATTAAATTAAGTTAAGAAAGCAATTTTACAAAATGTAAGTAAAATTAATAGTTGTTCCAACTCTGCTGATTAATATTTGTGACAAAAAACCAGATCAAGGTTATATACAGTGTTAACCCCATGAAAAATGTACCCATGAAATTCATGTTTTGCATTAGTTAAAAAATGTAGCCAGTATTTCGTAAAATTTCTTTGAATTTCAAAATAAGACATTGGACCTGTATGTCCTCTGGCTGTTTTATATTACCCCGTTTATGGGGCATAAGGAACCAGGTGACAAATTTTTGAAAAATACGAAAAAAAATAAATTTACAATGATGAATTAGCTGGTGGTATAATTGATTTGGTTTTTACAATATAATTGTGTGTAAAGTTAAATTGGACCTTTGTGCCCCGTCCTGCCCTACTACTGATTATTTATAAGTAAATTTGCCAAATTTTTGATTTTGTACTAACAAAAGAGATAAAAGAGATATTCATAAAAATAATTTATAATCAATAAGAAATGATTCAAAACATTACTTTAAATTTTTCAAAATAAATGAAAATTTGGTTCTGTACAACAAAAGAGATATAAGAGATATTCTTAAAATTTATTTATTATTCAATAAAAAATTACTCAAAACTTTTTTTTAATTGTTCAAAATAAATGAAATTTTAGTTCTGTACCAACAAAAGAGATATAAGTATATTCTTAAAAATTTTTTATAATTCAATAAATAATGACTCAAACCATTTTTTAAAATTTTTTAAAATAAATGAAAACTTGGTATCCATTTAAAAAAACAGAAAGTTTTTTGTGACTTGATTTTATTGCCTTCATTTTAGTCATACATCACTAGTTGGAAAATAAATAGTATATTCTACAAGCTGTCAACTTATTAAATTTACATCTAACTTAATGTTTTAATTAATTTAATTATGGCAATAAAGATGTATGATAATATAATTAGAAAACTGATTGTATAACTAACACGTAATGCTAATAGGCCTATATAAATATTTATATAAATATGTATATATAGATATTTATAAATATATATATATATATATATATATATATATATATATATATATAATTAAAATCTCAATATTTGCATAGCCTAACATTACTTCTAGGTAATAATTTTAAAACAAATAACAATTATACATTTATTATTTAATCATCAATTAACATGTTATTAGTTCCGGGTGCGTTAATTGGTTCGAATGCTACTAGAAATGATTTTAAATTGCTATATTATACTTTTTGCGTAATAAATATATTTATAAACTAGGTATAAGTGGCATATTGATTATAGTGGAAAATGGAGAAATGATGATTGAGTGATATTTCAAAAGAATAATATAAATGTGTTGATTAATTTTTTTGCGACAACTGGCCGAGCCCTTTCTTTCTGATTAGCAGTAGTATAATTCTGAATATCACGATGTATCACCAAGGGGGAGGAAAGGTCTGAAAATTCTTAGAAAATCGATCACGTGATTAATGGGCGCCCTCTTTCTTGCTTTTCTTTTGACATCTTTCTTCCTTTTCTTCTTACTTCTTTCTTGCTTATATTCTTACTTCTTTCTTGCTTTTCTTCTCACTTCTTTTTTGCTTTTCTTCTTACTTTTTTCTTGTCTCTATTCTTATTCTCTTTTGCTTTTCTTTTGACATCTTTCTTGCTTTTCTTCTCTCTTCTTTCTTGCCTTTTTCTCACTTCTTTCTCACCTTTCTTCTCACTTTTCTTCCCCCTACTTTTGTGCTTTCTTTTTACTTCTAATTTAATTCAAATCAATTCTCAATCAAATTTAACCATTCAAATTCTACATAATTTTAAATTAACTATTTTCATATTAACTTTTTAACTTAGCTGCTAACAAAAATAAAATTTCCAGAATATATTTTATAGTGGAACAAAAAAAATCTCAAGAATATTTTTTATATGTATATATATATATGTATATATATATATATATATATATATATATATATATGTATACCCATATATTTATTATATATCCGAAAGCGTGAGAGAGCAAACGGATTGTGGGAATTATAATGACACCAAAACACAAAACATTTTGGCTACTTAAACTCGCTACTGGCTGAACGGTTCGAAATCTTTTTAATTTCTTTTTTTTGTTATTTTATTCCTACAAGATGGCTTTCCGACTCCGAAGACCGTTTAACTATAATTATATCTCTATTCATGGAAATATATAATATACATATATAGACATAAGAAAAAATTGTAACAAGAAATGGTGCTTTAGCGTCCATTTTAAATTGATAATTTTGTGAATCAAAATTGATATAAGGATTGTAATTCATTGAAAATTTACATGAAAATACTTTCATATTAGCTTTTAATTGTTAGGCATTCGCTAACAAATATATTTAAAACTTTACTACAAGACAATATAAAAATATATACAATAATTAATAGAATAATTTTTGATAATTTTTTTATCAATCAATGGTGGGATTTGTTTCAATAAGTTATTCCCACTTGTGAGCACTGATTTTCTTTGCTAGTGTATAGTCTAAAATTAAAAAAAAAATCATACTATTCAGGATCTAATTCATTTATAAAATCTGTTGATTATTTTATTGAAGATTTTTCTATCTTTTCCGACTTGGACAAAAAGTCAAATATTTTCGATAGACTGGACACTAACGGATAATTAGCGGCAGCAATTAACGGACCGTTGTAGAATGCATTTAGCTTCTACATACGGATAATAATTATTTCACAGCAAAGTATTTATAAGATTGTTGCAGAAAATGCTAATAGGCTTTTTTGTGCTAAAATGCGCAACTAATTGAGCAACCGACCGAAACGAACAATACACACAAATATACAGAATTATATATATATATATATATATATATATATATATATATATATATTCTTGCTTATTTGCTTCCGAGCCATGTGACTCTTCTTTCAATTTCCTGTATTTTTTCTTGCATCAATCGCCTACATATTTTATTCACTATGCAATTACTTCATTTCTCTAATGAAAGTTCATTTCTAAATGCTAATTGCAATGACAAACCAATCATGTCATATTTGAAGTATGACTTTAATTACATTATTGTTTTTAAATATTATACATATTTTTAATGCTATTATAAATATATAATTTATAATTTATCATTATATAAGTGTATTGTATAATGGTTGACACTGATAAATGTGTCCATCACGAATGTTACCATATTACTGATAACTATTATTCAAAATTTTATATGGTGTATTTATTTTTAACTTGAATGCCATCTTGTACAGTAGCAAATAAGTTTTACTTCAATTGCGTGTGAACCTTACACGCACTCTTTTTTTTACAGACGAAATTCTTTGATATATTTGTTTATTTCATTTATTCTGTTCTGTATCGATATATGTTCAGAAAATCTTCCAGTTATTGCCTTCATATGAAAATAAGGTTTTTGCTAAAATTTTTCTTTCTTTTATCTTTTTTTACCCTACAAGGTAATTGTTTAAATTTAAATTAAAAAGACTTTTTTTTTCAATAAAGATTCCTTTCAGAAGAAATCAGTTTCCTTTCCATTTAACAACCAAATTCAGTCATTTAAGTTTATCCATAAATAGACTTATTAATTTTCCAAAAATCGAAAATAAGTTTATGTACATATCTTTACGTTTTAAAGCTTTCTGAGCATTTTGGCATACTTTAGAAAATATATGGATGTATGTGTTTGTGTATGTATGTATATGTGTGTCCGCGTGGGTGTTTGCGTGTGTGTGCGGATACAAATTTTTTCGACGATTTCGGGAACACAGATCGACCAATTTGAATAATTAAAAAAACATTCGATTCGTATTGATAAGGAGATGTGCTGATTAGTTATTGACAAAGGCAGGTCCACACGTTTGGTGATACAGTGCAAAAAGTTTTCGAGTGAATGGAGCGTCCGATTTGAATGATTCAAAAACATTTTATTTGTGTTGGCAAAACAAAAATCTGATTAAGTTTTTCAGAAAGCAGGTCCAGAGGTTTCGGAGATCTAGTGAATTTTTTTTTAAAAATGCCACCTGAGTCAAAAATGATCATTAGACACTGCACAACAAATTATCAGATATTTTATAAAGATATTAATAATAAGTACACATTTTGTTTATATTTCTATGGGTTTTGTACCAATGTTTATCCGTTAGACTGCGACACGGCACTTACGCGCTTTGATGTGTTGTCTGTAAAATAGTTTGCACAGCGATTGCTTTGAAAAAAGTTCAAATATTTAAAAAAAATCATCAATAATTTCAAAATTCTCTAAAAACCCATTTTTCCAGTATTCAAACATTTTTAAAGCTTTATTAAAAATTTCAATTATCGGCGCCGGAAGTTTCAAAAATTTGCCTTAAGGCGCAATGCCCCGCACCAGTTTTTTATCAATTGTACTCATTTATTTTTTTTAAATTATTTTCTACGACGTCATACACCACTAGTTCTATTTAATAAATCCATGTACTTGGCAAAGAATCAATGGCGTCGTTCGGAATGAGTTGAGTTAATGCAAGGACGCGTGTCAATCATTCTCAATCATTGAGCGAAAGAAAAGAATAACATGAACACATTATACCTACTATGTTTTATTATTAATTCATCATACATAGTCTGCACTTAAACATAGAAACTATCAGCTAACGAAAATTATTTTAAAATTTTAAACCAGTTTTTGCGTAATAGGGAGTATCAAAAGCGGAGTGCCGTAAGGGAGTATGGTGAGCCCTATAATAAATATTTTATTCATACATGTTGTGGTTATTGATGAGCTGCTAACTATTTACACTAATGATAGATGAAGTAGATATACAACTGCAACTTGTCCTTCTCAGAGTTATATAATTAAACTTTAATTATGATTTCTAACAAAGAATATCAAAGTTAATGTTGATTTTAGCACCATATCATTTTGATAAAACAACTTAATAGTCCACATCTTCTGCTTATCAATTTAACAACTTCTATCTGCAATAATATTAAATATTTTAGGCATATTAAATATTTGTGGCGAGCATAGCTTAGTTAGTAGCGTTTTCGACACACACGACAGGGATCTTTGGACCGAATCCTCTCATTGACTTAAAATTTAGAAAAAAAAATATATAGAGTTAATTTGAAATTAAAATAAATTGGATTTATCAAGTAGAATTTGAATAAAAATCAGGAGTAAGAATAGAAATTACAGAATTTGAATAGCTGAGTTGTATTAGGAGTAAGAAGAAAAAATATTAGAACTCACTGAGATTATAGAAGAAGAATGAAGAAATGAAGAAAAGAAAAGAAAAGAAAAGAAAAAGAAGAAAAAGAAGAAGGAAGGGAAGATAAGAGTTGAATGAAAAAGTTCAAAATTGAAAGAAATTGAAGAGAAAAAAATTGAAGAGGAAGACAAATAAGAATAAAAATATAGAATAATAAGATATATAAGGTTGAATATAATGTGAAAATAGTTTAGAATCAAAATAAAATAAAATGCTGTAGGTGGCTAAATGCTCAGAGAAAGCGAGGCCAAATAAATAAATAAAAAAAATTGAGATTTCACATCGACTGTAAGAAAAGGAAGCAGTACAAATAAAAATTCAGCATTTATATTGAATTATCAGAGGAATATCTATTAAATCGTGGTTTTATTTACAAGATTATTATAAATTTAATTTGGCCTTACAGAATCGATATTAATGCATCAGCTTTTAAATCAAATATTAATTTGAAACAAAGATGTCAAAACATAGGGGCCAATTCTTGGATAAAATACAAATGTTATGGTAGTAATAAGATGCGGTAGTAATGAACTATCAAAAACCTATATCTTTTCTATTCGATCGGGCGTTTCACACAAAACACCTAACCTTCAAAGCGCACAAATGTCAAGTAACAATTTTATCATAAGTGCAACTTTTGGTGTATCATTAATAACACATATGTGAAGTTAGGTAGAATGGTGAATCGCACAGCAAATATATAGCCTTCTGACAGTTGGTTACTACCAATTCATACGAAGATAGACCCAGAATTTTTTTCGACTATTGCTTTATGGTACATTTTGAACTTTTTACTTCCACACATAAATTCCAGTAGGAGTTGAATATATAAAAGCAATTTGAGATGATCATTGGTGTGGTCAATCCCCAAATTCCTCCTTGAAGCTATATTTAAACCGAATATTTTAAAAACGTTATTTGAACTGAGGGCTATCTTCTCCATCAAGAAGAAAGAAATGGTCAACCAGAACGAATTCATAATCCAGGTAAAAACTGCATCACCATTTTATTTATATTATTATATAATACTTTCCTTCGATCACTCAGGTTGTTGGGTTATAATTTAAACCTTATAGCTGTGGACTGTATTAAACACTGATTTGTTTGTTATTATGTATTTGTTGCAGTTCTAATTACAATCACTGATTTGTCACTAAGTTATAATGAAAGAAGATATATTTATTTATTATTTATTATATATGTTGTTTCGCGGACTTTACTTTTATAAGTGAACAATTTGTCCCATTAAAACTCTCCGCTAACATCCCGTTAAAAAGCTCAATGCCATGAAGATGGTCACCTTCATGGAAAATATAATAAAACAAAAATTCGTCCGAACATCCATAATTTTCATTGTTTTTTTTTGCACTTAAATTATTTTATTTTATGTTCCATTATTTTGTTTTTTTAATTATTTTTTTTTCATTAGTTTTGTAACATAAGATTGTTTTAGTTTTTTACCGAAAATAATAAGTTATTACAATAAAAAAAACTTAATCAAATTTACATACAAAAACTAAACACATCGGTTAAAAAAATTTATAATTTTTTGTTTGTGACTTATGCTATGTATGTCATTTAACAAAAAAAAATGTTTTTTCATTAATCCATTATCACTTGACTGTACTCTAAAATCACTATTCAAAAAATAAGTTTTTCTTCCAAAACATCAATTTCTGAGTAAAATATTTACATATTCTTACAGTTTCTTCTTTGAAAGAACACTGTGAACTACACACGCCCCACATTTTTCCAAAGCCAACCCCCAAGCCCCACCACGACCCATTCTTGTTCCTGGACACGCCTATTTATGACCGTGGGTCGAGAAAGAGATAGTTAGACATGTCTGGAGGTCGTTTGATGTATGTTTTTTGACCGTAACTTTTTGATAACTGAACTTGAGGTTTTTTAATCAGATGTGTACTATGTAGGTTATGTTTTGATGATTTTACAATGATAAATAAATTTAAAAAAATATAAATTTTAAATATATTTTATCGTTTTTGTGCATTGGTTTATTAGTGAGCATTATACAAAAAAAGTAAAAAGTTTTTAAGCTTAATTATTTTTATTTATATTTACATACATATATTCATTTTTATCATTTTCTTCACACCCCCTTAGGGGTAAGTTAATCGTCCGAAAATCCAAATGTTTTTTTTTTTGTTTTTTTTTTTAATTTTCAGAAAAATTTATTCTTGAATATCGAAACTCAATATTCAAGCTAAAATTCTAAGACTCACTTGCATAATTGAAATAAATAATTTTAGCTTTTCAGTTCAGTTTATGTAATACTTAGAAATATGAGATAAAATCCTTTATTCTAACTCCGCTTGATCAAGTTTTGTTTATTTACTTTTTTTAAGCTCTTATATTTTTATTATAAAATGCCATTGATGTAATATTTATCATGAGTTTTCATAATAATATATTTGAAAAAAACATTTAATATTCTTCGAATATTTTCTTATGCAACAGCTAGTTCCAGCAATTTGCCTCAAGGCACAATGCCATACACCACTAGTTATATTGATTTCTACCCAGCTATAAATTTTAGGTCAACTACAAAATTATTCTTTATTATTTCAATTTGTTAATAAATAATAATAAATACTTAATAAAAATATTAATTATTATTATTGTACCTGAAAACAGCAAAACATGAGAATTTTTCCAAAATTTTAGTGATATAACTATCTCCTACATTTCATATGGGAGTAGTAAAAGAGATGCATTCATGTTTTCCAGGGGTTCTATATTGACTAGGGGTATTAACTAATTTCGATCTTCTTACTATTCTAAAAAAGTATATGCCAAAAAATACGATTATCGAGTTTTTTGCATTCTTGACATTTCGCGTCATTCTGAATAC
>NW_020538040.1:8648608-8668429 GCF_003426905.1 Ctenocephalides felis
TTTGACATCTTTCTTGCTTTTCTTCTCTCTTCTTTCTTGCCTTTTCTCACTTCTTTCTCACTTTCTTCTCACTTTTCTTCCCCCTACTTTTGTGCTTTATTTTACTTCTAATTTAATTCAAATCAATTCTCAATCAAATTTAAACATTCAAATTCTACATAATTTTAAATTAACTATTTTCATATTAACTTTTTAACTTAGTGTAACAAAATAAAATTTCCAGAATATAGTTTATAGTGGAAACAAAAAAAATCTCAAGAATATTTTTATATGTATATATATAGTATATATATATATATATATATATATATAATATATATGTTACCCATATATTTATTATATATCCGAAAGCGTGAGAGAGCAAACGGATTGTGGGAATTATAATGACACCAAAACACAAAACATTTTGGCTACTTAAACTCGCTACTGGCTGAACGGTTCGAAATCTTTTTAATTTCTTTTTTTTGTTATTTTATTCCTACAAGATGGCTTTCCGACTCCGAAGACCGTTTAACTATAATTATATCTCTATTCATGGAAATATATAATATACATATATAGACATAAGAAAAAATTGTAACAAGAAATGGTGCTTTAGCGTCCATTTTAAATTGATAATTTTGTGAATCAAAATTGATATAAGGATTGTAATTCATTGAAAATTTACATGAAAATACTTTCATATTAGCTTTTAATTGTTAGGCATTCGCTAACAAATATATTTAAAACTTTACTACAAGACAATATAAAAATATATACAATAATTAATAGAATAATTTTTGATAATTTTTTTATCAATCAATGGTGGGATTTGTTTCAATAAGTTATTCCCACTTGTGAGCACTGATTTTCTTTGCTAGTGTATAGTCTAAAATTAAAAAAAAAATCATACTATTCAGGATCTAATTCATTTATAAAATCTTTGATTATTTATTGAAATTTTTCTATCTTTTCCGACTTGGACAAAAAGTCAAATATTTTCGATAGACTGGACACTAACGGATAATTAGCGGCAGCAATTAACGGACCGTTGTAGAATGCATTTAGCTTCTACATACGGATAATAATTATTTCACAGCAAAGTATTTATAAGATTGTTGCAGAAAATGCTAATAGGCTTTTTTGTGCTAAAATGCGCAACTAATTGAGCAACCGACCGAAACGAACAATACACACAAATATACAGAATTATATATATATATATATATATATATATATATATATATATATTCTTGCTTATTTGCTTCCGAGCCATGTGACTCTTCTTTCAATTTCCTGTATTTTTTCTTGCATCAATCGCCTACATATTTTATTCACTATGCAATTACTTCATTTCTCTAATGAAAGTTCATTTCTAAATGCTAATTGCAATGACAAACCAATCATGTCATATTTGAAGTATGACTTTAATTACATTATTGTTTTTAAATATTATACATATTTTTAATGCTATTATAAATATATAATTTATAATTTATCATTATATAAGTGTATTGTATAATGGTTGACACTGATAAATGTGTCCATCACGAATGTTACCATATTACTGATAACTATTATTCAAAATTTTTATATGGTGTATTTATTTTTAACTTGAATGCCATCTTGTACAGTAGCAAATAAGTTTTACTTCAATTGCGTGTGAACCTTACACGCACTCTTTTTTTTACAGACGAAATTCTTTGATATATTTGTTTATTTCATTTATTCTGTTCTGTATCGATATATGTTCAGAAAATCTTCCAGTTATTGCCTTCATATGAAAATAAGGTTTTTGCTAAAATTTTTCTTTCTTTTATCTTTTTTTACCCTACAAGGTAATTGTTTAAATTTAAATTAAAAAGACTTTTTTTTTCAATAAAGATTCCTTTCAGAAGAAATCAGTTTCCTTTCCATTTAACAACCAAATTCAGTCATTTAAGTTTATCCATAAATAGACTTATTAATTTTCCAAAAATCGAAAATAAGTTTATGTACATATCTTTACGTTTTAAAGCTTTCTGAGCATTTTGGCATACTTTAGAAAATATATGGATGTATGTGTTTGTGTATGTATGTATATGTGTGTCCGCGTGGGTGTTTGCGTGTGTGTGCGGATACAATTTTTTTCGACGATTTCGGGAACACAGATCGACCAATTTGAATAATTAAAAAAACATTCGATTCGTATTGATAAGGAGATGTGCTGATTAGTTATTGACAAAGGCAGGTCCACACGTTTGGTGATACAGTGCAAAAAGTTTTCGAGTGAATGGAGCGTCCGATTTGAATGATTCAAAAACATTTTATTTGTGTTGGCAAAACAAAAATCTGATTAAGTTTTTCAGAAAGCAGGTCCAGAGGTTTCGGAGATCTAGTGAATTTTTTTTTAAAAATGCCACCTGAGTCAAAAATGATCATTAGACACTGCACAACAAATTATCAGATATTTTATAAAGATATTAATAATAAGTACACATTTTGTTTATATTTCTATGGGTTTTGTACCAATGTTTATCCGTTAGACTGCGACACGGCACTTACGCGCTTTGATGTGTTGTCTGTAAAATAGTTTGCACAGCGATTGCTTTGAAAAAAGTTCAAATATTTAAAAAAAATCATCAATAATTTCAAAATTCTCTAAAAACCCATTTTTCCAGTATTCAAACATTTTTAAAGCTTTATTAAAAATTTCAATTATCGGCGCCGGAAGTTTCAAAAATTTGCCTTAAGGCGCAATGCCCCGCACCAGTTTTTTATCAATTGTACTCATTTATTTTTTTTAAATTATTTTCTACGACGTCATACACAACTAGTTCTATTTAATAAATCCATGTACTTGGCAAAGAATCAATGGCGTCGTTCGGAATGAGTTGAGTTAATGCAAGGACGCGTGTCAATCATTCTCAATCATTGAGCGAAAGAAAAGAATAACATGAACACATTATACCTACTATGTTTTATTATTAATTCATCATACATAGTCTGCACTTAAACATAGAAACTATCAGCTAACGAAAATTATTTTAAAATTTTAAACCAGTTTTTGCGTAATAGGGAGTATCAAAAGCGGAGTGCCGTAAGGGAGTATGGTGAGCCCTATAATAAATATTTTATTCATACATGTTGTGGTTATTGATGAGCTGCTAACTATTTACACTAATGATAGATGAAGTAGATATACAACTGCAACTTGTCCTTCTCAGAGTTATATAATTAAACTTTAATTATGATTTCTAACAAAGAATATCAAAGTTAATGTTGATTTTAGCACCATATCATTTTGATAAAACAACTTAATAGTCCACATCTTCTGCTTATCAATTTAACAACTTCTATCTGCAATAATATTAAATATTTTAGGCATATTAAATATTTGTGGCGAGCATAGCTTAGTTAGTAGCGTTTTCGACACACACGACAGGGATCTTTGGACCGAATCCTCTCATTGACTTAAAATTTAAGAAAAAAAATATATAGAGTTAATTTGAAATTAAATAAAATTGGATTTATCAAGTAGAATTTGAATAAAAATCAGGAGTAAGAATAGAAATTACAGAATTTGAATAGCTGAGTTGTATTAGGAGTAAGAAGAAAAAATATTAGAACTCACTGAGATTATAGAAGAAGAATGAAGAAATGAAGAAAAGAAAAGAAAAGAAAAGAAGAAAGAAGAAAAAGAAGAAGGAAGGGAAGATAAGAGTTGAATGAAAAAGTCAAAATTGAAAGAAATTGAAGAAGAAAAAAATTGAAGAGGAAAGACAAATAAGAATAAAAATATAGAATAATAAGATATATAAGGTTGAATATAATGTGAAAAATAGTTTAGAATCAAAATAAAATAAAATGCTGTAGGTGGCTAAATGCTCAGAGAAAGCGAGGCCAAATAAATAAATAAAAAAAATTGAGATTTCACATCGACTGTAAGAAAAGGCAAGTACAAATAAAAATTCAGCATTTATATTGAATTATCAGAGGAATATCTATTAAATCGTGGTTTTATTTACAAGATTATTATAAATTTAATTTGGCCTTACAGAATCGATATTAATGCATCAGCTTGTAAATCAAATATTAATTTGAAACAAAGATGTCAAAACATAGGGGCCAATTCTTGGATAAAATACAAATGTTATGGTAGTAATAAGATGCTGGTAGTAATGAACTATCAAAAACCTATATCTTTTCTATTCGATCGGGCGTTTCACACAAAACACCTAACCTTCAAAGCGCACAAATGTCAAGTAACAATTTTATCATAAGTGCAACTTTTTGGTGTATCATTAATAACACATATGTGAAGTTAGGTAGAATGGTGAATCGCACAGCAAATATATAGCCTTCTGACAGTTGGTTACTACCAATTCATACGAAGATAGACCCCAGAATTTTTTTCGACTATTGCTTTATGGTACATTTTGAACTTTTTACTTCCACAGATAAATTCCAGTAGGAGTTGAATATATAAAAGCAATTTGAGATGATCATTGGTGTGGTCAATCCCCAAATTCCTCCTTGAAGCTATATTTAAACCGAATATTTTAAAAACGTTATTTGAACTGAGGGCTATCTTCTCCATCAAGAAGAAAGAAATGGTCAACCAGAACGAATTCATAATCCAGGTAAAAACTGCATCACCATTTTATTTATATTATTATAGAATTTATGTATTAAAGCTTTCCTTCGATAACTCAGGTTGTTGGGTTATAATTTTACCCTTGTAGCTGTGGACTATATTAAACACTGATTTGTTTGTTATTATGTATTTGTTGCAGTTCTAATTACAATCACTGATTTGTCACTAAGTTATAATGAAAGAAGATATATTTATTTATTATTTATTATATATGTTGTTTCGCGGACTTTACTTTTATAAGTGAACAATTTGTCCCATTAAAACTCTCCGCTAACATCCCGTGTAAAAGCTCAATGCCATGAAGATGGTCACCTTCATGGAAAATATAATAAAACAAAAATTCGTCCGAACATCCATAATTTTCATTGTTTTTTTTTGCACTTAAATTATTTTATTTTATGTTCCATTATTTGTGTTTTTAATTATTTTTTTTTCATTAGTTTTGTAACATAAGATTGTTTTAGTTTTTACCGAAAATAATAAGTTATTACAATAAAAAAAACTTAATCAAATTTACATACAAAAAACTAAACACATCGGTAAAAAAAATTTATAATTTTTTGTTTGTGACTTATGACTATGTATGTCATTTAACAAAAAAAATGTTTTTTCATTAATCCATTATCACTTGACTGTACTCTAAAATCACTATTCAAAAAAATAAGTTTTTCTTCCAAAACATCAATTTCTGAGTAAAATATTTACATATTCTTACAGTTTCTTCTTTGAAAGAACACTGTGAACTACACACGCCCCACATTTTTCCAAAGCCAACCCCCAAGCCCCACCACGACCCATTCTTGTTCCTGGACACGCCTATTTATGACCCGTGGGTCGAGAAAGAGATAGTTAGACATGTCTGGAGGTCGTTTGATGTATGTTTTTTGACGTAACTTTTTGATAACTGAACTTGAGGTTTTTTAATCAGATGTACTATGTAGGTTATGTTTTGATGATTTTACAATGATAAATAAATTTAAAAAAATATAAATTTTAAATATATTTTATCGTTTTTGTGCATTGGTTTATTAGTGAGCATTATACAAAAAAAGTAAAAAGTTTTTAAGCTTAATTATTTTTATTTATATTTACATACATATATTCATTTTTATCATTTTCTTCACACCCCCTTAGGGGTAAGTTAATCGTCCGAAAATCCAAATTGTTTTTTTTTTTTGTTTTTTTTTTAATTTTCAGAAAATATTTATTCTTGAATATCGAAACTCAATATTCAAGCTAAAATTCTAAGACTCACTTGCATAATTGAAATAAATAATTTTAGCTTTTCAGTTCAGTTTATGTAATACTTAGAAATATGAGATAAAATCCTTTATTCTAACTCCGCTTGATCAAGTTTTGTTTATTTACTTTTTTTTAAGCTCTTATATTTTTATTATAAAATGCCATTGATGTAATATTTATCATGAGTTTTCATAATAATATATTTGAAAAAAACATTTAATATTCTTCGAATATTTTCTTATGCAACAGCTAGTTCCAGCAATTTGCCTCAAGGCACAATGCCATACACCACTAGTTTATATTTGATTTCTACCCAGCTATAAATTTTAGGTCAACTACAAAATTATTCTTTATTATTTCAATTTGTTAATAAATAATAATAAATACTTAATAAAAATATTAATTATTATTATTGTACCTGAAAACAGCAAAACATGAGAATTTTTCCAAAATTTTAGTGATATAACTATCTCCTACATTTCATATGGGAGTAAAAGAGATGCATTCATGTTTTCCAGGGGTTCTATATTGACTAGTGGGTATTAACTAATTTCGATCTTCTTACTATTCTAAAAAAGTATATGCCAAAAAATACGATTATCGAGTTTTTTGCATTCTTGACATTTCGCGTCATTCTGAATACTTTGTGTATGTAAACGCTAACTTTTTCTTATTTGATGTTTTCCCAAAAAATTTTTTGCGTGTTATTAATTTCATACAATATGAAAGTATTTGGTCAACGTTTTTGGAAAAATTTTTCGTTTGCCATTTTTTTGCAAAAACTTTTTGCCAATTATAATTAACTTACCGTAGGGGTAAGTTATAGTAATCGCAAAAATAATCGAAAATGAAAATTTTCATTTATTTTTATGTTTAAAAGGTTTCTGAACTTTTTGGCATACCTTAGAAAAAATGGATGTATGTGTGTGTGTGCGGATACAAATTTTTGTCGTCGATTTCGGGAACATTTTCAAAAATTAGAAATTTCTCAAAAATCAAATTTTTTCAAAGGTTAGAGAAAATTTTTATCTTTTTTAAAAAAAAATATTTTTTTAAAAAAATTTAATTTTTGTTACGCAAAGTTCCAACAATTTGCCTTCAGACATGATGCCATAAACCTCTAGTTTTTTTAATTTTTTCTTACTGAAATATTTCACTTTTATATATGAAGAAAAGTATGAGCCTGAAGGAGTAACTTCAATAAGTAAACATTTCTATATAGATCTATGTGTTATTTAAAATTAATAATCAAATATTTCATCAAATAAGTAATAGTCGATCTACGTATTAGACACACCAGTTTTCTTATCCTCAAATTGAAAATATATATCCTTCTTTTTTTTACCCAAGCCCTTTGCCTCATTTTCAATGTATTAGACGAGAATGGCTCTATATTTCGTATCATATGTGAAAGAGATGACAAATAAAGGTGTTGCTTATGCTAGACAAGAACAAAGCGATACAAATTGCACACAGCGTAAAAGGGATGGATGTTTGTGATGATATTTATAGGGTGCAGCAAGAATAAACAAAACACTTTTAAGTACACTACTGAAGTGAAACTTCTTTAGATTTATTTATTTGTTCGTATATGTATGTTCGTATGATAATTAGGCTTGACTCAATATTCGGTTACTATACGGTTTTCGGCATATAGGACATTTTTTATATTCGGCGGAATACCAAATAGTAACTTACTATTCGGTCGAATACCAAATAGTAACATACCATTTGGCCGAGTACCGAATAATTATTATCAATCTGCCGCCGCCGCAGCGTTGATTTTGTTATATCTTTCATGCGATAAAGAGCTCGCGTTAGAGCTGTGTTTAGTTTATATTATATGATATAAACACAGGAATTCGTTATTATGAGCTTTATCGGCTCTTGAGATTATAAACAAACACGTGCAAAACTATTATGTGAATAATCAAAAAATACGTTATTTGTATATGTTTTTTTTTTATTTAATATGAATCATTCAACGATTGCACGAGTGTGTTGATCAAAACACAATTAGGTCATTCATTAAAATCAATCTAAGTATTTCAAAATAAAAAGCTATTATAGATTCTTTATCTCAAAAAATGCAAACAACTTTATCGATCAGTTTCTGTTTATTTTATTGCGATAAAACTTCCAAATATATAAGAAATAATCTTGTGTTTATAAAAGTAATATGAAATGTTTATGAAAGAAATAGTTTATTATTACTCTCTGAAAAGTAATAATAAATAATTGGAAATACTTTTATATATATGTAAAGAATTGCTTTTTGATTTATTGCCCTATCACATGTTATTTATGTATTCGATCGATATTCGGTAAAATAGTATAAATGATGTTAAATAAGAAAGAGTAACCAAATAAGTCTAGACGTAACTAGTGGTGTATGGCTTCGTGCCTTAAGGCAAATTGCTAAAGCTTTCCGTACCAAAAAATAAAATTTTTAAAAAAGATTCAAAACTTATTTAAAACTTTGAAAACATTAGATTTTTGAAAACTTTAAAATTTTTGAAGAAAATTGACTTTTTTGAAAAAAAAATATATTTTTTTAAATGTTTTGGAAATTTTGAATATTTTCAAAGCAATTTCAAAGCTGCTTTAGCTGCATAGACTTGAACTATTAAAGCGCGTAAGCGCCGCGTTGCAATCTAACGGATAAACAATTATACGAAACTCATAGGAATGTAAACAGAAATTATATTTATTATAAAAATCTTAAAAAAAATATCTGATAATGTGATGTGCATATGTTTTATGATCATTTTTAAGCGCAAAATGGCATTTTTACTTTTTTTATTCGGTCTCCGAAACCGCTAGACTTGCCTTCCTAAAAATTGAACAAGTTCTTCATTTTACAAGTACAATGTTTTTTGAATAATTAAAATCGGACGCTCCGTTCTCTCAAAAACTGAATTACTTTTTTTAGGACTTTTTGCCCCGTATCTTCGTAACGGTTGGACCTGCCTTATCCAAAATCGAACTAGCTCGTCTCTTCGTCAATAGAAATCGAATGTTTTTTGAATCATTCTAATCGAATGCT
The DNA here is from genome assembly GCF_003426905.1 of Ctenocephalides felis. Lineage (NCBI taxonomy): Eukaryota > Metazoa > Arthropoda > Insecta > Siphonaptera > Pulicidae > Ctenocephalides > Ctenocephalides felis. The sequence continues at coordinate 8,657,512 of NW_020538040.1, forward strand.
CTGTTCTTTCAGAAGCTCGATTTCTGTTTTCTGCACTCTTTGCTTTGTATCTACGAAACGGCTTGACCTGTCTTTGTCAAAAACTAATCAGCACATCTCCGTATAAATAGAAATCGATTTTTGAAAATCGAAAACTTTTGTAGTCATTTATAAAGTTATATAGTCATAGTACAAAGTAAAATGGTCTCTACTAACGAGCAAACTAAATTTTGATCTAAAAGATTGAAAATGGGACTCTACTGACGGGCAAACTTAATTTTGATCCAGAATATAAAAAATAGAATACTTCAAATCGGTCGATCCGCTCTCGCAAACGTGGACGAAAAATTGTATCCATGCATACACACACACACACACACTTGTACATACATTCCTTGTTTCTAAGGTATGCCAAAATGTTCAGAAACCTTTGAAACGTGAAGATATATAAAATGTTATAAATTTTATTGTAATTTGAAAACAAGTTGATTGATTGATTGATGATATTCAAGTGAAAATGTATATCAAAGCTGCATGTTATCATTCTTGCACCTTCACTATAATTTTTTGACAATATTGCACTATGGTGTAATGCAGTATACATTTGAGCCATCTCTCCTCTATGCAGTACATAATTTAATTCTGTAGGTTTATACAAAAAGACATAAAATATAAACTCCTTTGTGCTAGAATGAAATGCACAACATAATACACATACGTGGTGATTCGTACCAAGTACAACACATTAGAAAGAGATGCCCTATGCTACTACACTATACATGTAAACACTACTTTGAAACAACCCATAACAAAAAGGGACACATATAAAAGTATATTGTCCTAAGAGTCATGAGCAAGAACGAGATGCACTGATAAACCGCCCTTCTTCTTTCATCATCACTAACCGAACACACAGGGACACAGTTTCTCCCACTAAACCCATAACAACGCTGAATTCCCTTTACATCTGTATTCGTTACTTTAAAAAATCGATGGTGGGGGCAAATCGGGAAAATACGTTTCAGTTCGTCGTTTGTAATTTGCCAGTTGTTAAATTTTACATAGTCCGAGATAGTGCGGGCGCGCGCGATGCCGATTCCAACCACGAAACAGAAAAATAACGATTAAAATTAATTGTTTAATTATGCAATTAACAAAATTAATCATCGGTAGTTGTTTGAAAAATATTCTGTGCTGGTAGAGTAAATTTTAGTGGACAAAATATATAGTGATTGATTGGAAAATGTGACAAATTTAGTGTTTAAGGGACAAGGATAATTGAAGTGTGTGAAGGACCAATATAAACTGTGACAAATGCGCAAATTAGTGATACACAAAATTATATGGTAATTAAATAATAGTGTTACTCGTGTGACTGTAAAATTATTAAAGTGTTTATACCAAGTGACAGTCCTTTACCACGTTTTTATTGGCTACGCCCAAATTTAACCTAATACAATTTATACCTATTTTTTCCACAAAATTCACATTCTTCTACATCTACATTTTTTATCTACATTATGTTTTATGTGTCTCTGTGCTTTTGTAGAAGCAAAAATATTGATCGGCGCCACAACAGTAGTCGTTTGTGCTAGCGCCGCCCTTCAGAACGCAATCACGGGTTCAAAGAAATTCCAATAAATCACCACAAAATCATAAAAAATTCACAAACGAATTGACAGTGAATATAAATAATAGTGTGTTTTAAAATTTTATTAACATTAGTATTAAAAACTTTTATGGGATTTGTAGTGGAAACATGTGATTCTAAGCGATTAAGTGACTTATGTTATAAGATTTTTGAAAATTGCGCAAATTTTTGTGTTTGGTACTTCCTGCTTGTGATTCCATTTAATTCAACATTTTTATCCAAATCTTCTTATATAAACAATTTTTTTGCTACATAAGTTACACAAAGCAAGACTATTATTTTGCTGTAATATTTTATTATCATGCACATTTTTGTTAAATTACCAAAAATGTATATGGATATTGGAAATAATCCAATTTAAATTATTTGTTTAAAAATATTGGATACAATAATCATAAACAAAAGTAACGAAAACTATAAGTTAATTAGTGGCAGTTTTCAAATTATTAGTTATTTTTTCTAAATTTTGAAATAAACCTTTTTTTTAAATATTTAGTCACGTATTTTGCCTTAAACATTTTCATCAACATTTGCAGAGCAATTTCAACATACTTGAAATTCTACTCGATGAGATGAAATTAATGGAAAACTGTTAGTTAATAAAAGTATTCATGTAAAATATTTAGTGTGACATTGTCGTCGTTGTGTGTTGTGAAACTAACCGCGCAAAATTTAAACAAAGTTGTGTGTCGTGAAACTAACCCAAAAAAAATTATTGTTGTTATATAGTGACTTCTTCGCACAAAAACGCCCAAAAATAAGACAATTATCAGCGACTTTAAAATATCCATGTCCAGTTAAAAGAGTCATCCTACCTCGTGTCAGTCCCTTATCCGAAGTGACCGTCCTAAGTCGCTCAGATGTGGTGGACGCCATCGCCGTGAGCGTCACCACGGAGCGTGCGGCCGCGGCGGTTGGCGGCCACCAACACCGCCACGGTCAGAGCCACCAATTGGGCGGCGGTCACCAATTGACTGGCGGCGGCCACCAATTGAGCGGTGCTAATTCCCAAGGCGTACAGCATCCGCACCAGGCGGTGGCGACATGTCTTGCAGGGGTGCAGCCGACGCAACCGCAACAAACTGCCAATTCGGCGACCGCTTTGAGCATGAGTCAGCTGGGGACGGTGTACGCCACAAAAAGGCGGCGGAGGAACGGGAAAAGGTAAGGGGGGATTTGGATACTGAGGGTTTTTGTGAAATAGTGGTTAGGTTGTAATGTTAAATTGTGCATCGTCCTGGCAGGTTAATATACGAAAAACAACATTAGACTTTTTTTCCAGGGAGTGAATACTAAATTATTATTTCTCCTTCTATTCTAGCTTTTATTTTCTCGTTACAATAGCTTTGTGTATCATTTTTTTTATTTATTTACCTTTCAAGTTACAATCTGTCTTAGTGAGGACATTTAGTAATTGATATATTATAATATATAGTTTATTCAGAAAGATTTCACAATGGTATTTTATTGTATCATTATTTCAAGAAAACAAATTGAGAATTTCAATAAAAATATAACATAGCTAATTTAATGCAATATAATAACATTTTAAATTATTTTTGAAAAAGTAATAGGACCCCCAGAGAATAGCCTCAAACAATGTTTATTCTTCTTTATTACAATTTGCTGGTAGCTAAATAAACATTATTACCCAAAATAGGTATATAAATTCAAAATTTGCTTGAAACAAACAAAATAATTTAAATTTGCTCAAAGTGTTCTTAAACTTTTATGAATAATTTTCAAATGAAAATAAAGATTTTTGATTAAAATAAAAAAAAAAAGTTGTTCATCCTATTATAAACAAAGAAAGCAAAAAATATTATTATTTAAACTTAACTTTGGTTCAGCTCATCTTCAGTGCGATTATATAAATTCACAATATTGTTATAGGTAGTATCTACTAAAAAATGTCAAAATATATTATTATTTTTGTTTTTTAATAAAACAAAAATGTTTTATAAAATAAAATTCATATATAACAATCTAACAACTTCATTTTTCAAAGTAAAAATTACTACTACTTGACTTTTTGCACTTTTTGTTCCGTAAACTTCGATACCGCTTAACTTGTCTTGAACAAAAACTAATCAGCACGTCTCCCCATCTATAGGAATCGAATGTTTTTTGAATCATTCTAATCGGTTGGTCAGTGCTTTCACAAAAGTCGATGATAATTTGTATCCGCACATACACACACACACATTTTTACAGTATGCCAAAATGTTCAGAAACTTTAGAAACGTAAAAATATACAAAAATTTAAATTTAAGATTTTTTAAGGTAGCATTTTAAAATCTTATTTCTACTCATCAAACCACTAATATTACTAAATGCCCTCTAGAAATATTTGATAAAGAAGCAATCTCACAAATTGAAATTATTTGCTTAAACATTGCGTTTTAATCTAATTTTCATCATCAGTGATTTAATTATTTGAATAATGTAAACATAATTTTAAATAGTTGTTGCAAAAATTTTATGAGAAACTCGAAAATATTTTTAAAAAATCCAATCCAATGCAATTCATTCTTTTGATTACAAAATGTTTTAGCGGCACATCAAAATCAAAAAAGTTCTTTGAATAAGGCGTAAATAGTTTTGGAAAAAAATAGTTTATTTTTATTTTAAATTCTCTATTTTCTCGAGAGAGAAAAAATTAGTTTTAGACTAGACGTCTCAAAATATTTCGAAATCTAAAGATAATGAAAATTTAGATTTTCAATCCTAATGATGTTTATTTTACATTTAAAAATTTAAATAAATTATTGATAATAATAATGGATAGTACTGCCCTAGGGCAAGTCCCAGGATAAAATAATTGAAAGTTTTCCCATTGCCGTTTACATCACAGTGCCCGAAACGAACTATTTTCGATTGGAAACATAGTTTTGATCTATATTTTCAAGAACATACTGTTGATCTATATTTTCAAGTAAAAATAGACATCGTTGCTGCATGATTCAGGTTGTCCAGAGCGGCGTTGGAACTTACGACTTGCGCTTAACCGTTACGCCATGGAACGTCACAAATTATAGATAATAGTAATTGATTAATTCATATTTGATAATTTTTTTTTGTTTTAAGATATATTTCTTTATTTTTATCCAAGTACATTTTTCTCCGTCGGGAACCATTTATAAATACAGTTTCCTTTAAATTACAATAATTTACATTTCTATTTTTTTTCTTCTTCTTTTTTTAGCAAAAATTACCACAATTTCTATTCTGTGTCTGTAAATAAGACGTTGTCAGTTGTCACATCATTAGTATTAGTGTTGTATTATCAGTCAATTCATTTTCGATTGATCGATGATAATGCAATAAAGACAAAAATATAGTTTTCGTTGTCTCACTGAATTATGATAAATGACTTTTTTCGTATTATTTTCTCGGTTGATGTGTAAACATATTTCAGTGAGTTCTATGTCATTTTAACATCAAATTTGATATGTATTTGAGACATGGAATGAATTCAGGAGACAGAAATAATGGGTAATGGACAATTGGTGAATGGGGTTTGCATCAAGCGGTAGTGATATCCATTTACACTCTAAAGTATAGATCATAATTATATTTCCTATTAAAATTAGTTCTTCATATTTTTTATTACACGTGACTGTTTTTTATTCTAAATCCCTTTTTACACGGTCCAGTGCGACCGTTTATCTAACAATAGAAAATGGATTAAACAGATATTCATCGTTTATCCATATTCAGTAAGATAAAGATCGCAAACGTTTTATTACAATATTAATAAATGTACGACATGAACAAAAATGCCAAAGCCTAAATCTTATTCATGTAAATTTGATGAAAAAAAACATTCGTTACGGATGCTTGAGTTTAAATTAGGTAAATGGATACATATACAGCATACAATGCGTGAAAATATAAAAAAGTAATGGTCCGATTTTATAAACAAATATTAGATGAATTAAATTACTAAATAGGTAGAGCGGGGCTTGAAGGTCCGCGGGTAAAAAGGCCCAGCACCGATATCTCAAAAACAAGTAAAGTTAAGAGCTTTTAAAAAACAATATTTGAAAGCAGAGGGCAAAAGATGTGTTACCAGCTACCACCTTGATTCTTACGACGTTGCTATGGGGGAAGAACGGAAATGTCCAAACGAAAATCCATAACAAAAGTATTTTCTTTCGTTGCTAGTTTTTGTGTTTGTGAGCACTGTTGTTTAGTTTACGAGACCTTAATATAATTTTTAAGTATTCATTATTTAATTGTTTTATAGGGTGTATTATTAATTTTAAGTTAGATGCAACAGTTTTTTCATATAACCTCTATAAAAGCTTACACATGGGCGGGTAAATAGGACCAACTGAAGCTTTGCCCTGGCCAAGGTGTAAACAATAGTTCATAAAAATGTAAAATAAGTAAAAATAAAACAAATTTACAAACAATAAATTAAATAAATGGTTATTCTAACTCTGCTGATGATTTTTTCTGACAAAACACCAGGTCAAGGTTATATACAGTGTTATCTCTGTGAAAAATGTCCCCATGAAATTTATATTTTGCATTGGTTGAATAATGTAGCTACTATTTTGTAAAATCCCTTTAATAAAAATTTTACATTGGACCTGTTTGCCCGCTGGCGTTCTCATTTTATCTCGCCTTTGGGTTAAAAAGGACCAGACAATAATTTTTTTAAAAAATGCAAAAAGAAAGACATTTTTACAATGATGAATTAGCTGGGAGTTCTACTGAACATAGTCAGATAATTGTTTGTTTAATAGGTGTTACATGTAGTGATATAATTGCTTGGTTTTCACAGTATCACGTGTTGCTTAAGGTCAAATTGGACCTTTATGCCCCGCTCTACCTTATTAAAAGACTATTTTTAAAGCTTGGATTTGAAAACTATTGTCTAGATCTAGAGTCAAGCTTTAGGGAGCGTCCATTAATCACATGATCGATTTTTTGGAACTTTTTTGACTATATATATCATGGTCTTATAGAACCTACTTAAATATTACGCCCTTACGACAAGTAGTTTAATTTCAAGAATACATCAAAATTTGAAAAAATGAGTAGTTTTTTTAACGTTTGTTAAAATTAAAATTATACGATTTACTTGGTATAACGATAGAGTACTTGGTCTTGGTGAACATACTAAATCATTAAAGTCCTACGAAAACTGGTTCAATTATTAAAATTATTGATTTTTGAAAATTTGCTTTTAGAAAATACTCCGACCGGGTTAACGTGTTCAATTTTCAATAATGCGTTATAAATCCACTTCAAATACTTTTAATCAATCATAAATTAATTTATATTTTATTGATTAACTCGATTATTTACACATATCGGGAAGTTTATGTAACTTGCCTCAGGGTAAAATACCAATACCAACTAGTTGAATTTTGATGTGACACGATTCAGAATGTCTTGAAACGTGGATAAATATAAACTTCTCTATCAGGACCCCAATCAAACTTTTTCACACATTAAACGCATGCAGCACATCAGCCGTCAAAATTTGTTTCAAATAATTTCTCTATCCAGAAATAATCTATAATGTTAAAAATGCATCAACTTCTTCACCTGCAGCTCTAATTTTCCTCCCACACCAATTTCCTTTAATAAACCTATATTTTCACGGCATCCAATGCAAATTCGATCTAAATCGCAAATAAAACATTGAAAAGGCCACTTCGACGCATTGTAGCCGTGGGGCTCGATTCGAAATGATGAACTTTGGGTCACCTCAAATTGATATCTCAGCGCATTTAAGACCCCTGGGGGCACTATAACGCTGTTATATATACGGTGCAGAAATATTTGCTTTATTTTGAGAGGAATCAAATCGTAAATTTGGTCCGCAATGAAACAGACAATCGGGTAAATAATGGACCGACAGTAAATAGATATTCATGGAAAATATAAATATATGAAAAAGATAATATATTTTATGTTAACTCAATTAATGGAATAAAAAAACAACTTGCACTAACTTCCCGAAGGAGAAGTTCATGTGTCACTAGAAAATCTAATTTGTTATTTTGCTAATTTCCTGTTTTAACGACGTTTCACGCCGTTCTGAATCATTTGACTCCAAAATTGAAAAAAGTGATGTTTGTATATGTGTTTGTGAGTCAAAGTTTGTTATTTTTTCGACGTTTCTAAAAACTATTCGATGTTAAGAGCTATTCGATAAAACTCGATTAGATTTGCGCAATGATCGTTTTATTTTGCTAAAATATTATTTTGAGCTAATATACATGAAAATTTTGGTTATATAAAACTATAAATGCAAATAAAACTATTTTGAATTGGCGCAAAGGAAAAATGCCACTTACACCTAGTTAAATTCCCGTAGGGTTAGGTATAGTAAACGCAAAAAAATCGAAAATGAATTTTTTTTATATATCTTTACGTTTCAGTGGTTTTTGAACATTTTGGCATACCTTAGAAGAAATGGTTGTATGTGTGTGTGTGCGCGTGTGTGTGTGCGGATACAAATTTTTGTCGACGATTTCGGGAACACGGGTCAACCGATTTGAATAATTCAAAATGTATTATATTTGTATTGATAAGGAGACGTGCTGATTAGTTTTTGGCATACGCAGGTCTAGCCGTTTTGAAGATACGGGGCATAAAGTGCCAAAAATGGCAACTCAGTTTTTGAGATAGCGGAACGTCCGATTTGAATAATTCAAAAATCATTTTATTTGTTTAGAAGAACTGATTAAATTTTTGGGTAGGTAGGTCTAGCGGTTTCGGAGATCCAATAAAAAAGTGAAAAATTGCCATTTGGCTGACACAAATGATCATTAGATATATGCACATCAAATTATCGCATATATCATAGATAATTTAATAACAAATTTTGTTCACTTTTTTATGGGTTCCGTACCAATGTTTACCCGCTACACCGCGACGCGACGCTCACGCGCTTCTATATTTCGTTCCTACGCAGCTACAAAGATAACGTATTGCGATTGCTTTGAAAAAAAGTTATTTAAACATATGCACATGAAATTATCAGATATTTTATAGAGATTTTAACAATAAGTATAAATTTTGTTTACTTTCCTATCGGTTCCGTACCAATGTTTATCCGCTAAACGGCGACGCGGCGCTTACGCGCTTCCATATTTTGTCTCTATGCAGTTAAAGCAGTACGATTGCTTTGAAAAAAATTTCCATTCTCACCCTTAGTGTTTTAATTAGACTCATATTTGGCAATTTTTCAAATAATTTTCCTTTTCCTTTTAGTACTGGTCTGATCTAAAACCGTGATACGCACTCGAATGTGTTATTAATTCTGACAATTTACGCGTGCTAGTTATTTTCTAGCTAATTTCCTGTTAGCTGTAGCTCGACTTTGATTTACAAATTATGCAAATTGGAACTAAATAGGCGTAGGAAATAATGTTTGTGAAAAATCATTTAATATACACAGAGCTTTTCATGTGTAAAATTTGAGAAAAGTTCTGTTTATGTGTCATGACATGTGAAATTGATTTGACTGTTCTGAAATACATAGTAGGATTATTTAAAGTAAATGTGAAAAAAGAAGTGATACCTAAATTTGTGAACAAAGTTATGATAAAAACTAGTCGGTATTGGTATTTTGCCTTGAGGCAAGTTACATGAACTTCCCGATATGACTTAATCAATGAAAAATAAATTAATTTATAAGTGATTAAAAGTACTCCTAGTGGATTTATTATACATAATTGAAAACGAACGAACGACGTTAACTCGGAGTATTTTCTAAAAGAAATTTTCAAAAATCAATCATTTTTATAATTGAACCAGTTTCCGCAGAACTTAATAGTTTAGTATATGTTCATTAAGATCAAGTACTCTATCGTTATACCTAGTAAATCGTCTAATTTAATGTTAACAAACGTCAAAAAAAACTACTCATTTCTCACACTTTGATGAATTTTTATATTAAACTACTTGTCGTACGGCCGTAATATTTTAGTAAGTTCTATAAGACCATTATATATATCACCAAAAAAAGTTCCATGAAATTGGCTTAAATTTTTTTTCAACTATTACAAGAAAACGGCTCGGTAGATTTTCACCAAAACTAAACAGTATCATTCCCAACTAATATTTTCGAACAGTTTTTGATTTTTTAAAATCGATTCGGTAGTACGAGCTTAAATGTGGACCAAAAGTTTAACATTTTTTGCAAATTACAAAAAAAAAACGTTTGGCCGATCGTCGCACAAAACTGAGAAACGCTAATCCTCATCGAGATACATCAATGGCTTTCAATTTTTGAAATCGGTTCAGGCGTTTTTGAGCAAATGTCGATGAAAGGCAAAAATTTGTTCAAATGCCAGAAAACGATACAATTTTTCGCAAACTTTGACGAATTTCTAAGCTAAAGAGTGGTCGTAGGGATGTAACATTTTAGTAATGATCTATACGACTATGGTATCTACCGTCAAAAAAAATCGTCGAAAAAAATTTGTTTAAAATCTTATTGCAAAAAACGGTCCGGTTCGATCTTAACCAAAACTAATCAGCACAGACGATTCCCAACCATGTCTTTCGAACAGTTTTGAATTGCCAAAATCGATTCAGAATTGTTGGCTAGAACGTCGACGAAACTTTTCACTTTTGCGATTTACAAAGAAACGTTCTCATGTCGTCGCACAAAACTGAGAACGCAATTTCTCATCGAATATACATCAAATGCCTTCAAGGTCCATGGCGTGATAGCCACCACAAATAAATGATTCCCTTACCCTTTGTCTATTATGCCCATTACCACTGTTCTCTCTCTCCTATTTTTTGTATTTTTCTTTCCAATCTTCTGCTTCCATGCTTCCTGATCCTGTGCTTCAGCTTTCAGTTCTCTGTATTTTCTCTTCTCGCGTAAGTTGCCAATCATCTGCATTCTTCTTCCCATTTCTTTAACTTAACCTTAGCAATATGTCAGTTAATAATTCTATTATTTTTCCTAACTGAACATTCCTTCGTCCCGATCCTCATTTGAGGTAATAACCAACATTGTTGTTACAATTTCCTTTTGTCGAGAGAGGAAGTAGAAGCGACGTTCGTGACTGCAGCGTTGCGTGCGGACGTTTGCGGAAATGCGTACCGCACATTCTTGACACATATATTCATATATATATACATTTGTATGTAGTATGTAGTATAGTATATGTACATAGTGTGCTCTTTACACGTGTGTTTACTTAGAAATATTTATTTTTATTCAGGGAAATTGTTGGGATAAATATGTAATTATGTGCTAATCGAACTAGTTCACTGAGGATAGAAATAAATGTGCATTTATCTGAG
>NW_020538040.1:8669429-8713674 GCF_003426905.1 Ctenocephalides felis
TTTTTCCATCTAAAAATCAACTTCGATCTCTGCTCGACGAAACAAAAAAAAAACTATTCGAACATTTGTTCTGCTGCTGTTGTATATGATTATTAGTTATAGATAATTTTAGAGAAATTATTATAAAAGATTTCGGTAAAAAATTCAAGAGGTTAGAGAAAATTGGCGGCGATTATTTGTAAATGATACACCGACAAATATATATATATATATATATATATATATATATATATACTAGATCACCCGTCAGACGTTGTCCTGTACCTATGTGCAAATTCAAAAGTGCCAAATTTTTTTATTATCCTATCCTATACTTTTTTAATATCCTATTTAATGTCCTGCCTTTGTGATCATTTGTCTTTGCATAAGCAGTGTAATTCAGAAAAAATAATATAGTATCTGCAGTAAAAGAACAATATCACACTTGATTTTACCACACAACATAATTGCTTCAATAATTTAGTTCATAATTTTTACAATCTCGTACGATATATTGCTTTTTGGCAATTACGATTTCTAAAGTACATTTTTCTCTAATAATTTAATGAACATTATTATTTATGTTCAAATCTTGAGTGAATTAATTTATAAAATCTAGTTCATATGAGCACTCCTCAATCAAAAATCAACTGCTAAATATTGCATATCCATGCCAAAGAAATGAATGTTTGACACTTAAAACAAAATTATGAATCATTTTTTTAATAAGTAGATATATTTTTTTGTATTGTTAAATATTTTAGTAAAGTAAACCAAAATGCGACATGCATAAGTTTAAAGAAATAATATATATGCAATTTTGGACTTGTTGCGTTATTTACTAAACTGAATTATATAATTTCATTTGCCATCATATACTGTTGATTGTATCTTATATTATTTTTATTTCTGGCACATCTCAGCTGCTTTTCGGCAATAATAATGTAGATATTAGATTTTTCTTGTACATTATATTCTAATATTATCTAGACTCATAATTTCAGCTAAATTCAAATTTCAAGTGAATTGACATTTCTAGCAGACGACAGTTCAAATATTTTCAATGCCAAACAATGATAAATGTTTTTTGTAATTTTTGCCATTTATTTTTACAATATTACTACAGTTTTATCGTTCATTAAATCTTAAAAATTTCATTTCATTATACTTTAAAATATCAACATTTTGTGGTCGAAATTTGAAAAATTGTTGAAATAAATTTGTATTGATAAAGATGGTTATCTTACATATATTGGAAAGTTATTCGCAAATTTCCTCAAAGCATAATATGAAATAACACTTACGTTTAATTTTTATTACTTTTGTGTGTCAATTAAATCAATAGTCTAAATGTCTGCTTAATTTATTGAATTTTCAAATTACTTAAATGAATCTGTTTAATAAAATTGTGTTAGCTATAAATAGATGGCGTTATTGTATTGTTTGAATGTTGGTATGAATTATAGTATAGGTCTATATAAGACTATGGATACAGGGTGCGCTATTTTAATGTAGTCAATGGAAATGTTGAATATCTTGAACAATTTTTAATAAACTTTGATAAAAAAATTTATTATTAAACGTAAAGCCTTACAATATTTTCCGGCTAGATTCGAAAAACATTATCGATCAAATGACAAGAACAGTTAATATAGAGCTATAGATTGAGATTATACGTATGAAGAGACTATTATTGTAATTAGTCAGTAAATTAATAAGAAAATCAGTGGGTTTTAATAGAGACGTCCAGGCTTAATAGTTGGATTTTTTTACAAATATGCTAAAACCTTTGCACAAATCTTTTATTACTAAAAAGTTATGTTCCTTTATCTTTAATAAAACTTCAGAAAAATACACAAAATTTTAAGAAATATTAAGGTATTCTGAAAATCCCTCATTTCGTCATCCATTTTGATTACATTAGCCCACGTTGCATCGACTCATATAATAATTTTCCATTTTTATCGCATTCATACATCTATTATGTACTATATTACTCATGTTCTAATGGAGGTACATGAAAACATTGATCAAGAATATTGTATGCATTAGATTTTTCCATCTAGATATTAGATTATCGGTACAACTCATAAAATTATCTTCAATTCAACCATCTAGAACTAATATTTTTAAACTTATATTTTAATAGCAAAGTATTTTAATTATTTTAATTACTTATTTGTACGTGAACTGTAATCAATAATAAATATTGAATACATTAAGAAATAACTAATATTAAATTAGAATACTTTAGACACTTTAAATAGAATTTGGACACTTTAAGTATAATCAAACACAAGTAAAATTAAAAGTAATTTTTTACAAAATAAAATTCAACCCTAAAATTTAAAGTAATTTTTTACAAAATAAAATTCAACCCTAATCGGTAACTATTTTAGTAACTAAAAATTCTGATTAAAAAACGTGCAGGCTCGATTTTGGGTACATTTAATTTGTACATTTATAAGATATTCTTAAAACTTAAAATACTAAAGAAAATTTTATCTTACATTAATATAAAAGGGCAATTTCATTTATTATTGGACTAAATGTTTAATTTATTGAATTTTTAAATTGCTTAATTAAATTTGTTTAATAAAAGTGTGTTAGCTATAATTAGATGGCGCTGGTGTATTGTATGAATGTTGGTAGGAATGATAGTATGGATCTATAAGAGATTACCATGGATAGATGATAATGACAAAGTAATAAATGTACTAATAAATGTACTTTTTGAGTTATTTTATGATGCAGATTTGTAGCAACTGAAATAATATTAGAAACTTACTCAGAAGTATTATTATTTGTAAATATTTTGGTTTCCAGTTTGTTTTTAATAAAAAAGCAAAAAACATTCACCAGGAGCATGAGCGATTCTAATCAGAATCTATGCCAAAGCATATGCTCGTTCGTTGGTGTTCTGCAAGTAGATACTGACTACCGTTGACGACTACACTTAAATCAAATACATTTATAATACTCTAGAATCAGTTCAAGTTCAAAAAACTTGATAAAATAAATGTTACATAAAGGTAAAGTGACCATACGTTTACGGATAGTCGCGGGTTTTACACCTTGTGTCCCGGGTTTTTCTGAAAGCAGTATTTGTCGGATTTAGATTTTTTGTCCCAGGTTGTCCCGGGATTTCGGAAAGTACAGGTGTAAATTGAAACTTTGCACTGACTTGATTATAAAATTACAATTATCAATTGAAAATGATATATATCTTATATATAAAAATGGATCGCAAAATGTGTTGGTAAGCGCATAACTCAACAACGCATGGACCAATTTGACCAATTCTTTTTTAAAATGTTCGTTGAAGTCCAAGGATAGTTGTTACGGCGAGAAAAAAACGAATAATTGCCGGGAAACCCTAAAAACAGCCCTTTTCTTCTTTAATCGAGTAGGCAACGCAATTTGTAAAAAAACAATGATCTTTGTTATGACATTTTGTGTAGTTTTTGATAATATAATTTTGAATATATTTTTATAAACATAGAAATATCTTTCTATTCATCAAGCTATATTCGCAGCCAAAAACATTGATGTAAATTAATTAAATTACAAAATTCAAGAACAAAATACAGGCGAATCAGTTGATTCGGCAACTAACCAAGACGATCCACCGGAGTTTTTAAACTCGCTAGATTTGCTAGGATTGTCACCTCACAATCTTCAATTAAAGGTTGGATCGGCAATTATGATGTTGCGAAATATCGACCAACTATATTCAAAGGATGGTATAAAGCAGAAGATGTTCTCGCACCATGCATCCCAATGCATTTCCAGTGCGTTCATGGTATCATTAAGTGTTTGTGGTATTAATTTAGAAAACCAATGTTTCTCACATGGAAATTTGTATGTTGTTTGTTCCCGTATTGGAAAACCATCAGATTTGTTTGTCTATGCGCCAGGTAATCAAACAAAGAACATCGTTTATCACAAAGCACTACAATGAAAATTGAACTGATTTTTGAATTATGATTTACAATATTAAAATTACTTACTTTTGAATGCTTATAGTGTTTTATTTAATTATTTTTAATTCACACGAAATTATTACTAGGGTGACGGTTCTGTTCAGGATAATTTTTTGCAAAGAATAGAAAAAAGGTAGGCACAAAACACCGCCACATTACAATTTTTTTTGACAGGACGAAGTCTGTCGGGCCGGCTAGTATATATATATATATATATATATATATATATATATATATATATATATATATATATATATATATATATAATGAACATGTTGATATAAAACTCCAATTTTTTTTTTTTTATTAACTCTTTTATTTACAACTGTCCAGTAAAGGACATTTAGTAAATTTAATGAATTTACAATAGTCCGCCGAGAAGGGACATTGTATACTACTCCAATATGCAAAATTCCAAAGGCGAGCTATTATCTAGGCTCTAACGTTAGTAATTTCAAACCTTCAGCTCCAATTTTACGACAATTAGCAAAAATTATGAGAACGAATTTTTTGAGCGCCTTGCAAAAGTGTTAACAGAAAAAAATGTATACAAAATTTAAAAGCAAAATGTATAAGATACAATTGAATATTAAAATTTATTCTTAATAAAAAACATTAATTTATTAGAAAAAACTAATTTTTATTGTATCTTTAATAGTATTTGTTATTCATTAAAATATTGTCACCTTAATGAAAATGGATTGGTACATAATTTGTCTACCTTTGTGCATCATTTATTGTATCATAGAAAAACATACCGATTTCTTATATTGAAAAAAAAAGTTTGACAATTCTTTAAAAAACACAACAATATTTTACCAAATTAGCAAAATGAATAAAGTTACAATTACAGCTATGGGGGGTCGATCCGGATATAATTTGGCATGGCGTTGATTGCTGGGATAAAAGTCCTTAGTTTATTTTTT
Organism: Ctenocephalides felis; assembly: GCF_003426905.1. Taxonomy (NCBI): domain Eukaryota; kingdom Metazoa; phylum Arthropoda; class Insecta; order Siphonaptera; family Pulicidae; genus Ctenocephalides; species Ctenocephalides felis. The sequence goes on from NW_020538040.1 coordinate 8,674,318, forward strand.
ATAAATATTTTTTTATTATTTACAGTTTACAATTTATATTTATATACATCTAATACTATACAGTTTATCGGTGTTCGTACATGTATTACTTCCTCCCAACCGCCGGCACCTAATATGGCTGTCAAAATACATTGACGAGTAAATGATACGTCGCCCTCGGCTCCTCGGCTCTCGGCTTTCGGCCCTCGGCCCTCACACAATGGGGCCCATATGGCAATTATCCTCGTACGTACACACATATATAAATACTAGCAGTCCGGCTCCCAACGTTTGCACTCGATAGTGGTAGGCTGGTAGGTACAGGTATAGGTAGAGGTATTGCCCGATGATAGTGTTTGTCTCGTTCCTGTCCAGTCGCCGGGGCGCATTGTGTATCGATAGCAAAAAGGCATTATATGAATGCAATTATCGTAATGACGACGATGAAAAAGCGGATCGGTGGATTTTGACACAGGGCAGGATTAGGGGGAGAGATGAAAGGACTCGAGAAGTTGGAATCGATTATGCGGTAAAATAGACCAATGTTATGGCAAGGCTATGGTACGCTCCAGTTTGCATACAAAATGATAGTAAATATAGTCAAAATGTCATGCTTTTGCTGTGTGATCAGGCAGTTTTGCACATAAACTGCAACTTCACACATATGTTATCAAGTCATATCTCAAAGATGTAGTTATGATAACATCGTTTTATGGCATTTGTGCGTTTTCTAGGTTAGGTTAGGTTTTCTATCTAAAACGCCTAGCTGCACAGCAACCCCATCGGATTTCGATAGTTTTTAGTACCTCCTTGTACTAAAACTTCTACGTAACATAGCCTTGCCATAACATTGGTCTATTTTACGGCAGAATTGGTTTCTTAGTTGTTTGTAGATTTTGCTTTTAGGAGGCGTCCATTAATCACGTGAGCGATTTCTATGGATTTTTGCACCCTTCACCCTCCTTGTGTGATATTTAAAATTTTCTTCCACTTCTTCATCAAATATCACGTGTATTTTTAGTACCTAGAAAAAATCGTAAAATTTTTGAATATTTTTAAAAAAAATTGGATTGTTGAGATAAAAAATAGAGTAAATTTAGATATTTTACATGATTTCTTACTAGACCCTCTCTTCCCCCAACGTAATATTTTGTGATTTATTGTTAAACCCTCTTCCCCTTAAGAGTTCACGTGTTTATTGGATGTGTAGATGATCATCTCACATAAGGATTCAATCATTTAGATAAAATATCTATTAGATACATTAACTGTAATCCAAGGATGAGCAACCCGCGGCCCGCGGGCCGCATGCGGCCCGCCGGATGCTTTTCTGCGGCCCGCCAAGCATTTTTTTACTACAGATTATTTTTCTAGATATTTTATCAAATACGGCTTTAAGAACTAATTTTGTTGTCAGTCAAATACTGGTAAAAACTGTTGTTCGCAGAAAAATGCATTTCCTGATGAAATAAATATTAATTAATTGCAAGAAAAATTGAGAACTTGTCCGAGAGCATAGCAACAACGCATTCTAAATTTAAAATAATTTAATAAGTAAATCTTATAAAGTCGCGAGGGTAAAATCATTGTGAATGTGCTTTTCAATACTCAGTGCCAAATTTTTTATTAAAGTTTTCAAGTAAATTAGTTTTTCTGCTTAACTATTTGTTTTTATTTTGTAGTAACATTTATAAACACTTATACACTCGTAATTATATAAAATAATACTTTTTTTAATTTTGAATTTTTGTTCTTGTGGCAATTTTCTAATTTTGTTGCAATTACATTATTCCCTTAGTCAATAAATCTTTTGACTAAAATTAAGTCAGACTTTTGAGTTTATGAAAAAGCTTCAATTTTATTCAAAAAGAAAAAGCGATTTTTTTCGTTCTTTATTTTATTTTTTTAATGCGAAATGGAAAACTACATACAACTCCAAATTTTCATTATTATATAATAGTCATTTAAGTAGTCTAATAATTTTTTATATAGCTCGGTGATCGATGAATTAACTATTTTCGCCATTTTTGTGAACATTTTTAATTGAAATTCGATCAAGATTTTCTGAGTTTATAAAAAATCCTAAATTTATCCGCTCTGTCCGCTGCAACATTTTAAAAACAATTCTTAGATATTGGCAACGAAAGGGTTAATTCCGATAAAAATAACTGATTTGTAGACTTATCCTAACGGTACTTGTCTTGTAGAAGGAGCAATTTTAGCAAAAAAAATAGAAATTTAATATTATATATGAAGATAAAACTGTTTTTGAGAGAAAACTGAATTTTTTCAGAGTTATTGAAACCTCACTCGTTTCGCTAAGCATAGGTTAGCATAATTCAAATATAGATGTTAGTATTTCAGCATTGCAGTGGGTAAATTATCAATGTAATTTGTGTTAGCTGCCCCTCATTTATATACCACAAAATTATACATTCAGAATTAGTTAGACATTTCTTTTACTAATGATTTTCTAAAAATATTCTCTGTGGCTAAACGTTCGCCGGGTCAACTAGTATATATAAATTACGTGCGGCCCGCCATAAAAGATTAAAATTTAAATTGGCCCGCGGGTTAAAAAGGTTGCTCGCCCTTGCTGTAATCAGTAGCTAGCTGCGAAAAACGAGTAAATACATGGAATTTTTTAACTATACTATTTTAAATTAGAGGTCAAAAAATGTGAAACCATAGCAAGCCATGTCTTTAAATCAGGCGATGTCGCAAATACCAGATCAACAACCAAATTGTCATTTTTTAAACAAAAACATTTTTTATTATTGTTAGCTTTTTTTTTTAATTTTGAGCACAGCTGTTTAGTTTACGATACCTGAATGTAATTTTTAAGTATCTCAAATAATAACTCAAATAAGAATTCAGATTTAGTTATTTATATAAATTATCTAACAGTAAGTCAGATACGTCAGCTGTAATCAGTAGTTACTGCAAAACCCACAGAACAAATATATGCTCGGCCGTAGATTCTGATTAGAATCTCTCCTTAAATAGGGAGACGTCGCAATTATGAAGTCACCAACCAAATTCTCAATTTTTTAACAAAAACATTTTTTATTATTGTTAGTCTTTTTAAATTTTAAGCACGGTTGTTTAGTTTACGATACCTGAATGTAATTTTATAATTATACATTATATAATTGCTCATTGGTTGTTATTTTCAAGTTAGGTTCAACAGTTTTCTATATAACTTTTAAAGTACCTCACATGTAGTTGGGGCAAAGAAGACCACCCAAACCTTTAGTGTAAACAAAAAGAAAATAGTAAGCAAAAAAGGTTAAAAAAAGTAATTGTACAAGAGAGAAATTAAATTAATAATTATTCCAACTCTGCTGATGAATATTTTTGATAAAGTACTAGATCAAGGTTATATACAGTGCGATCTTTGTAAAAAAATGGGCCTGTGAAATCTATATTTTGCATTGGTTCAATAATGTAGCTATACTTGCATAAAATCTCTTTAAATTTGAAAACAAACCACTGGTTCTGTTTGCTCCTTGGCTCTCCCACCTATGGGGTAAAAAGATACAGATGACAATTTTTTAGTAAAATAGTAAGTAGACAAACTTCAACGATAGTTGTTTTTTGCCAGTATAATTACTAAAAGTCTAATTGGGCTTTTGTGGCCCGCTCTGCCTTATATTTTAGAATAGTTTTGAGAAAAATCAAAAATATATATTGGACTTTTTGACTAATTATTACCATACAAGATAAATTAATGTTGAGGAATCCATTTTTTTTTAAATATTTTTAAGAAATTGCAAAGAATTGCTAAAATATAGCTTAAACAACTTTACTTCAGTTTTGTATTATTTAAAAGTAAACGTACTTCAAGTTCTTACCTGTAATTTTGTTAGGCAGGTTGGAAGTTGCAAGATCCATACTTTGTATAATATATATATATATATATATATATATATATATATCCGAAGGCAATTATTGTAATAACACATCAGTTCTGATTTTGCCGAATACACAAGAATCGATATTAATTTAGATAAATAGCGCGATTACGATAAATTATCGATGTATCTTTCGATAATAAGGACGATTATCAGAAATCATTAAATATCTTGAATTCAAAATTATTTAAAAAAATTATAAATACTGATGATGATTATTGGAGATTTATAAACGTACCCAAAGTTGCTTAAAAATATATGAGAATTATAAATGTAAGAAATGTGTTTGGTTGGATGATTAAATTAATTTATAATTTTTTGATAGCTTATATGTTCGTGGCAATTTATAAGTTTTTGCCAACGGCAGGTCCAGCCGTTTTGACCTGCGTGCAGCAGCTGTAATAAATTCCTTATGATAATAAATAATTTAATAATCCTAAAATACAATAAGTCACCATAGAAAATGTATATATTTTTTGCTTTTATAAATAACTTCTGCAAATGAAAATTTAAATAAATATGAAATATTCGACTATAATTCAGAAAAATAAAAGTGATTGCAGTGTGTTATTTTATTATAATTTAACTTCATTAAATATTTTTTTATAATTGATTCTCAGTAAACTTGTTTCAATTGTATCGTAACTAAAATGGTTTAAGTATATATACATATATAATTGAATCACTTAATTCTTCGGAGATTAAAGAAATAAATATATTATAATAATTTAGATGTTCTAGAACTTTTTGCTTCGGCTTAACATTGTTTTGTACTTTGTATATCATATGTTTATATATACTTACATTTGTTTCACAAGGTAAAATGCAAGTTATTGTTAATGTACCATAAACAATACAAGGTTACATTAAATTATATATTATCGCGTAATTATAAACGCATATATATACACGTATATATATATATATATATATATATATAATCAGTTTTTGAGCATAAATTTTCAAGGCATTTTTATGCGTGATCGCGAAACTATAATAAGTAGAGTTAAAATTTTCAATATTTGTTCTTAATTTAAAAATTTAAAGGGATTTTATAAAAAAACTGAATTTTACTTAAAAATAACAAAACTTACAAAACAGTTAAATAACATATGCCTGAAAATTATATTCAAGTATCATAAACTAAATAAGAGAGCTCAAATCCAAAGAAAAACTACCAACGAAAAAAAACTTTTGGTATGGATATTGGTACTTTTCTGATTTTCTCTTTATAATGATGTCGCAGGAATTAAAATGATATATGACTCTCTACACATATTTTGCCTTCTACTTTAAAATAGTATCTATCATTAAAAACTTCTGTACATTTCTTGTTTTTCAGATAATGATGGTGGACCTCTTATAATTCCGCCAACTTTTTAGGGATTGTACTTTTTTTTCTAAATTTTTATAGATTTAATAAATAAGTTTTTGAACCTGATGATTTTTTTCATTTTTTTTTAATTTCGCCAAATTATTGGCGATTTTACATTTTTCTAAATTTTTATAGATTTATTAAATACGTTTTTGAACCTGAATATTTTTTAATTTCGTCAAATTATTAGCGATTCTACTTTTTTCTAATTTTTTATAGGTTTAATAAATAAGTTTTAAAAACCTAATGATTTCTTTCATTTTTTTTTAATTTCGCCAAATTATTACGGATTCTACTTTTTTTTCTAAATTTTTATAGGTTTAATAAATGCGTTTTTGAACCTGATGATTTTTTTTCACAATTTTGAAAAAATTGTATAAAAAAGTCTTAATTTTTCAAAAACCTAATAAAAAAATTAAATTAATTCAATTATTCAATTTGATTTCAGAATACAAACTTTTAGAATGAATTTTTTAGTATTGCACAAAAACCTCGTATACATTTTTATTATTTTGGATTTAAAATTTGTTTCTTTGGTACTTTATTTTGTTTTTTGTACATTTTATTATTTTATACTATGCTCTAATTTTCCTAGTTTTTAATTTGAACTTTTATAATAAAATAAATTAAATAAATAAATAAATAAAAAATTCATTATAATAGTCAAATTCGCGGTTTCCAACCTCAGAGACGCGCCTCCTCAGGGTACTATTTTCGAAAATAACTAAAAAAATTTGAAATTATATTAAAAAATTAACAAAAAATAATATTTAATTTAATATGTTTACATATGCAATATATTAATTTGTACTTTGATAATATCATTATATTAGTATTTATAAAATTAAATAGTTGAATCAATTAACAATCATTTTTTTGATAAGAAACCATTGAGTTAAATATTTATTTATAAATCGGTAAGTTTATTAAATACTTTTTTGGGTTTAATTTGGATCGGTTCCAAGACATTATGAAAAATAAAATCTTGCTAGTTTTATTAGTTTTTATCGAACAATAATTTTTAAATCTTACATTATTTACATTATTTACAAATTTCTATAACTGTTCAAAAATGAGCAAAATTTTTTATTTTCACGTTTAATAAAATTGAGAAAAATTTAGATATTATTTATGATACTTACAATAAAATACTATAAAACTAAAAATAATTAATAAATACAAAAAAAAAATATTTTTTTTAAATTTTTAAAAATTTCAAAACTTGATCGATTCGAAGACTTTATTTTAAAAACTTTGACTCTAAGTCAAGTTTTAAATTTTTTTATGATTGTTTGAAATTTCAATTTTATAAAAAGTAGAATTTTTTTAATTGTACAAAAACTGTTCAATTTTTACTTTAATTTGCCTATAGGCACAATGACAAATAACACAAATTTAATATCCAAAATTCATCTTCTTACCAGGTATAAACCAAAAACCGCGAGATTTTCGCTCCTGTCAACTTTTTGTTTGAAAAGGGTACGAATTCGTATATTCCTTTGTTAACTTTTACCGTCTGCAAGTGTGACCAATTTTTAGTTATTTCTTTAATAATTTTTCGAAATTATAAAAAATATATAAAAAGAAACAAACCGCAAATACTATCTAGTTATTGACTCCAGACAAAGCCATATGTTCAAAAATAAGTATGTATGTAATATAAATAATTGAGAATTAATATCAATATTTTTCTTAGGGTGTATGGTATTGAAAATTGAGAACAAAATTTGTTTGATACTTTATCAAATTCAGGTAGGGTTAAAGCGGGGCTTAAAGGTCCGCGGTTTAAAAGGTCCGCCTCCGATGTCTCAAAAACTACTTGTTTTTAAGTAAAGTATTTTTGACAACAATATTTGAAAGTAGAGGAAAAAATATATATAACCAGCCATCAAATTGATTCTTACAACGTTGCTAACGGGAGATAAACGGCAATGTTTGAAAATACATAACAAAAGTATTTTCTTTCGTTGTTAGTTTTTTTGGTTGTGAGCACTGTTGTTTAGTTTGCGAGACCATAATATAATTTTTAAGTATACTATATTTGATTGTTTTATAAGATGTATTGTTATTTTAAATTAGATTCAACAAATATTCATATGACCTCTGTAAAAGCCTACACGTAGTTGAGGTAAAAAGGATCAACTGGACCTTTACCCTGGCGAAGGTGCAAACAGTAAGAAATAGTAAATAAAAAAGAAATAAAGTTAAACAAAAGCAATTTTACAAGAGGTAAATTAAACAAATAGTTATTTCAACTCTATATTTCTGACGAAATACCAGATCAAGGTTATATACAGTGTTATCTCTGTAAAAAATGTACCCATGAAATTAATATTTTGCATAAGTTAAAAAATGTAGCCAGTATTTCGTAATTTTTTTTTGAAATTCAAAATAAGACATTGGACCTGTTTGCCCTTTGGCTGTTTTATATTACCCCGCTTATTGGGTAAGAAGGACCAGATGACAAATTTTTCAAAAACAGCAAACAAAACATTTCTACAATGATGTATTGACTGGAAGTTTTACTGAACATAGTTGTTTGTGTAATATGTGTTATTTGTTGTGATGTAATTAGTTTGGTTTTTACAATATAATTGTATGTAAAGTTAAATTAGACCTTTGCATCCCGCCCAAACCTATTTCTGATTATTTATAAGTAAATTTACAAAAAAAATATTTTGTACCAACAAAACAGATATAAGAGATATTCTTAAAATTTATTTTTTATTGAATAAAAAATGACTAAAACCATTTTTTTTTAATTTTTCAAAATAAACGAAAATTTGATTCTGTACCAACAAAAGAGATATAAGAGATGTAACAGATATTCTTTATATTTATTTATCATTCAATAAAAAATGACTCAAAACATTTTTTTTTAATTTTCAAAATAAATAAAAATCTTGTTCTGTACCAATAAAAAAGATATAAGAGATATTCTTGAAATTTATTTATGATTCAATAAAAAATGACCCGAACCATTTTTTTCAATTTTTTTAAAATAAATGAAAACTTGGTATCTATTTAAAAAAACAGAAAGTTTTTTGTGGCTTGATTTTATTGCCTTCATTTTAGTCATACACCACTAGTTGAAAAATAAATAGTATATTCTACAAGCTGTCAACTTATTAAATTTACATCTATCTTAATGTTTTAATTAATTTAATTATGGCAATAAAGATGTATGATAATATAATTAGAAAACTGATTGTATAAGTAACACGTAATGCTAATAGGCCTATATAAATATTTATATAAATATGTATATGTATATGTATATATATATATATATATATATATACATATATATATTTGCATAGCCTAACATTACTTCTAGGTAATAATTTTAAAACAAATAACAATTATACATTTATTATTTAATCATCAATTAACATGTTATTAGTTCCGGGTGCGTTAATTGGTTCGAATGATACTAGAAATGATTTTAAATTGCTATATTATACTTTTTGCGTAATAAATATATCTATAAACTAGGTATAAGTGGCATATTGATTATAAGGGAAAATGGAGAAATGATAAATTTGCTCATTAGTAATTAGTAGTGGCATATAGCAAAGAAATTATGTAAGTGTCATTAGTTTTTTGCGATGATCCGCCAAGCCGTTTCTTTCTAATTAGGAGATAAGCCCAATTTCTATCAATTATAATTATTTGAACAAAGTACCTATAATACATAAAGACTAATATATCATAATCTGTAGTTTTGAAATTTGAAAAATATACGTGGCGTCCCAGAACTCAACCTCAAGCCAAAAAGGGGTGTCAAAATTAGTTGTGTCTATTATAAAAAAAAAAATTGTAAGAAAAAATAATCTTATCCAGTTTGGAAGTTATGAGCTTTTAAGTACAACCCAAAGCTTTAGTCAAAGTGTGACCATTTTTTGTTCTAGTAATTAAAATGCAAATTTTGTGTTATTTTTAAGTTTTTATTTTGTACTCATTTTTTGACCCATTTTGCAATCCTGATTAAATGCGTAAAATTTTGATGGTATTTTGTATATTGTATAATTGTAATGGTATACTGTAATATTTTTTTAAAGAGGGCTTTCAAAGTCAAATTTGAAAATTTTAAACTCATAGTTCAACAAAAAAATTTATTTCTAGAAAACTTAGTGCAAATGTATAATTATTTTTTAATGTGATCCTAGAAATATTTATTTTTATAGGCCTCGCTTTCTCATAGCATTTAGCCTACACCATTTTACTTTTATAATATATACTATCATAAAATTAACTAAATATAAATAAGTTTATAGTAAATAACTTAAATAATGAATGAATAAGTAATAAAATTGTTAATAGTTAATTAAATTGTATTAAATCTGCAAAATATTGACTTGAGCCTTATAATATCATTATACTGAATAGCTTGTAAAATAAATAAATAAATAAATATCTATATATATTTTCTATATTGTCCTATACTATACCAATTTTCTTTTTGCTCTTAACAATCATTTTCTTCATTCTTATTTTTCTTCTAGATCTGTCTTTTCTAATTCTATTTTTGCTTTTATTCTTATTTCTTTCTTGCTTTCATTCTTTTTTCTTTCTAACTTGTTTCTTCTTAGTTCTTTCTTGCTTCTTTTTCTCACTTCTTTCTTGCTTTTTCTCTTACTTCTTTCTCGCTTTTCTTTCTTGCTATTCTTCTTACTTGTTTTTTGCTATTCTTCTTACTTGTTTCTTGCTATTCTTCTTACTTGTTTCTTGCTATTCTTCTTACTTGTTTCTTGCTCTTTTTCTTAATTCTTAATTCTTAATTCTTAATTTTATTTTTCTATTCTTAATTTAATTAATTTAATTAGTAGAGCGTTAATTAATCACGTGAGGCTTTTTAGGGTTAAAAAAAAAATACGAAAAATTGTGGGGGGAGGGTGGAGTCTAGTAAGATATCAGGTGTATTTATTTTTTACCTAAATTAAAAAAAAAAAAAACAAAAATCTTACTTTGTAATACTTCCAAAAATTTGTTCCAAAAATTTTACGTAACTAAAAATACACGCGATGTTTGGTTGGGGAGGGGGGTAATTCTATATATTAAGACGTGTCACCAAGGGTAAAGGAAGGTACAAAACTCAGAAAAAATCGATCACGTGATTAATGGACGCTCTTTTTCTTGGCTTTTTTCTAACTTCTTTTTTGCCTTCTTCTCACTTCTATTTTGCTTTTATGTTCACTTCTTTCTTGATTTTCTGTTCACTTCCTTCTTGCCTTTTTCTCACTTCTTTCTTGCTTTTTTTCTTAATTTATTCTTGCTTCTCTTCTTACTTCTTTTTGCCTTTTTTCTTACTTCCTTCTTGCTTTTCTTCTTTCTTGCTTTTCTTTTCACTTATTTTTTGCTTTTACTCTTACTTCTTTCTTGCTTTTCTACTTTCTTCTTTCTTGCTTTCCTACTTACTTCTTTATTGCTTTTCTTCTTACTTTTAATTTTATTCAAATTCAACTCAACAATTCAAATTCTATTTAATTTTAAATGATCTATTTTCAAATTAACTTTTTCACTTAGTTGCTAACTTAGCTGCTAACATAATACAGTTTATAGTGAAACAAAAAAAATCTCAAGAATATTTATATTATATATATATATATATATATATATATGTATATGTATATATATGTGTGTGTTTATATATAATATATACCCATATATTATATATCCGAAAGCGTGAGAGAGCAAACGGATTGTGGGAATTATAATGACACCAAAACACAAAACATTTTGGCTACTTAAACTCGCTACTGGCTGAACGGTTCGAAATCTTTTTAATTTCTTTTTTTTGTTATTTTATTCCTACAAGATGGCTTTCCGACTCCGAAGACCGTTTAACTATAATTATATCTCTATTCATGGAAATATATAATATACATATATAGACATAAGAAAAAAATTGTAACAAGAAATGGTGCTCTAGCGTCCATTTTAAATTGATAATTTTGTGACTCAAAATTGGTATAAGGATTGTAATTTAATGAAAATTTAAATGTAAACAGCCCTTAATTGTTAGGCATTCGCTAACAAACTAGTTTATTTAAAATTCTACTACAAAAGAATATAAAAATACATATAATAATTACAAAAAATAATTTTTGATAATTTTATCAATCAATGGTGGGATTTGTTTCAATAATTTGTTCCCACTTGTGATCACTGCTTTTTTTTGCTAATGTATAGTCTAAAATTAAGAAAAATCAAACTCTTCAGGATATAATTCATTTATAAAAATAATATTTTATTAAAAAAATTTCGATCCTTTTCGGCTTGGACAAAAAGTCAAATATTTTCGATAGACTGGACACTAACGGATAATTAGCGGCAGCAATTAACGGACCGTTGTAGAATGCATTTAGCTTCTACATACGGATAATAATTATTTCACAGCAAAGTATTTATAAGATTGTTGCAGAAAATGCTAATAGGCTTTTTTGTGCTAAAATGCGCAACTAATTGAGCAACCGACCGAAACGAACAATACACACAAATATACAGAATTATATATATATATATATATATATATATATATATATCAAATTCTTGCTTATTTGCTTCCGAGCCATGTGACTCTTCTTTCAACTTCCTATATTTTTTCTTGCATAAGTCGCCTACATATTTTATTCACTATGCAATTACTTCATTTCTCTAATAAAAGTTTATTTCTAAATGCTAATTGCAATGACAAACCGAACATGTCATATTTGAAGTATGACTTTAATTACATTATTGTTTTTAAATATTATACATATTTTTAATGCTATTATAAATATATAATTTATAATTTATCATTATATAAATGTGTTGTATAATGGTTGACACTAATAAATGTGTGCATTACGAATGTTACCATATTACTGATAAATATTATTCAAAAATTTTATATGGTGTATTTATTTTTAACTTGAATGCCATCTTGTACAGTAGCAAATAAGTTTTACTTCAATTGCGTGTGAATCTTCCACGCACTCTTTTTTTCACGGACGAAATTCTTTGATATATTTGTTTATTTCATTTATTCTGTTCTGTATCGATATATGTTCAGAAAATCTTCCAGTAATTGCCTTCATATGAAAATAAGGTGTTTGCTAAAATTTTTCTTTCTTTTATCTTTTTTTACCTTACAAGGTAATTGTTTTAATTTAAATTTAAAAGACATTTTTTTTCAATAAAGATTCCTTTCAGAAGAAATCAGTTTCCTTTCCTTTTAACAACCAAATTCAGTCATTTAAGTTTATCCATAAATAGACTTTATGGAATTTAAATTTAAAAGACATTTTTTTTCAATAAAGATTCCTTTCAGAAGAAATCAGTTTCCTTTTCTTTTAACAACCAAATTCAGTCATTTAAGTTTATCCGTAAATAGACTTATTAATTTTCCAAAAATCGAAAATAAGTTTATGTACATATCTTTACGTTTTAAAGCTTTCTGAGCATTTTGGCATACTTTAGAAAATATATGGATGTATGTGTTTGTGTATGTATGTATATGTGTGTCCGCGTGCGTGTTTGCGTGTGTGCGGATACAAATTTTTTCGACGATTTCGGGAACACAGATCGACCAATTTGAATAATTAAAAAAACATTCGATTCGTATTGATAAAGACATGTGCTGATTAGTTATTGACAAAGGCAGGTCCACTCGTTTGGTGATACAGTGCAAAAAGTTTTCGAGTGAATGGAGCGTCCGATTTGAATGATTCAAAAACATTTTATTTGTGTTGGCAAAACAAAAATCTGATTAAGTTTTTCAGAAGGCAGGTCCAGAGGTTTCGGAGATCTAGTGAAAATTTGTTTAAAAATGCCATCTGAGTCAAAAATGATCATTAGATACTGCACAACAAATTATCAGATATTTTATAAAGATATAATAATAAGTACACATTTTGTTTATATTTCTATGGGTTTTGTACCAATGTTTATCCGTTAGACTGCGACACGGCGCTTACGCGCTTTGATGTGTTGTCTGTTAAATAGTTTGCACAGCGATTGCTTTGAAAAAAGTTCAAATATTTAAAAAAAATCATCAATAATTTCAAAATTCTCTAAAAACCCATTTTTCCAGTATTCAAACATTTTTAAAGCTTTATTAAAAATTTAAATTATCGGCGCCGGAAGTTTCAAAAATTTGCCTTAAGGCGCAATGCCCCGCACCAGTTTTTTATCAATTGTACTCATTTATTTTTTTTAAATTATTTTCTACGACGTCATACACAACTAGTTCTATTTAATAAATCCATGTACTTGGCAAAGAATCAATGGCGTCGTTCGGAATGAGTTGAGTTAATGCAAGGACGCGTGTCAATCATTCTCAATCATTGAGCGAAAGAAAAGAATAACATGAACACATTATACCTACTATGTTTTATTATTAATTCATCATACATAGTCTGCACTTAAACATAGAAACTATCAGCTAACGAAAATTATTTTAAAATTTTAAACCAGTTTTTGCGTAATAGGGAGTATCAAAAGCGGAGTGCCGTAAGGGAGTATGGTGAGCCCTATAATAAATATTTTATTCATACATGTTGTGGTTATTGATGAGCTGCTAACTATTTACACTAATGATAGATGAAGTAGATATACAACTGCAACTTGTCCTTCTCAGAGTTATATAATTAAACTTTAATTATGATTTCTAACAAAGAATATCAAAGTTAATGTTGATTTTAGCACCATATCATTTTGATAAAACAACTTAATAGTCCACATATTCTGCTTATCAATTTAACAATTTTATCTGCAATAATATTAAATATTTTAGGCATATTGAATATTTGTGGCGAGCATAGCTCAGTTAGTAGCGTGTTCGACTCACACGACAGGGATCTTTGGATCGAATCCTCTCATTGATTTAAAATTTAGGAAAAAAAATATATATAGAGTTAATTTGAAATTAAAAAGAATTGGATTTGTCATGTAGAATTTCAATGACAATTAGGAGTAAGAATAGAATTTACAGAATTTGAATAGCTGAGTTGTATTAGGAGTAAGAAGACAAAATATTAGAACTCGCTGAGATTTTAGAAGAATGATGAAATGAAGAAAAGGAATGAAAAGAAAGAAGAAGAAAAGAGAAACAGGAAGGGAAGATAAGAGTTGAATAGAATTAAGAATAAAGAAGTCAAAATTGAAGAAAATAATAGAAAGCAATTGAAGAAAAAAGAAAAATAAGAATAAAAATATAGAATAAGATATATAAGGTTGAATATAATACAAAAAATAGTATAGAATGTAAATAAAATAAAATGTTATAAGTAGTTAAATGTTCAGAGTAAGCGATGCCAAATAAAATTTAAAAAAAAAAAGAGATATCACATCGACTGTAAGAAAAGTCAGTACAAATAAAGATTCAGCATTTATATTTAATTATCAGAGGAAAATCTATTAAATAAAGGTTTTATTTACAATATTATCATAACTTTAATTTGCGCTTACAAAATCGTGCTTAATGAATCAACTTGCAAATCAAATATTTGAATCAAAGATGTCAAAACATAAGAGCCAATTTTTGGATGAAGTAGAAATGTTATGTTAACGCTATGTTACAAGTTTTTTATTTGTATTAGCTGCTGGTAGTAATAAACTATCAAAAACCTTTGTCTTTGCTGTTCGATCGAGCGTTTTACACATAAAATCTAACCTCCAAAACGCACAAATGTCAAATAACAATTTTATCATAAGTGCAACATTTTGGTGTCTCATCGATAACACATACGTGAAGTTAGGTAGAATGGTGAATCGCACAGCAAATATATAGCCTTCTGACAGTTTGTTGCTACCAATTCATTTGAGGATAGACCCCAGATTTTTTTGTATTTTCACAATTGCTCCATGGTACATTTTGAACTTTTTACTTCCACAGATAAATTCCAGTAGGAGTTGAATATATAAAAGCAATTTGAGATGATCATTGGTGTGGTCAATCCCCAAATTCCTCCTTGAAGCTATATTTAAACCGAATATTTTAAAAACGTTATTTGAACTGAGGGCTATCTTCTCCATCAAGAAGAAAGAAATGGTCAACCAGAACGAATTCATAATCCAGGTAAAAACTGCATCACCATTTTATTTATATTATTATAGAATTTATGTATTAAAGCTTTCCTTCGATAACTCAGGTTGTTGGGTTATAATTTTACCCTTGTAGCTGTGGACTATATTAAACACTGATTTGTTTGTTATTATGTATTTGTTGCAGTTCTAATTACAATCACTGATTTGTCACTAAGTTATAATGAAAGAAGATATATTTATTTATTATTTATTATATATGTTGTTTCGCGGACTTTACTTTTATAAGTGAACAATTTGTCCCATTAAAACTCTCCGCTAACATCCCGTGTAAAAGCTCAATGCCATGAAGATGGTCACCTTCATGGAAAATATAATAAAACAAAAATTCGTCCGAACATCCATAATTTTCATTGTTTTTTTTTGCACTTAAATTATTTTATTTTATGTTCCATTATTTGTGTTTTTAATTATTTTTTTTTCATTAGTTTTGTAACATAAGATTGTTTTAGTTTTTACCGAAAATAATAAGTTATTACAATAAAAAAAACTTAATCAAATTTACATACAAAAAACTAAACACATCGGTAAAAAAAATTTATAATTTTTTGTTTGTGACTTATGACTATGTATGTCATTTAACAAAAAAAATGTTTTTTCATTAATCCATTATCACTTGACTGTACTCTAAAATCACTATTCAAAAAAATAAGTTTTTCTTCCAAAACATCAATTTCTGAGTAAAATATTTACATATTCTTACAGTTTCTTCTTTGAAAGAACACTGTGAACTACACACGCCCCACATTTTTCCAAAGCCAACCCCCAAGCCCCACCACGACCCATTCTTGTTCCTGGACACGCCTATTTATGACCCGTGGGTCGAGAAAGAGATAGTTAGACATGTCTGGAGGTCGTTTGATGTATGTTTTTTGACGTAACTTTTTGATAACTGAACTTGAGGTTTTTTAATCAGATGTACTATGTAGGTTATGTTTTGATGATTTTACAATGATAAATAAATTTAAAAAAATATAAATTTTAAATATATTTTATCGTTTTTGTGCATTGGTTTATTAGTGAGCATTATACAAAAAAAGTAAAAAGTTTTTAAGCTTAATTATTTTTATTTATATTTACATACATATATTCATTTTTATCATTTTCTTCACACCCCCTTAGGGGTAAGTTAATCGTCCGAAAATCCAAATTGTTTTTTTTTTGTTTTTTTTTTAATTTTCAGAAAATATTTATTCTTGAATATCGAAACTCAATATTCAAGCTAAAATTCTAAGACTCACTTGCATAATTGAAATAAATAATTTTAGCTTTTCAGTTCAGTTTATGTAATACTTAGAAATATGAGATAAAATCCTTTATTCTAACTCCGCTTGATCAAGTTTTGTTTATTTACTTTTTTTTAAGCTCTTATATTTTTATTATAAAATGCCATTGATGTAATATTTATCATGAGTTTTCATAATAATATATTTGAAAAAAACATTTAATATTCTTCGAATATTTTCTTATGCAACAGCTAGTTCCAGCAATTTGCCTCAAGGCACAATGCCATACACCACTAGTTTATATTTGATTTCTACCCAGCTATAAATTTTAGGTCAACTACAAAATTATTCTTTATTATTTCAATTTGTTAATAAATAATAATAAATACTTAATAAAAATATTAATTATTATTATTGTACCTGAAAACAGCAAAACATGAGAATTTTTCCAAAATTTTAGTGATATAACTATCTCCTACATTTCATATGGGAGTAAAAGAGATGCATTCATGTTTTCCAGGGGTTCTATATTGACTAGTGGGTATTAACTAATTTCGATCTTCTTACTATTCTAAAAAAGTATATGCCAAAAAATACGATTATCGAGTTTTTTGCATTCTTGACATTTCGCGTCATTCTGAATACTTTGTGTATGTAAACGCTAACTTTTTCTTATTTGATGTTTTCCCAAAAAATTTTTTGCGTGTTATTAATTTCATACAATATGAAAGTATTTGGTCAACGTTTTTGGAAAAATTTTTCGTTTGCCATTTTTTTGCAAAAACTTTTTGCCAATTATAATTAACTTACCGTAGGGGTAAGTTATAGTAATCGCAAAAATAATCGAAAATGAAAATTTTCATTTATTTTTATGTTTAAAAGGTTTCTGAACTTTTTGGCATACCTTAGAAAAAATGGATGTATGTGTGTGTGTGCGGATACAAATTTTTGTCGTCGATTTCGGGAACATTTTCAAAAATTAGAAATTTCTCAAAAATCAAATTTTTTCAAAGGTTAGAGAAAATTTTTATCTTTTTTAAAAAAAAATATTTTTTTAAAAAAATTTAATTTTTGTTACGCAAAGTTCCAACAATTTGCCTTCAGACATGATGCCATAAACCTCTAGTTTTTTTAATTTTTTCTTACTGAAATATTTCACTTTTATATATGAAGAAAAGTATGAGCCTGAAGGAGTAACTTCAATAAGTAAACATTTCTATATAGATCTATGTGTTATTTAAAATTAATAATCAAATATTTCATCAAATAAGTAATAGTCGATCTACGTATTAGACACACCAGTTTTTCTTATCCTCAAATTGAAAATATATATCCTTCTTTTTTTTACCCAAGCCCTTTGCCTCATTTTCAATGTATTAGACGAGAATGGCTCTATATTTCGTATCATATGTGAAAGAGATGACAAATAAAGGTGTTGCTTATGCTAGACAAGAACAAAGCGATACAAATTGCACACAGCGTAAAAGGGATGGATGTTTGTGATGATATTTATAGGGTGCAGCAAGAATAAACAAAACACTTTTAAGTACACTACTGAAGTGAAACTTCTTTAGATTTATTTATTTGTTCGTATATGTATGTTCGTATGATAATTAGGCTTGACTCAATATTCGGTTACTATACGGTTTTCGGCATATAGGACATTTTTTATATTCGGCGGAATACCAAATAGTAACTTACTATTCGGTCGAATACCAAATAGTAACATACCATTTGGCCGAGTACCGAATAATTATTATCAATCTGCCGCCGCCGCAGCGTTGATTTTGTTATATCTTTCATGCGATAAAGAGCTCGCGTTAGAGCTGTGTTTAGTTTATATTATATGATATAAACACAGGAATTCGTTATTATGAGCTTTATCGGCTCTTGAGATTATAAACAAACACGTGCAAAACTATTATGTGAATAATCAAAAAATACGTTATTTGTATATGTTTTTTTTTTTATTTAATATGAATCATTCAACGATTGCACGAGTGTGTTGATCAAAACACAATTAGGTCATTCATTAAAATCAATCTAAGTATTTCAAAATAAAAAGCTATTATAGATTCTTTATCTCAAAAAATGCAAACAACTTTATCGATCAGTTTCTGTTTATTTTATTGCGATAAAACTTCCAAATATATAAGAAATAATCTTGTGTTTATAAAAGTAATATGAAATGTTTATGAAAGAAATAGTTTATTATTACTCTCTGAAAAGTAATAATAAATAATTGGAAATACTTTTATATATATGTAAAGAATTGCTTTTTGATTTATTGCCCTATCACATGTTATTTATGTATTCGATCGATATTCGGTAAAATAGTATAAATGATGTTAAATAAGAAAGAGTAACCAAATAAGTCTAGACGTAACTAGTGGTGTATGGCTTCGTGCCTTAAGGCAAATTGCTAAAGCTTTCCGTACCAAAAAATAAAATTTTTAAAAAAGATTCAAAACTTATTTAAAACTTTGAAAACATTAGATTTTTGAAAACTTTAAAATTTTTGAAGAAAATTGACTTTTTTGAAAAAAAAATATATTTTTTTAAATGTTTTGGAAATTTTGAATATTTTCAAAGCAATTTCAAAGCTGCTTTAGCTGCATAGACTTGAACTATTAAAGCGCGTAAGCGCCGCGTTGCAATCTAACGGATAAACAATTATACGAAACTCATAGGAATGTAAACAGAAATTATATTTATTATAAAAATCTTAAAAAAATATCTGATAATGTGATGTGCATATGTTTTATGATCATTTTTAAGCGCAAAATGGCATTTTTACTTTTTTTATTCGGTCTCCGAAACCGCTAGACTTGCCTTCCTAAAAATTGAACAAGTTCTTCATTTTACAAGTACAATGTTTTTTGAATAATTAAAATCGGACGCTCCGTTCTCTCAAAAACTGAATTACTTTTTTTAGGACTTTTTGCCCCGTATCTTCGTAACGGTTGGACCTGCCTTATCCAAAATCGAACTAGCTCGTCTCTTCGTCAATAGAAATCGAATGTTTTTTGAATCATTCTAATCGAATGCTCTGTTCTTTCAGAAGCTCGATTTCTGTTTTCTGCACTCTTTGCTTTGTATCTACGAAACGGCTTGACCTGTCTTTGTCAAAAACTAATCAGCACATCTTCGTATAAATAGAAATCGATTTTTGAAAATCGAAAACTTTTGTAGTCATTTATAAAGTTATATAGTCATAGTACAAAGTAAAATGGTCTCTACTAACGAGCAAACTAAATTTTGATCTAAAAGATTGAAAATGGGACTCTACTGACGGGCAAACTTAATTTTGATCCAGAATATAAAAAATAGAATACTTCAAATCGGTCGATCCGCTCTCGCAAACGTGGACGAAAAATTGTATCCATGCATACACACACACACACACACTTGTACATACATTCCTTGTTTCTAAGGTATGCCAAAATGTTCAGAAACCTTTGAAACGTGAAGATATATAAAATGTTATAAATTTTATTGTAATTTGAAAACAAGTTGATTGATTGATTGATGATATTCAAGTGAAAATGTATATCAAAGCTGCATGTTATCATTCTTGCACCTTCACTATAATTTTTTGACAATATTGCACTATGGTGTAATGCAGTATACATTTGAGCCATCTCTCCTCTATGCAGTACATAATTTAATTCTGTAGGTTTATACAAAAAGACATAAAATATAAACTCCTTTGTGCTAGAATGAAATGCACAACATAATACACATACGTGGTGATTCGTACCAAGTACAACACATTAGAAAGAGATGCCCTATGCTACTACACTATACATGTAAACACTACTTTGAAACAACCCATAACAAAAAGGGACACATATAAAAGTATATTGTCCTAAGAGTCATGAGCAAGAACGAGATGCACTGATAAACCGCCCTTCTTCTTTCATCATCACTAACCGAACACACAGGGACACAGTTTCTCCCACTAAACCCATAACAACGCTGAATTCCCTTTACATCTGTATTCGTTACTTTAAAAAATCGATGGTGGGGGCAAATCGGGAAAATACGTTCCAGTTCGTCGTTTGTAATTTGCCAGTTGTTAAATTTTACATAGTCCGAGATAGTGCGGGCGCGCGCGATGCCGATTCCAACCACGAAACAGAAAAATAACGATTAAAATTAATTGTTTAATTATGCAATTAACAAAATTAATCATCGGTAGTTGTTTGAAAAATATTCTGTGCTGGTAGAGTAAATTTTAGTGGACAAAATATATAGTGATTGATTGGAAAATGTGACAAATTTAGTGTTTAAGGGACAAGGATAATTGAAGTGTGTGAAGGACCAATATAAACTGTGACAAATGCGCAAATTAGTGATACACAAAATTATATGGTAATTAAATAATAGTGTTACTCGTGTGACTGTAAAATTATAAAAGTGTTTATACCAAGTGACAGTCCTTTACCACGTTTTTGACTACGCCCAAATTTAACCTAATACAATTTCTACCTATATTTTCCTCAAAATTCACATTCTTCTACATGTATATTTTTTTATCTACATTATGTTTTATGTGTCTCTGTGCTTTTGTAGAAGCAAAAATATTGATCGGCGCCACAACAGTAGTCGTTTGTGCTAGCGCCGCCCTTCAGAACGCAATCACGGGTTCAAAGAAATTCCAATAAATCACCACAAAATCATAAAAAATTCACGAACGAATTGACAGTGAATATAAATAATAGTGTGTTTTAAAATTTTATTAACATTAGTATTAAAAACTTTTATGGGATTTGTAGTGAAACATGTGATTCTAAGTGATTAAGTGACTTATGTTATAAGATTTTTTAAAATTGCGCAAATTTTTGTGTTTGGTTCTTCCTGCTTGTGATTCCATTTAATTTAACATTTTTATCCAAATCTTCTTATATAAACATTTTTTTGCTACATAAGTTACACAAAGCAAGACTATTATTTTGCTGTAATATTTTATTATCATGCACATTTTTGTTAAATTACCAAAAATGTATATGGATATTGGAAATAATCCAATTTAAATTATTTGTTTAAAAATATTGGATACAATAATCATAAACAAAAGTAACGAAAACTATAAGTTAATTAGTGGCAGTTTTCAAATTATTAGTTATTTTTTCTAAATTTTGAAATAAACCTTTTTTTTAAATATTTAGTCACGTATTTTGCCTTGAACAAAAACATTTTCATCAACATTTGCAGAGCAATTTCAACATACTTGAAATTCTACTCGATGAGATGAAATTAATGGAAAACTGTTAGTTAATAAAAGTATTCATGTAAAATATTTAGTGTGACATTGTCGTCGTTGTGTGTTGTGAAACTAACCGCGCAAAATTTAAACAAAGTTGTGTGTCGTGAAACTAACCCAAAAAAAATTATTGTTGTTATATAGTGACTTCTTCGCACAAAAACGCCCAAAAATAAGACAATTATCAAGCGACTTTAAAATATCCATGTCCAGTTAAAAGAGTCATCCTACCTCGTGTCTGTCCCTTATCCGAAGTGACCGTCCTAAGTCGCTCAGATGTGGTGGACGCCATCGCCGTGAGCGTCACCACGGAGCGTGCGGCCGCGGCGGTTGGCGGCCACCAACACCGCCACGGTCAGAGTCACCAATTGGGCGGCGGTCACCAATTGACTGGCGGCGGCCACCAATTGAGCGGTGCTAATTCCCAAGGCGTGCAGCATCCGCACCAGGCGGTGGCGACATGTCTTGCAGGGGTGCAGCCGACGCAACCGCAACAGACTGCCAATTCGGCGACCGCTTTGAGCATGAGTCAGCTGGGGACGGTGTACGCCACAAAAAGGCGGCGGAGGAACGGGAAAAGGTAAGGGGGGATTTGGATACTGAGGGTTTTGTGAAATAGTGGTTAGGTTGTAATGTTAAATTGTGCATCGTCCTGGCAGGTTAATATACGAAAAACAACATTAGACTTTTTTTCCAGGGAGTGAATACTAAATTATTATTTCTCCTTCTATTCTAGCTTTTATTTTCTCGTTACAATAGCTTTGTGTATCATTTTTTTTATTTATTTACCTTTCAAGTTACAATCTGTCTTAGTGAGGACATTTAGTAATTGATATATTATAATATATAGTTTATTCAGAAAGATTTCCCAATGGTATATTATTGTATCATTATTTCAAGAAAACAAATTGAGAATTTCAATAAAATATAACATAGCTAATTTAATGCAATATAATAACATTCTAAATTATTTTTGAAAAAGTAATAGGACCCCCAGAGAATAGCCTCAAACAATGTTTATTCTTCTTTATTACAATTTGCTGGTAGCTAAATAAATATTATTGCCCAAAATAGAAATATAAATCCACAATTAGCTGGAAACAAACAAAAAATAATTTAAATTTGGTCAAAGTGTTCTTAAACCTTTAGGAATAATTTTCAAATAAAAATAAAGGTTTTTGATTAAAATAAAAAAAAATTGTTCATCCTATTATAAACAAAAAAGCAAAAAATATTAGTAAAACTTAACTTTGGTTCAGCTCATCTTCTGTGCGATTATATAAATTCACAATAATGTTATAGGTAGTATCTACTAAAAAATGTCAAAATATATTATCATTTTTGTTTTTTAATAAAATAGTAAATATCTACAAAAATTTATGGATTTTTAAGAAAAAAGTTAGTGTTCTTCTGGGATCTCAAATTTATAAATTCTGTATTCTGCTAAGTCTATAGCATAAATATTTATACTTTTAAGTATAAAACTTATATCATTCATGTATTCAAAAATGTTTTATAAAATAAAATTCACATATTACAATCTAACAACTAAACTTCGATACCGCTTAACTTGTCTTGAACAAAAACTAATCAGTACGTCTCCCCATCAATAGGAATCGAATGTTTTTTTGAATCATTCTAATCGGTTGGTCAATGCTCTCACAAGCGTCGATGAAAATTTACGCACATACATACATACACACACACATTTTTACAGGAACTAATGGAATTAATTCTTTTGAATACAAAATATTTAAGCAGCACATCAATAACAAAGGTAATCAAAAAACTTCATTGAATAAGGCGATTTTTTTTAATGTTTTGCGATGTAGATGATAATTCATATATTATTACTAATAGATAAAATATTTTAAATTATATATTATATACTAATAACTGAAAAACAATAAACAAGTTGCTTTATCACACTCTATAATTTACTCGTCCAAAAAACATGACTGAAAATAAAAGATATTCTTTTTGAATTCCTTTTGATAAAATAATTTTATCAAATATTTAATATTTCTATAATAAGAAACTTTTTAATATAGTAAGTTATGTTTAGATACTATTTTTTTTAATTTATTATTAATCTAATTTAATGAAAAATTTTTGTCAAGATATTTTTGGTTTGAAAAAAAATAATTTTATGCCTATGTAATTTTGTGAGAAAAGTGAAATAAATTTTGATTATATATTTTCTTGCAAAATATTCCTTGGAGAGATATCTAGCGTGATAATTTTTTGTGAAATTTTTGACAAAAATAGTCATAATAAATACATAGGACGGTTTTATTATTCATTTCCTCAAAACAAAAAATATATAGACTAGTCGTCACAGATTAGTTTGAAATCTAATGATATTTAAAATTTTGTAAAATAATTTTTTTGTGAAATATTTTTGAAAAAATAGTTAAAGACGTGGGACTGCTTTATTATTCATTTTCTAATAACAAAATAGTTTCTATACTAGACGTCTCAGAGTATTTTGAAATCTAATGATAATGGAAATTTGGATTTTCAATTCTAATGATTTTTATTCTACATTTAAAAATTAATTCAAAATAAATATTTTATAGATAATAATAATAATGGATAGTAGTACTCTAGGGCAGATCCCTGAGCTGAGTTAAACTTCAACTTGATTCAGGAAAGAATATTTGAAAGTTTTTTTATTGCCATTTCACATAGCAGTGCCCGAAACGAACTATTTTCGATTGGAAACATAGTTTTGATCTATATTTTCAAGAACATACTTTTGATCTATATTTTCAAGTGAAAATGGACATCGCTGCTGCATGATTCAGGTTGTCCAAAGCGGTATTCGAACTTACGACTTGCGCTTAACCGTTACGCCATGGAGCATCACAAATTATAGATAATAGAAATTGATTAATTCATATTTGATATTTTTTTGTTTTATGAAATATTTCTTTATTTTATCCAAGTGCCTTTTTCTCCGTCGGGAACCATTTATAAATACAGTTTTCTTTAAATTACAATAATTTACATTTCTATTTGTTTTCTTCTTCTTTTTTTTAACAAAAATTACCACAATTTCAATTCTGTGTCTGTAAATAAGACGTTGTCAGTTGTCACATCATTAGTATTAGTGTTGTTATCAGTCAATTCATTTTCGATTGATCGATGATAATGCAATAAAGACAAAAATATAGTTTTTCGTTGTCTCACTGAATAGATATAAATGACTTTTTTCGTATTATTTTCTCGGTTGATGTGTAAACATATTTTAGTGAGTTCTATGTCATTTTAACATCAAATTTGATATGTATTTGAGACATGGAATGAATTCAGGAGACAGAAATAATGGGTAATGGACAATTGGTGAATGGGGTTTGAATCAAGCGGTAGTGATATCAATTTACACTCTTACAAATTAGTTCTTCATATTTTTTATTACACGCGACTATTTTTTATTCTAAATCCCTTTTTACACGGTCCAGTGCGATCGTTTATCTAACAATAGAAAATGGATTAAACAGATATTCATCGTTTATCCATATTCAGTAAGATAAAGATCGCAAACGTTTTATTACAATATTAATAAATGTACGACATGAACAAAAATGCCAAAGCCTAAATCTTATTCATGTAAATTTGATGAAAAAAAACATTCGTTACGGATGCTTGAGTTTAAATTAGGTAAATGGATACATATACAGCATACAATGCGTGAAAATATAAAAAAGTAATGGTCGATTTTATAAACAAATATTAGATGAATTAAATTACTAATAGGTAGTGCGGGGCTTGAAGGTCCGCGGGTAAAAAGGCCCAGCACCGATATCTCAAAAACAAGTAAAGTTAAGAGCTTTTAAAAAAATATTTGAAAGCAGAGGGCAAAAGATGTGTTACCAGCTACCACCTTGATTCTTACGACGTTGCTATGGGGGAAGAACGGAAATGTCCAAACGAAAATCCATAACAAAAGTATTTTCTTCGTTGCTAGTTTTTGTGTTTGTGAGCACTGTTGTTTAGTTTACGAGACCTTAATATAATTTTAAGTATTCATTATTTAATTGTTTTATAGGGTGTATTATTAATTTTATAGATGCAACAGTTTTTTCATATAACCTCTATAAGCTTACACATGGGCGGGTAAATAGGACCAACTGAAGCTTTGCCCTGGCCAAGGTGTAAACAATAGTTCATAAAAATGTAAAATAAGTAAAAATAAAACAAATTTACAAACAATAAATTAAATAAATGGTTATTCTAACTCTGCTGATGATTTTTTCTGACAAAACACCAGGTCAAGGTATATACAGTGTTATCTCTGTGAAAAATGTCCCCATGAAATTTATTTTTTGCATTGTTGAATAATGTAGCTACTATTTTGTAAAATCCCTTAATAAAAATTTTACATTGGACCTGTTTGCCCGCTGGCGTTCTCATTTTATCTCGCCTTTGGGGTTAAAAAGGACCAGACAATAATTTTTTTAAAAATGCAAAAAGAAAGACATTTTTACAATGATGAATTAGCTGGGAGTTCTACTGAACATAGTCAGATAATTGTTTGTTTAATAGGTGTTACATGTAGTGATATAATTGCTTGGTTTTCACAGTATCACGTGTTGCTTAAGGTCAATTGGACCTTTATGCCCCGCTCTACCTTATTAAAAGACTATTTTTAAAGCTTGGATTTGAAAACTATTGTCTAGATCTAGAGTCAAGCTTTAGGGAGCGTCCATTAATCACATGATCGATTTTTTGGAACTTTTTTGACTATATATATCATGGTCTTATAGAACCTACTTAAATATTACGCCCTTACGACAAGTAGTTTAATTTCAAGAATACATCAAAATTTGAAAAAATGAGTAGTTTTTTTAACGTTTGTTAAAATTAAAATTATACGATTTACTTGGTATAACGATAGAGTACTTGGTCTTGGTGAACATACTAAATCATTAAAGTCCTACGAAAACTGGTTCAATTATTAAAATTATTGATTTTTGAAAATTTGCTTTTAGAAAATACTCCGACCGGGTTAACGTGTTCAATTTTCAATAATGCGTTATAAATCCACTTCAAATACTTTTAATCAATCATAAATTAATTTATATTTTATTGATTAACTCGATTATTTACACATATCGGGAAGTTTATGTAACTTGCCTCAGGGTAAAATACCAATACCAACTAGTTGAATTTTGATGTGACACGATTCAGAATGTCTTGAAACGTGGATAAATATAACTTCTCTATCAGGACCCCAATCAAACTTTTTCACACATTAAACGCATGCAGCACATCAGCCGTCAAAATTTGTTTCAAATAATTTCTCTATCCAGAAATAATCTATAATGTTAAAAATGCATCAACTTCTTCACCTGCAGCTCTAATTTTCCTCCCACACCAATTTCCTTTAATAAACCTATATTTTCACGGCATCCAATGCAAATTCGATCTAAATCGCAAATAAAACATTGAAAAGGCCACTTCGACGCATTGTAGCCGTGGGGCTCGATTCGAAATGATGAACTTTGGGTCACCTCAAATTGATATCTCAGCGCATTTAAGACCCCTGGGGGCACTATAACGCTGTTATATATACGGTGCAGAAATATTTGCTTTATTTTGAGAGGAATCAAATCGTAAATTTGGTCCGCAATGAAACAGACAATCGGGTAAATAATGGACCGACAGTAAATAGATATTCATGGAAAATATAAATATATGAAAAAGATAATATATTTTATGTTAACTCAATTAATGGAATAAAAAAACAACTTGCACTAACTTCCCGAAGGAGAAGTTCATGTGTCACTAGAAAATCTAATTTGTTATTTTGCTAATTTCCTGTTTTAACGACGTTTCACGCCGTTCTGAATCATTTGACTCCAAAATTGAAAAAAGTGATGTTTGTATATGTGTTTGTGAGTCAAAGTTTGTTATTTTTTCGACGTTTCTAAAAACTATTCGATGTTAAGAGCTATTCGATAAAACTCGATTAGATTTGCGCAATGATCGTTTTATTTTGCTAAAAATATTATTTTGAGCTAATATACATGAAAATTTTGGTTATATAAAACTATAAATGCAAATAAAACTATTTTGAATTGGCGCAAAGGAAAAATGCCACTTACACCTAGTTAAATTCCCGTAGGGTTAGGTATAGTAAACGCAAAAAAATCGAAAATGAATTTTTTTTATATATCTTTACGTTTCAGTGGTTTTTGAACATTTTGGCATACCTTAGAAGAAATGGTTGTATGTGTGTGTGTGCGCGTGTGTGTGTGCGGATACAAATTTTTGTCGACGATTTCGGGAACACGGGTCAACCGATTTGAATAATTCAAAATGTATTATATTTGTATTGATAAGGAGACGTGCTGATTAGTTTTTGGCATACGCAGGTCTAGCCGTTTTGAAGATACGGGGCATAAAGTGCCAAAAATGGCAACTCAGTTTTTGAGATAGCGGAACGTCCGATTTGAATAATTCAAAAATCATTTTATTTGTTTAGAAGAACTGATTAAATTTTTGGGTAGGTAGGTCTAGCGGTTTCGGAGATCCAATAAAAAAAGTGAAAAATTGCCATTTGGCTGACACAAATGATCATTAGATATATGCACATCAAATTATCGCATATATCATAGATAATTTAATAACAAATTTTGTTCACTTTTTTATGGGTTCCGTACCAATGTTTACCCGCTACACCGCGACGCGACGCTCACGCGCTTCTATATTTCGTTCCTACGCAGCTACAAAGATAACGTATTGCGATTGCTTTGAAAAAAAGTTATTTAAACATATGCACATGAAATTATCAGATATTTTATAGAGATTTTAACAATAAGTATAAATTTTGTTTACTTTCCTATCGGTTCCGTACCAATGTTTATCCGCTAAACGGCGACGCGGCGCTTACGCGCTTCCATATTTTGTCTCTATGCAGTTAAAGCAGTACGATTGCTTTGAAAAAAAATTTCCATTCTCACCCTTAGTGTTTTAATTAGACTCATATTTGGCAATTTTTCAAATAATTTTCCTTTTCCTTTTAGTACTGGTCTGATCTAAAACCGTGATACGCACTCGAATGTGTTATTAATTCTGACAATTTACGCGTGCTAGTTATTTTCTAGCTAATTTCCTGTTAGCTGTAGCTCGACTTTGATTTACAAATTATGCAAATTGGAACTAAATAGGCGTAGGAAATAATGTTTGTGAAAAATCATTTAATATACACAGAGCTTTTCATGTGTAAAATTTGAGAAAAGTTCTGTTTATGTGTCATGACATGTGAAATTGATTTGACTGTTCTGAAATACATAGTAGGATTAATCGAAGAAAAATGTGAAAAAAGAAGTGATACTTAAAGTAAACAAAGTTTCAATAAAAACTAGTCGGTAATAGTATTTTGCCTTGAGGCAAGTTACATGAACTTCCCGATATGTGTAAATAATCGACTTAATAAAAAAACAATTAATTTATGAGTGATTAGAAATCTGAGTGGATTTATTACACATAATTGAAAACGAACGAACACGTTAACTCGGTGTGTTTTCTAAAACCATATTTTTAAAAATCAATAATTTTTATAATTGAACCAGTTTCCATAGGGCTTCAATGGTTTTATTATGTTTATTTATACCAAGTACTCTATCATTATACCAAGTAAATCGTCTAATTTTAATTTTAACAAACGTCAAAAAAACTACTCATTTTCCCAAACTTTGATGAATTTTTAAAAATAAACTACTTGTCGCAAGGCCGTAATATTTCAGTGAGATCTATAAGACCATGATAAATATCGCAATAAAAAGTTCCAAAAAAATCGGCTAAATTTTTTTTTAACTATGAGAAAATGGCTCGGTAGATTTTCACCTAAAACTAATCAGCATCATTCCCAACTAATATCTTTCGAACAGTTTTTGATTTTTTTAAATCGATTCGGTAGCATGAGCTTAAATGTGAACGAAACATTTTCACTTTTCTGCGATTTACAAAGAAACTGTTTGGCCGATCGTCGTACAAAACTGAGAAACGCTAGCCCTCATCGAGATACATCGAATGGTTTTTAAATTTCTGAAATCGGTCCAGTCGTTTTTGAGAAAACGTCGATTTACGGCAAAAAATCTGTTCACACACACACACTCATACATACTTTTTCCAAATTTGGTCTCATTCGATTTAGAATGGCTTGAAACGTCAAGAAAACATAAAATTAGCGATACGGATTTTTTGATAAAAACATAAACTTCTCCTTCGAGGAGTTAATAAAATTGTAGTAAAAAAATGACTTCCTATCTCCTAACTATTGTCAGAGATTTTGAGATTGATTGGTTGGTGAAACATGATTTTTTTTCAATCTTGCCCTGTTAGTTAGTATTGTGACAAAGCTCTTTGGCAAGTGCGTTTGGGTTTGGGTGATCCCCGAGGTGACTTTTGTACTTGTACTCCATCCCTTACGCTGACCAAAAAATTCTCATGTTTCTATCAACTATTCTTTACGATGACCTTAGCAATATAATAATAATAATAAATGTTAGTCTGCCCGAAGGCAGGTCCATGGCGTGATAGCCACCACAAGTAAATGATTCCTTTACCCTTTGTCTATTATGCTCATTACCACTGTTCTCCCTCGCCTATTTTTTCATGTATTTTTCTTTCCAAACTTCTGCTTCATACTTCCTGATTTTGTACTTCGGCTTTCAGTTCTCTGTATTTTCTCTTCTCGCGTAAATCGTCAATCGTTTGCATTCTTCTTCCTACCATTCCTTTAACTTAATCTTAGCAATATGTCAGTTAATAATTCTATTATTTTTCCTAACTGAACATTCCTTCGTCCCGATCCTCATTTGAGCGTAATAACCAACATTGTTGTTACAATTTCCTTTTGTCGAGAGAGGAAGTAGAAGCGACGTTCGTGACTGCAGCGTTGCGTGCGGACGTTTGCGGAAATGCGTACCGCACATTCTTGACACATATATTCATATATATAGATATTGTATGTAGTATGTAGTATAGTATGTGTACATAGTGTGCTCTTTACACGTGTGTTTACTTAGAAATATTTATTTTTATTCGTGGAAATTGTTGGGATAAATATGTAATTATGTGCTAATCGAACTAGTTCACTGAGGATAGAAATAAATGTTTATTATTTGTCTGAGGTAATTAGTAGTAATTGAATCTGGTACTTTTTGGTGCACTTTTTACTGCTCAAACTTCTTTATCAACTCGTGTTTTGTGCCTAGACTTTGAATTCTTTATGTCTTCTTGTATTATTTGCCGTCCTTTCAGACCTCTTCATTTATCCTTGATGGCATCGAGCAGAAGGCACTCTTTTCTCAGTCAAGCACGATCCATTTTTTTCTTTTTTTCAGTTATGATATCCCTACTTCATTATTTTTTAAAACCTGATCTGTCCCATTTGTTTGAGAATTTGTTGACATAACATACGATTTTTTAACTTCCCGCAGGGTAAGTTATAGTAATGGCCCGAAAATCGAAAATGAAAATTGTTGCATATCTTTACGTTTTGAAGGTTTCTGAACATTTCGGCATACCTCAGAAATCATGGATGTGTGTGTGTGTGTTTTGTATGTCCACATTTCCAGGCGTACGGATCAACCGATTTGAATGGTTAAAAAAACATTCGATTTCTATGGATACGAAGATATGCTGATTAGTTTTTGGCAAAGGCAGGTCCAGGCATTTTGAAGATACAGAGGTAAATGTGCAAAAAATGACAGTTTTTGAAAGAACTAAGCGTTCGATTTGAATGATTCAAAGAACTTATGTATTTAATATTCCTCGAACATTTCGTTACGGTACGTACGGGAAGTTCCAGCAATTTGCCTCAAGGCACGATGCCATACACCACTAGTTCATATTGTGATCACAATGGACAATGCGGATTTCATTATAATTGTACCCATAACAGCATCGCCCCCCAAAATGATACCATTAAACCTCATCTTATCACAATGTTACCTTATTAGGTCATTTTATCTCAAAACTCTGAGATAGTTTTTATCGGAATTTTTTAAAGTCCTTGTCTCTGATTCGTGCAGACTTCCTGAGGGACCGATTCTGCCGCATAACAGATAAATGTTATGGCAAGGCCATGTTATGAAGAACTTTTCATACTAAATATTGAAAAAGCCATGTGATGGGTATGCAGTTAGGCGTATTTCTCAAGTTGTCAGATAGAAAACCTAACCTAGAAACCGTCCAAATGCAAAAAAACGATTAGAAAACAGGGTCTTTCTGTCTCAGGTTCATAACATACGAGTGACGTTGCAGTTTATGTGTAAAGCGCCTGGATGCACAGCAAATAAATGACATTTTGAAAGTATTCAGTATGATTCAGTAGCATAACGTATGGAAGTTGGAGCGTAACATGGCCATAACATTGGTCTGTTGTGTGGCAGAATCGGTCGCTCAATAGCACTTTACGAGGTCTGTTCAAAAAGTACCCGGAATTTTCGTTTTTTCAAAAAAATATTTATTTATTCGTCTACATTAATGTGGTCCCCTTCAAAGTAGTCCCCCCCAGATATAATACACTTATGCCAGCGTTTTTTCCAATTTTCGAAGCACCCTTGATATTCACTTTTTGATATGTCCTTGAGCACTCTCAGCGATTTTCTTCAATCGAGGAAAACCGCCGTCCTTTCATGGGTCTCTTCAACTTTGGGAATAGGAAAAAGTCACACGGAGCCATATCTGGTGAATTTTTGCACTTTGCAACACTTTATTTCATTTTTTACGCAAAATTTAATACAAATTCTTTGACTTTTCAATTCTTCCATTGTAAAAATCGCCGAGCTCAGAAAAACACGTCGAACCTTAGCGACTACCACAGACAAAGTAAACAGTGAATATAGCTGAAAATTTCATCATACTTTAGGGGCATGTATACCAACACAATAAAAAAAAAAATTTGACAATCAGACACTCCAGACCCGCGAAATTTAATTATTAGTAATTCCGGGTACTTTTTGAACACACCTCGTATACTGCAAGAGAAGACTGAGGTTGCTCGTCAGTAAAGGACAGTAAAGGTTTTTATAAATCTTCTAGCGCTTGTGATCTTTGCCTTCGTATCTTTGGTCTCGAGAACTAGAGATGATCCAAAATTTGTTTGTAATAATAATTTTCAAAGGAGATGTCAAGGTATGATTAGGTAGTGTCAATCATGATTTGCTATGTATGTATCAAAAAAATGTTCCATCCTTTTATTTTTTTTTTTTTTTCTTTATTTATTATAGACAATCAGAAATACAATTTCTATGAGTCTATGTGATCCATTAAGTATGACATTTAGAGGTATCTTCCACTGAAGAGATTCCCCTGTAGATAATCTATGTTAATAAAATAAATCAATGTTAATAAATTATATCTATGTAAATAATATATCTATGTTAATGAATAATCTATGTTAGTAATATAACAGAGCTTAAATTAAGTTAGTAGATCTTCTGGCCATTTTCTTTTGAGCCTTCTAGTTGGATCATGATTTTTGATCAATTGCATGGCTGGATTTGGATGTTGGTCTAATTTCATGTGATATATGAATTGCTTCTTTGCTGAATTACTTCTTTTACGGTCAGTATGTTTAAATCTGAATGAATAGTATTATTCGACACGTACCATGGTGCATTAACTATTGCTCTTAAAATTTTATTTTGAGTTCGTTGGATAATCTTCCATCCTTTCTGTGTGATTTTTTTTTCCGTTTCGCTTCTACTTTTCCTCAATGAATTTCCTTTCCTTAAGATCGAGTAATATCGTGTAAAATATAGTATTTCGATTGGATTCCATTCGATTGCGTTTCATGTGTGTGACATACAAAAGCGAAGAGGCATTTACCCATTTACCCTTGCACGCATTCCGCTCAGCTGATCGGGTCACGCGACACTTTGTCCGGACAATCGCATGTGTTGCCAGAAGCGAAGTGATGCGATGTTCGTTTGTTCGTTTGTTTGTTTGTTTGCTGATGTTTCAGATGTTTTTAATGTTGCACCTTAATGTTTGCGTGCACGCTGGCCAGGCGATGATGCACTAGAACGGCGAGGGTATATTGGCAAAACTGATGAGACGACTGCTGGATTTAAAGAATTCCTGATGGAAGGAAGGGTGCTCTAAATATTCTTGAATCCATAAATCTGAATAGACACTGATGCACTAAGGATGACGAAGAAACATTTGAGAAGCAGCCGATAGATTCAACTTTTTTTTTCTTATCATCAAGATATCTTACCAAAAACAGGAATTTTAAATATTGCTGGATTCTGAATTCTAAATCTCCGAATTAATAATTTTGGCTAGACACCGAAGTACAAAAATAACCTAAGCAAAGTATCTAGCGGCCGGTACAAGCGAAATTGAACTTGATAACTGGACTTTAAAAATTTCCGATGATGAGGAAGAAACTTTAAATCAATTTGAATTCAAAAATTTTGTGAAACTGCCGGCGTAGAAAATTCCCTGAATAAAAATCAGATATCCAAATATTTTGATAATAAATAGAAATTCTTGAATCTTGAACCTAAGAGAAAAATTTGACAGCGGCCAGTACAGAAGAAATAGCTGCACTTTATAAAATTTGATAAAAACGAATTTTTGGATCATTATGTATCTAATAATTTAGGACAAGCACTTGCACACTAAGGATGGCAAAGGTATGTTTACCATACCGTCGGTATTGAAGAAATTGCTGGATTTTACAAAAATACTGACGGCAAAACAGTAAATCCGAATAATTTTGAATCTGATTATTTTTGGATATTGGACATTTTTGAATATTGGAGCAAGCCTTGGCGTAACCAGTGAGGACGCGGGCTAGTACAAATCGATCCCAATCTCGGCCAAACTTGATATCAAATTCCTACTGGAGGTAATAGATCTCAAATATTATCTTATTGGAAAATAGACAAGTTAACACTATCAGATTTACTTAATATATTTAACTAATATATAGTACATAGTTATAGAAAGAAGAGTGGTAAACACTGGGTTGTTCTCTCATAGAAAGAGAACAAATTCAAAATGTGTGCCAGGAATCATAGCTCAAAGCATACGTAGTTCTAATCGATGTGTAATAAATAAAAACTTGGCACTTGATTTTATTTTACGATTATCATTATTATGTTCTCATATACTATAAATAAATGGATATCCTACTTTGAAATTTTGCACGTGAAAAACTATCCTATAACCATTCTTAACGACAAAAATAGTAATTAACTAGATGTTATTAAGATTTTTACCATTCTTAAGGACAGTTGATTTAACTTCTCATTATGTAATAATAATAAAATTGTTGAACAAAAATTAAAATTTTAAGAATTATATTTTATCATTATTTACAAAAAAACGACTAAGCTGACCTTTGCTATAAATTAACCAACACAATTTTCAACTGATATCTTGTAAATGATCATTGCTTTTTCTAAACAGCACTGGGTTTTCCAATAAATCACGTATATTTTTTTATACCAAACTGTTAACCGTAAGACTGACAATGATAGCAATAATTCCAATCTATACAATATTTTTAAATTTATCAAAACACCAGAAAAATGCAATGGATGATTACAAAGAATCGGCCCTGTCTGTCATTAGCGAAAAGTAATCAGCACGATTCGCAAGTAGCATTTTTCAATTGTTCTTGATGTAAAAAAAATGAGTAAGCAAGAAATCAAATAGTAAATAATCAACGTGATAATATCAATTCAATAATGTCATTGCTAGTACTAATAATGAAATAAGCACAAAAAATATTGGAATTTTTTAAAGGACTGATGGTGAATCATTTGTTGATTTTTCCAATGAGACAGTTTGGACGTGCTTCTGAAGAAACCCCATGGCCCAAAAATGAGGAAGATCATCAATCCTCCTTTTTCATTTTTTGGATATCAATTTGATTTCTCCATTAGCACAGTCCACACGTAGCCCATCTTGATCAATTCACCAGTTAGAGACCCACCGGCTTTCTTCGGGTTTTTCTTTTTTTACTAACTATTTCTCGTTTACTCTAACATTTATTTAAAATGTGCATTTTATTATCATTTCGTAACGATATTATATTTCTCGTTGTCATTTTTTGCAACCGATTACTATAGCACATTGTTCGGTCTCGGCGAAGACTGATTCGAGTTCGCTGGGAAGTAGAATTTAGTGACATTCTCACGTTGGTATAATTGCGATGCAATAAAATGAAAAGAACAATAAGGAGAATAATTTTAAAGGAAAATAGATTTGATATGGTTTTGGTAAATTAAATAAAATGTTAATAACATTGGTGGCGGATGAAGCTTTTTAGGTGCAAGTCTTAAGGCTGGTCTTTTGTACTTGATGTAACCCGAAAATAGTAGGGTTGGCGAATGAAGACTGAAATCTAGCGAATATTTTCAAAATTGCTTGAATCTATTAAATCGTTTGAGTAACTTTTATTTAAGGCTAATATACGATAACGACTTAATAAAACAAAACATTTCTACTGATGACTCTCAATTGATCGAATTGAAGATTTCGAAAGCATTTAGAATTCCTAAAATCGATTTTTGTTTCTATTTTACAGAATAATTTTTATTTTAACTAACGAAAACAACATGAACAACTTTCTCACAATTTACATGGTTTCCACCTGATATTTTTAATTTAGCACGTTAATCACCACCAGAATATCAGGAAAAATTTTCACATGGACCATGGTAACTTTATTAGATAATTTAGTTAAACATGTATTAAGGAAACTTAATGTATCAGAGAATTTTTTTGCCAAAATTTTTGGAAAAACAATATTTTTCATGTCACACATACGTGACTGGCATGGCTCTATAATAAATTTTTTTTCTCCTCCTATCATATCACGTGTGTCAGACATGGTGTCAGACACATATGACTGGCATGGCGATTAACTTCGAAAATGATTTACGTTTCAGAGGTTTCTGAACATTTTGGCATAACTTAGAAAAAAATGGATGTATGTGTGTGTGTGCCGATACAAATTTTCGTCGACGATTTCGGGAACACGGTTCAACCGATTTCATTTATTCAAAAAACATTTCTATTGATAAGGAAACGTGCTGATTAGTTTTTGGCAAAGGTCTAGCAGTTTCGAACATACGGGTCAAAAAGTGCCAAAAACAGTAACTCAGTTTTTAAGAGAACGGAGCGTCCGATTTTAATAATTCAAACAACATTTTACTTGTATTGACAAGATGAAGAACTGATTAAATTTTTAGAAGGCAGGTCTAGCGATTTCGGAGATCTAGTAAAAAGTTTTAAAAAGTGCCATTTGGCGGTCAAAAATGATCATTAGACATATGCACATCAAATTATCATATATTTTGTGGACATTTTAATAATACGTATAAATTTTGTTTACATTTCTATGGGTTTCATAACATCGTTTGTCCTTTAGACGGCGACGCGGCGCTTACGCGCTTCTATATTTCGTCTCTATGCAGCTAAAGCAGTACGATTGCTTTAAAAAAAGTTCAGGATTTCCAAAATATTTTAAA
Source organism: Ctenocephalides felis (assembly GCF_003426905.1). Classification (NCBI taxonomy): domain Eukaryota; kingdom Metazoa; phylum Arthropoda; class Insecta; order Siphonaptera; family Pulicidae; genus Ctenocephalides; species Ctenocephalides felis. The sequence continues at coordinate 8,711,670 of NW_020538040.1, forward strand.
ATAAACAAAACATTTTTTTCCAAAAAGTGTTTTTTTCTTTAAAAAAAGGAATTTTTTTTCAAATATTTAAAATTTCTCAAATTTTAATATTTAAAAAAAAAAAATAATTTTTGGTACGGTAAGTTCCAGCAATTTGCCTAAAGGCACCATGCCATGCACCACCAGTTTTGTCTATTCTACTTGCTGGATCAGTTTTTATCAATAACTCAAAAATTGACATTGCGCATTTAAAATATAAATCGAATGTTTTCCGTACCAAATCTTCCTAAATTATTGTCTTTTCTAAATCACAACAAACAAATTTCCTTACAATAAAATAAAATTTCATTTTTGATTTCAAAAGTACATGTTCCTACTTCATGATCTTTGGTGTATATTGACAAGTATACAATTTTGGCTGACATTTTTCATGCAATTTCTATTCAGAATCTTAAATCCTCAATCTACCATTCGGGCATTGTTTTCGAACTCCTATAATTTCCTAAAACTAAAATCCTCGTAGTAAAACAACTATAATTACGTCTCGATGTACATCGACATAATAAAATATGCAAAAAATGGACTTTATCCCCAAAATTAGGGGTGTTGCCAGATGAAACCGACGGTACTCATCTTGATTCTTTATTTAGCATTTTTCATGATCTTTTTGTTTCCGTACATGTATTTTTTTCATGTGTTCGATCTCGCTTTCGTATATCGATCGTATATCATTAGTATCGATACGCAGATCCGATTTTCGGTAGCAAGCTGAGACGTTCATCGCAAATTATCGGTTATCGATGTAAGGGGAGACAAAGGAGATTGGCAGGGAAGGAGACACATGAAAAATAAAATTAGACTAGTGGTGCACGATATTGTGCTTTGAAAAATTGCTGGAACTTTCCGTACCAAAAACTAAATTATTAAGAAACTTTGCAAAACTTTGAAAAAATTAGATTTTTGAGAAATTTTGAAAAAAAAAACTTTTTTTGAAAAATTTGAGTTTTTTTATATTATGAAATTTTTCTGTATTTTGATTTATTTTGAACATTTTTTTCAAGCAATCGCACTGCATAGCTGGAGGCGAAATATCAAAGCGCGTGAGCGCCACGTAGTCGTCTAACGTGTAAACATTAGTACGGAACTCATATAAATGTACACTATTATTATAATCTTTATAAATTATCCAATAATACGATGTACATATGTCTAATGATCGCCAGTTGTTCATTTCGTCAATACGAATAAAATGTTTTTTGAATGATTAAATCGGACGCTCTGTTCTCTCAAAAACTGAAATAGCATTTTAGGTTTTTTTGCCCCGTATCTTCGAAAGAGCTAGACCTGCCTTTGCCACAAACTAATCAGCGCGTCTCCTTATCAATAGGAATCGAATGCTTTTTGAATCATTCGAATCGGTTGATCGTTGTTACATACATACACACACGCACACACACATACATCTATTTTTTCTTACAAAAGGTGTCCAAAACGTTCAGAGGGTCCTGAAACGTAAAGATAATCAAAAATTTTGATTTTTGATTTTTTGCAATTCGTAGAACTGGTGAAAAATATTGAGGCAGTAATTCATTTAAGTACAAATTTGTGTAAGTTTACTCATAATTATTTCAACAGTTTGTGCTTAATTAAAATTGATTCAATATTCAGATGATTTTTATAACTTATAGGTACCGGAAAATAATCGATTTCTATCATTTCTCGTATCTCGGAAACACTGCCCAAAAATTAATCTAATAATCAGCTCTAATCCCCATAACTAAATATACTAATGCTTTTGAATCATTCAAATCGGTGAGGCGATGCTCCCAAAACGCCGACAATCAAACACAGCACATCCATTTTTTCTGAGGTATGCCAAAATGCTCAGAAACTTTTTGAAACGTAAAGATATGCAGAAATTTCAATTTCGATTTTTGGACGATTACAATAACTCACCCTATATGAAGTTAATAATGATGAAATTAGGACAGAAATTAATGCAATTAATTAACATTTTTGGTAGTTT
>NW_020538040.1:8714674-8732670 GCF_003426905.1 Ctenocephalides felis
TCGGGTAAATAATGGACCGACAGTAAATAGATATTCATGGACAATATAAAATATATGAAAAAGATAATATATTTTATGTTAACTCAATTAATGGAATAAAAAAACAACTTGCACTAACTTCCCGAAGGAGAAGTTCATGTGTCACTAGAAAATCTAATTTGTTATTTTGCTAATTTCCTGTTTTAACGACGTTTCACGCCGTTCTGAATCATTTGACTCCAAAATTGAAAAAAGTGATGTTTGTATATGTGTTTGTGAGTCAAAGTTTGTTATTTTTTCGACGTTTCTAAAACTATTCGATGTTAAGAGCTATTCGATAAAACTCGATTAGATTTGCGCAATGATCGTTTTATTTTGCTAAAATATTATTTTGAGCTAATATACATGAAAATTTTGGTTATATAAAACTATAAATGCAAATAAAACTATTTTGAATTGGCGCAAAGGAAAAATGCCACTTACACCTAGTTAAATTCCCGTAGGGTTAGGTATAGTAAACGCAAAAAAATCGAAAATGAATTTTTTTTATATATCTTTACGTTTCAGTGGTTTTTGAACATTTTGGCATACCTTAGAAGAAATGGTTGTATGTGTGTGTGTGCGCGTGTGTGTGTGCGGATACAAATTTTTGTCGACGATTTCGGGAACACGGGTCAACCGATTTGAATAATTCAAAATGTATTATATTTGTATTGATAAGGAGACGTGCTGATTAGTTTTTGGCATACGCAGGTCTAGCCGTTTTGAAGATACGGGGCATAAAGTGCCAAAAATGGCAACTCAGTTTTTGAGATAGCGGAACGTCCGATTTGAATAATTCAAAAATCATTTTATTTGTTTAGAAGAACTGATTAAATTTTTGGGTAGGTAGGTCTAGCGGTTTCGGAGATCCAATAAAAAAAGTGAAAAATTGCCATTTGGCTGACTCAAATGATCATTAGATATATGCACATCAAATTATCGCATATATCATAGATAATTTAATAACAAATTTTGTTCACTTTTTTATGGGTTCCGTACCAATGTTTACCCGCTACACCGCGACGCGACGCTCACGCGCTTCTATATTTCGTTCCTACGCAGCTACAAAGATAACGTATTGCGATTGCTTTGAAAAAAAGTTATTTAAACATATGCACATGAAATTATCAGATATTTTATAGAGATTTTAACAATAAGTATAAATTTTGTTTACTTTCCTATCGGTTCCGTACCAATGTTTATCCGCTAAACGGCGACGCGGCGCTTACGCGCTTCCATATTTTGTCTCTATGCAGTTTAAAGCAGTACGATTGCTTTGAAAAAAAATTTCCATTCTCACCCTTAGTGTTTTAATTAGACTCATATTTGGCAATTTTTCAAATAATTTTCCTTTTCCTTTTAGTACTGGTCTGATCTAAAACCGTGATACGCACTCGAATGTGTTATTAATTCTGACAATTTACGCGTGCTAGTTATTTTCTAGCTAATTTCCTGTTAGCTGTAGCTCGACTTTGATTTACAAATTATGCAAATTGGAACTAAATAGGCGTAGGAAATAATGTTTGTGAAAAATCATTTAATATACACAGAGCTTTTCATGTGTAAAATTTGAGAAAAGTTCTGTTTATGTGTCATGACATGTGAAATTGATTTGACTGTTCTGAAATACATAGTAGGATTATTTAAAGTAAATGTGAAAAAAGAAGTGATACCTTAATTTGTGAACAAAGTTATGATAAAAACTAGTCGGTATTGGTATTTTGCCTTGAGGCAAGTTACATGAACTTCCCGATATGACTTAATCAATGAAAAATAAATTAATTTATAAGTGATTAAAAGTACTCCTAGTGGATTTATTATACATAATTGAAAACGAACGAAGACGTTAACTCGGAGTATTTTCTAAAAGAAAATGTTCAAAAATCAATCATTTTTATAATTGAACCAGTTTCCGCAGAACTTAATAGTTTAGTATGTTCATTAAGATCAAGTACTCTATCGTTATACTAAGTAAATCGTCTAATTTTAATGTTAACAAACGTCAAAAAAACACTTATTTTCTCACACTTTGATGAATTTTTATATTAAACTACTTGTCGTACGGCCGTAATATTTTAGTAAGTTCTATAAGACCATTATATATATCACCAAAAAAAGTTCCATGAAAATTGGCTTAAATTTTTTTTCAACAGGTAATTACAAGAAAACGGCTTGGTAGATTTTCATCCAAAACTAAACAGTATCATTCCCAACTAATATATTTCGAACAGTTTTTGATCTTTTAAAATCGATTCGGTAGTACGAGCTTAAATGTGGACCAAAAGTTTAACATTTTTTTCCAAATTACAAAAAAAAAAACGGTTTGGCCGATCGTCGCACAAAACTGAGAAACGATAATCCTCATCGAGATACATCAAATGGCTTTCAAATTTTTGAAATCGGTTCAGGCGTTTTTGAGCAAATGTCGCTGAAAGTTCTAATTTTGTCAAATGCCAGAAAAACGATACCAATTTTCGCAAACTTTGACGAATTTCTAAAGCTAAAAGAGTTGTCGTAGGGATGTAACATTTTAGTATGATCTATAAGACTATGGTATCTACCGTCAAAAAAAATCGTCGAAAAAAATTTGTTTAATACTTTATTGCAAGAAAACGGTCCGGTCGATCTTAACCAAAAACTAATCAGCACGATTCCCAACCAATGTCTTTCGAACAGTTTTTGAATTGCCAAAATCGATTCAGAATTGTGGGCTAGAACGTCGACGAAAAATTTTCACTTTTGCGATTTACAAAGAAACGGTTCGGCCGATCGTCGCACAAAACTGAGAAACGCTAGTTCTCATCGAGATACATCAAATGCCTTTCAAGGTCCATGGCGTGATAGCCACCACAAATAAATGATTCCCTTACCCTTCGTCTATTATGCCCATTACCACTGTTCTCTCTCTCCTATTTTTTCACGTATTTTTCTTTCCAATCTTCTGCTTCCATGCTTCCTGATCCTGTGCTTCAGCTTTCAGTTCTCTGTATTTTCTCTTCTCGCGTAAGTTGCCAATCATCTGCATTCTTCTTCCCATTTCTTTAACTTAACCTTAGCAATATGTCAGTTAATAATTCTATTATTTTTCCTAACTGAACATTCCTTCGTCCCGATCCTCATTTGAGGGTAATAACCAACATTGTTGTTACAATTTCCTTTTGTCGAGAGAGGAAGTAGAAGCGACGTTCGTGACTGCAGCGTTGCGTGCGGACGTTTGCGGAAATGCGTACCGCACATTCTTGACACATATATTCATATATATACATATTGTATGTAGTATGTAGTATAGTATATGTACATAGTGTGCTCTTTACACGTGTGTTTACTTAGAAATATTTATTTTTATTCAGGGAAATTGTTGGGATAAATATGTAATTATGTGCTAATCGAACTAGTTCACTGAGGATAGAAATAAATGTGCATTTATCTGAGGTAATTTGTAGTAATTGTATCTGGTTCATTTGTACTATGTACTTTTTGGTGCACTTTTTACTTCTCAAATTTCTTTATCAACTCCTATTTTGTGTCTAGACTTAGAATTCTTTAAGTCTTCTTGTATTTGTTATCCTTTCAGACCTCTTCATTTTTCTTTGATGGTATCGAGCAGAGGCACTTTTTTCTCAGTAAAGCACGATCCATTTTTTTAATTTGTTGACAAAAAATGCGATTTTTTAACTTTTTGCAGGGTAAGTTATAGTAATGGGCCGAAAAAAGAAAATGAAAATTTTTGCGTGTCTTCACGTTTTGTAGGTTTCTGAACATTTTGGCATACCTCAGAAATAATGTATGTGTGTGTGTGTGTTTTGTATGTCTACGTTTTCGGGCGCACGGATCAACCGATTTGGATGGTTAAAAAAACATTCGATTCCTATGGATAAGAAGCTGTGGTGATTAGTTTTTGGCAAAGGCAGGTTCAGTCATTAAGATTCAGAGGTAAATGTGCAAAAAATGACAGTTTTTGAAAGAACTAAGCGTCCAATTTGAATTATTCAAAGAACTTATATATTTAATATTCGTTAACCTCGAACATTTCGTTTCGGTACGGGAAGTTCTAGCAATTTGCCTTAAGGCACGATGCCATACACCACTAGTTCATATTGCGACCACAATGGACAATGCGGATTATATTTTAATTGTACTCCATAACAGCAACGCCCCCAAAAAAGATACCATTGAACCTCATCTTATCACAATGTTATCTTATTAGATCATTTTATCCCAAAACTCTGAGATAGTTTTTATCGGAATTTTTTAAAGTCCTTGTCTCTGATTCGTGCAGACTCCCTGAGGAACCGATTCTGCCGCATAACAGATAATGTTATGACAAGGCCATGTTATGAAGAACTTTTCATACTAAATATTGAAAAAGCCATGTGATGGGTATGCAGTTAGGCGTATTTCTCCGGTTATCAGATAGAAAACCTAGCCTAGAAACCGTCCAAATGCAAAAAAACGATTAGAAAACAGGGTCTTTCTGTCTCAAATTCATAACAAACGAGTGACGTTGCAGTTTATGTGTAAAGCGCCTGGATGCACAGCAAATAAATGACATTTTGAAAGTATTCAGTATGATTCAGTAGCATAACGTATGGAAGTTGGAGCGTAACATGGCCTTGCCATAACATTGGTCTGTTGTGTGGCAGAATCGGTCGCTCAATAGCACTTTACGAGGTCTGTTCAAAAAGTACCCGGAATTTTCGTTTTTTCAAAAAAATATTTATTTATTCGTCTACATTAATGTGGTCCCCTTCAAAGTAGTCCCCCCCAGATATAATACACTTATGCCAGCGTTTTTTCCAATTTTCGAAGCACCCTTGATATTCACTTTTTGATATGTCCTTGAGCACTCTCAGCGATTTTCTTCAATCGAGGAAAACCGCCGTCCTTTCATGGGTCTCTTCAACTTTGGGAATAGGAAAAAGTCACACGGAGCCATATCTGGTGAATTTTTGCACTTTGCAACACTTTATTTCATTTTTTACGCAAAATTTAATACAAATTCTTTGACTTTTCAATTCTTCCATTGTAAAAATCGCCGAGCTCAGAAAAACACGTCGAACCTTAGCGACTACCACAGACAAAGTAAACAGTGAATATAGCTGAAAATTTCATCATACTTTAGGGGCATGTATACCAACACAATAAAAAAAAAATTTGACAATCAGACACTCCAGACCCGCGAAATTTAATTATTAGTAATTCCGGGTACTTTTTGAACACACCTCGTATACTGCAAGAGAAGACTGAGGTTGCTCGTCAGTAAAGGACAGTAAAGGTTTTTATAAATCTTCTAGCGCTTGTGATCTTTGCCTTCGTATCTTTGGTCTCGAGAACTAGAGATGATCCAAAATTTGTTTGTAATAATAATTTTCAAAGGAGATGTCAAGGTATGATTAGGTAGTGTCAATCATGATTTGCTATGTATGTATCAAAAAAATGTTCCATCCTTTTTTTTTTTTTTTTTTCTTTATTTATTATAGACAATCAGAAATACAATTTCTATGAGTCTATGTGATCCATTAAGTATGACATTTAGAGGTATCTTCCACTGAAGAGATTCCCCTGTAGATAATCTATGTTAATAAAATAAATCAATGTTAATAAATTATATCTATGTAAATAATATATCTATGTTAATGAATAATCTATGTTAGTAATATAACAGAGCTTAAATTAAGTTAGTAGATCTTCTGGCCATTTTCTTTTGAGCCTTCTAGTTGGATCATGATTTTTGATCAATTGCATGGCTGGATTTGGATGTTGGTCTAATTTCATGTGATATGAATTGCTTCTTTGCTGAATTACTTCTTTTACGGTCAGTATGTTTAAATCTGAATGAATAGTATTATTCGACACGTACCATGGTGCATTAACTATTGCTCTTAAAATTTTATTTTGAGTTCGTTGGATAATCTTCCATCCTTTCTGTGTGATTTTTTTTTCCGTTTCGCTTCTACTTTTCCTCAATGAATTTCCTTTCCTTAAGATCGAGTAATATCGTGTAAAATATAGTATTTCGATTGGATTCCATTCGATTGCGTTTCATGTGTGTGACATACAAAAGCGAAGAGGCATTTACCCATTTACCCTTGCACGCATTCCGCTCAGCTGATCGGGTCACGCGACACTTTGTCCGGACAATCGCATGTGTTGCCAGAAGCGAAGTGATGCGATGTTCGTTTGTTTGTTTGTTTGCTGATGTTTCAGATGTTTTTAATGTTGCACCTTAATGTTTGCGTGCACGCTGGCCAGGCGCAGATGCACTAGAACGGCGGGGGTATATTGGCGAAACTGCTGGATTTAAAGAAATCCTGATGGAAGGAAGGATGCTCTGAATATTCTCGAATCCATAATTCTGGATAGACACTGATGCACTAAGGATGACGAAGAAACATTTGAGAAGCAGCCGGTAGATTCAACTTTTTTTTCTTATCATCAAGATATTTTACCAAAAACAGGAATTTTAAATATTGCTGGATTTTGAATTCTAAATTTCCGAATTAATAATTTTGGCTAGACACCGAAGTACAAAAATAGTCTAAGACACAGTGTCTAGCGGCCGTTGCAAGAGAAATTGAACTTGATAACTGGACTTTAAAAATTTCCGATGATGAGGAAGAAACTTTAAATCAATTTGAATTCAAAAATTTTGTGAAACTGCCGGCGTAGAAAATTCCCTGAATAAAAATCAGATATCCAAATATTTTGATAATAAATAGAAATTCTTGAATCTTGAACCTAAGAGAAAAATTTGACAGCGGCCAGTACAGAAGAAATAGCTGCACTTCATAAAATTTGATAAAAACGAATTTTTGGATCATTATATATCTAATAATTTAGGACAAGCACTTGCACACTAAGGATGGCAAAGGTATGTTTACCATACCGTCGGTATTGAAGAAATTGCTGGATTTTACAAAAATACTGACGGCAAAACAGTAAATCCGAATAATTTTGAATCTGATTATTTTTGGATATTGGACATTTTTGGATATTGGAGCAAGCCTTGGCGTAACCAGTGAGGACGCGGGCTAGTACAAATCGATCCCAATCTCGGCCAAACTTGATATCAAATTCCTACTTGAGGTAATAGATCTCAAATATTATCTTATTGGAAAATAGTCAAGTTAACACTATCAGATTTACTTAATATATAGTACATAGTATAGAAAGAAGAGTGGTAAACACTGGGTTGCTCTCTCATAGAAAGAGAACAAATTCAAAATGTGTGCCAGGAATCATAGCTCAAAGCATACTTAGTTCTAATCGATGTGTGATAAATAAAAAAATTGAACTGATCATACTTTACGTGATTTTATAAAAATCACCAAAGTCGAATAGCGATTTTGTAGAAGCCTTTGGCACTTGATTTTATTTTACGATTATCATTATTATGTTCTCATACACTATAAATAAATGGATATCCTATTTTAAAATTTTGCACGTGAAAAACTAACCATTCTTAACGACAAAAATAATAATTAACTAGATGTAATTAAGATTTTCACCTTCCTTAAGGACAGTTGATTTAACTTCTCATTATGTAATAATAATAAGATTGTTGAACAAAAATTTAAATTTTAAGAACTATAATTTATCATTATTTACAAAAAAACGACTAAGCTAACCTTCACTATAAATTAACCAACACAATTTTCAACTGATATCTTTCAAATGATCACTGCTTCCTTTAAGCAGCACTGGATTTTCCAATAAACCACGTATAATTGTTTTTATATCAAACTGCTAACTGCAAGACTGACAATGCTAGCAATAATTTTAATCTATAAAATATTTTTACATTTATCAAAACACCAGAAAAATGTAATGGATGATTACAAAAGAACGGTCCTGTCTATCATTAGCGAAAAGTAATCAGCACGATTCCCAAGCAGCATTTTTCAATTGTTCTTGATGTAAAAAAATGAGTAAACAAGAAATCAAATCGCGAATAATCAACGTGATAATTTCAATTAAATAACGTCATTACCAGTACTAATAAAGAAATGAGCACAAAAAATATTGGAATTTTTTAAAGGACTGATGGTGAATCATTTGTTGATTTTTCCAATGAGACAGTTTGGACGTGCTTCTGAAGAAACCCCATGGCCCAAAAATGAGGAAGATCATCAATCCTCCTTTTTCATTTTTTGGATATCAATTTGATTTCTCCATTAGCACAGTCCACACGTTGCCCGTCTTGATCAATTCACCAGTTAGAGACCCACCGGCTTTCTTCGGGTTTTTTTTTTTTACTAACTATTTCTCGTTTACTCTAACATTTATTTAAAATGTGCATTTTATTATCATTTCGTAACGATATTATATTTCTCGTTGTCATTTTTTGCAACCGATTACTATAGCACATTGTTCGGTCTCGGCGAAGACTGATTCGAGTTCGCTGGGAAGTAGAATTTAGTGACATTCTCACGTTGGTATAATTGCGATGCAATAAAATGAAAAGAACAATAAGGAGAATAATTTTAAAGGAAAATAGATTTGATATGGTTTTGGTAAATTAAATAAAATTTTAATAACATTGTTGGAGGGTGAATCTTTTTAGATACAAGTCTTAAGTCACAACTACAAGTCCGGAGGCATGAGCTGGATGTAACACAAAAATAATTGGGTAATAATTTTCAAAATTGCTGAAAAATTGCTTGGATCTATTAAATCATTTGAGTAACTTCTATTTTAGACTAATGAATGATAGTAATTTAATAAAACAAAACATTTCTACTGACCACTCTCAATTGATCGAATTGAAGATTTCGAATGCATTTAGAATGTCCAAAATTGATTTTTGTTTTTATTTTACAGAATTAAATTTTTAATTAATAAAAACAACATGAACAACCTTCCAACAATTTACATGATTTCCACCTGATTAATTTAACACGTTAATTGCCACCAGATTATCACAAAAAATTTCACATGGTAACTTCATCAGATACTTTAGTGGAACATGTATTAAGGAAACTTAATGCATCAAAGAAACATTTTTTTGCCAAAATTCTTGAAAAAACACTATTTTTATGTCACACATATATGACTGCCATGGCCCTATATTGAAACTTTTTTCTCTGTTTGACATGGTGTCAGACACATATGACTGGCATGGCGATTGACATCGAAAATGACAATTTTCATATATCTTTACGTTTCAGAGGCTTCTGAACATTTTGGAATACCTTACAAAAAATGGATGTATGTGTGTGTGCGTGCGTGTGTGCGGATACAAATTTTCGTCGACGATTTTGGGAACACCGATCAACCGATTTGAATAATTCAAAAAACATTCGATTCGTATTGATAAGGAGCCGTGCTGATTAGTTTTTAGCAAAGGCAGGTCTAGCCGTTCCGAAAATACGGGGAAATAGTGCCAAAAACGATAACTCAGTTTTTAAGAGTTAGTTTGTCTATAAACTAACTGTTTTACTTGCTGGACCAGTTTTTATCAATAACTCAAAAATTGACATTGCGCAATTAAAATGTAAATCGAATGTTTTCTGTACCAAATTTTCCTAAATCATTATCTTTCCTAAATCATAACAAACAAATTTTCTTACAATAAAATATAATTTCATTTTCGATTTCAAAAGTACATTCTTCCTAAAAATTTTCTTACTTCATGAACTTTGCAGCATATTGACAAGTATATAATTTTGACTGACATTTTTGAAGCAATTTTTATTGAAAATCTTAAATCCTCTATCTTCCATTCGGGCATTGTTTTCAAACTCCTATAATTTCCTAAAACTAAAATCCTCGTAGTACAACAACTATAATTACGCCTCAATGTACATCGACATAATAAAATATGCAAAAAATGGACTTTATCCCCAAAATTAGGGGTGTTGCCAGATGAAACCGACGGTGCTCATCTTGATTCTTTATTTAGCATTTTTCATGATCTTTTTGTTTCCGTACATGTATTTTTTTCATGTGTTCGATCTCGCTTTCGTATATCGATCGTATATCATTAGTATCGATACGCAGATCCGATTTTCGGTAGCAAGCTGAGACGTTCATCGCAAATTATCGGTTATCGATGTAAGGGGAGACACAGGAGATTGGCGAGGAAGGAGACACATAAAATGTGAAATTCAACATTTCATAAAACTTGTAGATTTTAGTAGAAAATATTAAAACTGTTGAAATAATTGGGTGTAAGTGTCACTTACACCTCGTTATTCCAAGAGTTGGATACACATTAGTCACCAAAGCTAATGTATGCCTTTCTAGGCATATTATTTTATATAAAGAACTAGTGGTGTGTGGCATCGTGCCTTAAGGCAAATTGCTGTAACTTTCCGTACCAGAATTAAATATTAGAGAAAAAAATCTGTAATCAATAAATATTGATCAATCATAAATGTTTTAAACATTTTTAAAAAGATAATTATAATCACTATATATTTTATTGTTCATAAAATACACTATGACAATCTTATCGCTCAAAACACTTGAGAAAGTTTATTTTAGCAAGAGGTGCCAAATAAATCCATCTGAGGATATATCAATATCTTTCGATTAGAATAACGCATTTGAAATGTATACATTTTCAAACAGAATACTAAATTTAAAATTCATATTTGAAGTATAATACTTTGTATATTTTTAAAAAATTTAAAAAAAAATTCTTTCTGAAAATTTGAATTTTTGCTTGATCCGTATAAGTAAACTTTAAAAATTAACAATCTTGGTACGGAACCCAACAAAATTAGTATTCATTTCTAAAATTTTTGTCAAACATCTGATAATTTGATGTGCATATGTCTAATGATCATTTTTGACCGCCAAATATCTTTTTTTTACCTTTTCCTCTGTATCTCCGAAACGATAGACCTGCCTTACCAAAAAAATTTTTATCAATTCTTCATTTCGTCATACAAGTAAAATGTTTTCTAAATCATTCAAATCGGGTACTCCGTACACTCAAACACTAAATTACCGTTTTTGCACTAATTGGCCCGTATCTTCTAAAAGGTTGGAAGTGTCTTCACCAAAAACTAATCAGCAAGTCTCCTGATCAATAGCAATCGAATGCTTTTTGAATCATTCAAATCGGTTGATTTGTGCGCCCGAAATCGTGGACGAGAAGTTGTATCCGCGCATCCATTCACACACACACACACACTATTTTTCGAAGGACTTTCAAAATGTTTAGAAACCTTTGAAACGTAATGTTATAAACTTTTTTATATAAAAACGACCATCACTTACACGGTGGTGAGAAATTGAAAGTAGTTAGTTATAAATTAAATAAATTAAAGTCTATCGAATATTTTAAATAATTAAAGCTTAACGACAAATAATAAAGAAACGGCTCTATCCATCTTTAGCATTTTTTCTGTAAAAAATTATCATTTGTTGTTATTTTTATAATCAACCAGTTGAGATGAGATATAAAAACGACTCCAAAAATTAAAAAAAAATCAATTATTTTTCAATAATGTTAATAAATCACGTTTTCCAACTGAAAAATTTCAAACTTTTTTGAAAATTTGAAAAATTTATGTAGCTACTGTACTAATCAGTAAAACCAAAAATACTGAACTTTGAATAATATTTTTTTGGGTAATTTCTTCATACAAATAAATATTATATATATAAGGTATTAGTTTCCTAAAATTTGTAAGAAAACATCACTCACTCTATTTCCGAATTGTTATTCCTAAATAATACCTAAACTTTAAAGATATGAATATTTTTATAAAACTTAATAGTTTTTCTAAGTAAATAAATTTTATAAATCATATTTTGTATTCAGAGTTTGCATATAAAAATTATATATTAATATTCATTCTGATCTGATTTTGACTGCACTTAGCGATGGTGCGCTACGTTTCGAGAGCTCCTCATTCTCATACCTTCATGAAATTTTTCAAAACTGAAGGGACACTTATTTCTCGATCACATATTATTACCTCTGACGAACTTCTCGAACAAAAACAATTTTTTTATTATATCATTTTCTGTTTATAATAATTTGTTTTTACTTTTTACTTTTACTCTGTATATTATGTTAATTTTATGTGACCAGAATCGCCTTCGACGGACGAAATGGTTTTAATAAACTTGTTTTTATCGTAAGACCACCGTAAAGGATCAACATTGTCGTACTGTACGAGTTCCGTACTAATATTTAAAGACTTAATAATAAAATCTACATCTATTATTACTATCGTTATTAGAAGTAATAAAATAAAATATGCAAAGTTTATCATATCTCCGTGCATTCGGCTTTCAGAACATAACCCCAAATTACTTCTGGATCCGATTACTGTAATGATAGATCTGGATGGAATCGGCTTAGAAATATTTTGGAAAGAATTTTTAAAATATATAGGTGCTTTAAGAATGTATGAAAATATAAAAATATAATTTCTAGTTTAGTGAAATTGATAAGTATAGATTTTGGTAAACGACGGGACGTGCGACTCGTGCTCCAAAGGTGGATTGGAAATGTTTTCGAAAGGAATTGATGTATTATTATTTTCTTTATTATTTTAAAATTGATTATTTTTTTATTATTTTTTTCATTAATTGTGAGGGGTATGCACCATTCGTAATAATTATAAATAAATATTATAAATGTAACGGTCGGAATACAAACTACGCAGTTGTAGTAGATTGCTCATGCTACTATATTGTATGTTTGAGATATCCTTGACAAGCTCAGAAAGCGTTAATAAAATTCTTATTCAAACCACAAATGCGCAGTAACAATTAAGTAAAGTATTGAGTTGAGGAAAAATTGAATAGTAAGTAAAATTTTCACAAATTAACTTTACCAACGAGTAACCTAAATATGGTTCAGGAGAAAAATTTAGCAAAATATTAGTCTGCATGGATCAGAGATATGAATTCTTGAAAATGTCGAGTAAACTGTTTTTGTACTGGATTACAATATAACAATAAAAATACAGATTTTTTTGATTCTTCAGAATTCAGTTAACAAAGCGTTAACTAATCCATTAACCATTTTTAATTTCAATAGAATTTACTAGTAAAAATTTACTTCAGTTACATTTAAATTTATCAGACAACATTATCAACTTACATGGTTCTGTTTTCTGAAAATATTAAGAAATCTGAAATAACTTTCCGTAACCTTTTTTTATAAAAAAAACAAGTTCTGTTATTCGTACAGATCACACGGATGTCAATCTATTTGTTTCTTACAATAATTATGATATTTCACAACAAGTTTAACTTTGAATGACACATGTCAGACAACAAAATAGCGCACATAACGAAATGTAAACTTGTTTTTTATTTACAACATATATATTTATATATATAAATATATATATATATATATATATATATATATATATATATGTTTAGGTTTATCCATGTTTCAATATCCCCTGATGATGACACAAGATCATATGTGGTAACGCATGGAATAAAAAGATCAAACAATTAAATTGCCGATTTTTTTTATCTTATTTATGTTTTATTTTCTACTTTACAACCGTCTACTTCTTCCATGCTTTTGTGCCATGTGTCTAATCTTACAGTTCCCTGTATTTTCTCTTCTCATGTGAGTCGTCCGATAACTGCATTCATCTTTGGTCTGATCTTTTAGGTACTTACATTGTTTCTTTGGTGACATTGAGTAGAAGAATTTTTTTTCTCAATATGGGTCTAATTTAGTTTCCTTTTCTTGAAATGATTATATCAAGTAAAGTGATGTCATTTAGGAGAAGATAAAATGGACTACAAAGGTACCAATAAAGCAGTACTGCAAAAGGATTGTGAGTTACCTTTTCTCTCAGGTTCTGTGCAATACTGCTTTATTGGTACATTTTGGTCAATTCTTTATTCTCCGGCTTTTGTCGATCCAATTCTCTGATCAGTTTTGACTTTAAATTTTCATGGCAACAGTTATGATCTTTTGAGTAAGTTATCATCAGCATTGATGCCAAAAGATCTTTGACGAGATTGCGACAGTTTTGATAAAAATTTAGAACTTTCAGGACAAACTTTCAATTTCACAGAATTTCAATAGCAATTTTAAAATCGCAAACAAGCGTCCTACTTTTGTCGATAATTGATTTTACTTTTTCTTGAATTTTATTAATTAGAAACTATTATTAACTAGAATTTTTCTGTTTATTAATTTTATGATTTGCTTTAATCAATTTTTTTAACAAGATTTAATAAATCTTGGTGAATAGTATGGTCCATAAGATTTATGGTTGGCACCATTTGCATTTTCTCTTCAGCATTTTAGAACACTTGATCAATTTTTCCCAATCCCACATACTGCCTATTTTAGGAAGACATTTAGTAAATGTTTTTTTAGTTTTTATAAATGGCTACTAGAAGGCAATCTAATGTGGTCTAATATGGCTAAATATAATGGTTGCTCTCTCTAGCTATGAATATGTGCTTGAAAGAAATATGTTTACTTGATATCATATTTTTTTCTCTATTTACAAATGTAAATGGATATTACTACCGCTTGATATTATTTTACAGAGTGCATCTTAGACTTAAAATCTTATGATGCAAGACCAAGGCTCTGTCTGTGCCACGGCCATCTTTGATTAAATTTTTTAATATAAAATTTGTTGCAATTTTTTTTTTTAATTTTGTGATAATAATTTTTTTTATCTGCTACCAACATACTAAGTATACTTACCTCTGAACATACTTTTTGGACATGTCTACCAACATTGAACAAATTGCTCGCGGAATTAAATAACATTGCCCGCGATGCTTGAATTGTTCACATTATTGAATAATCACAATTTGTGATTTTATATATTAAAATATTTATATTGACTTGGAGACTTATAAAATGAAGCTCGATAATATGTTGGTATACTAAAAACTCGAAAACGGCTGAACCGATTTAGCCAGTTTTACTCTTGGAATATTCGTGCTAACTCAGAGCTTATGCAAAAGTTGAGAAATTACTTTAAAAGTGCGTAGAAATTTACATTTTTGATTTAACATTTTTTGAAGAAGCGTAATTTGAAATGAAACAATGGACGGCGGCTCATACTTCAAATGTTAAAAGGTTTTGACAGATTATGTTTAATTAAATTTATTAGGGTGTTGTAAATGAATATTATTTGATTCTAGCAAGTAGTTTTATTTACACAAAAAAACATTATTAAAAGGGTCGCAAGTGTTACTAAAAACTCAACAAATATAAACTTTTTTGAAATGTTAATTTGAAAATACAGCATTTGTGGCACTCTTTTAAAAATAAATACAACAAAAAAGATCCCATGCAGTTTGAAAATTATGAGGTATTAAGTACAACCTAGAGCTAATTTTTCTAATTTTTCTCATGATCTTTACAATCAATCTTGTCACCTTATACCGAGTTCGGGGACACCCTGTATATATCTACCACCAGGTACGACAAAAATAGTGAAAATGCATATTTTAATAATTAATCGTACCCAGTGCCTATGCATAAAAAACAAATTAATTAATAATTATAAATAATTAGTGCAAACGCTACTGGTGTCCCCTAAACGTCACTAGATATAATATATCAAATTTTTATTATCGTATCTTCTGATTAAAATTAAAAAGTTTAATTGGGCGCGTTTCTGGTTTGCATAAACTAATTTTATTCATCTTTCTGTTAAACTTCCCTAATAAGCGGTTAATTGCTCATACGAACACCTGCCGAACTAATTAAGATGACATGAATTATTAGGCAAGCTGCTAAATATTATTATGGACACACACATATTATGGTAAATGAATAAATAAATGGGTGCTTTGCTTGAAGGCAGGTCTAGTGTGGGAGATTAACTTTCGCACCGTAGTGCCCAACAGGGATAGTAAAAAAGGGATATCTCTGCTGCTTAGTATCAGGGTGCACGCAATGCGGGATTTGAAAACGAAACCTTGCACAAGAAATAAAAATTAAATATTCTCAATAGAATTTAACAGTAATGATGCCTTGCACAACTCTGCGTAAAAATAGAGATCGATATTATGTTAGATTCGCTAAAACTCGAAAACGGCTGAACCGATTTGGCCTGTTTTATTCTTGGAATATTCGTGCTAATCCCGTGATTGTGCAAAAGGTGAGAAATTGCTTCAAAAGCACGTAGAAATTTACATTTTCAATTTGAAATTAAAAAACGAAACCTTGCACAACAAATAAAAATAAAAATATGTTCAAAAACCAGAATTCAGCTGTAATAATGCCTTGCACAGCCCTGTGTGTAAACTGAGGCGTGAGTTTGAACTCCCGCCTTGGATAACCTTATGTCATGCAGTAGTGATATCAATTTTTACTTCAAAATATAGATAAAAATATGTCTCCATTTGAAAATAGCTCATTTGGGGCACTGCGGTGTGAAATGGCTATCGGTGTATTAGGTTGGTCCTCTATATGGATGGTTCTAATCTAAATTGATAAATTCTTGTCTTGTGTGAACAGAGGCGTGTGTTTGAACCGTCGCTCTGGATAACCTGATACCATGCAGTAGTGATATCAATTTTCACTTAAAGATATAGATGAAAAATTTGTTTCCAATTTACAATAGCCGATGTCGAGCACAATTCTTTCCTAAATCGAGTTGGAGTTTATCAGCTCACGGACGTGAATTTATCTTAGGGTGGTCCTTAATATGGATATTTCCGAATTTATTTGCTCACAGGAACTCAAATGCTTCCAAATTGATCAATAAAAATTCTCTGAAAGTTTTAGCTTTAATATTAACATTAAGATAGTCTGCACTCCAACCAAAGTTTCTAGGTTGTTCTTCCTAATTAAATACTTGTTTTATGAAATATATAAAATGTTGTAATTTTTTTTATTTATGATCAAAATAGGCAAATACGATGTTATTTTCAAATTTTTTATTCACTTGTCGCTAAGGTATAAAATTCTAAAAAACAAATGGAATTTTTATCCATGTTATTTCCAAAAGAAACTTCGGTTGGGGTGGGGACTATCTTAAAGTTAATATTAAGAGCTAAAACTTTCAGAGAATTTTTTGTCATCAATTTGGAATCATTTTGGATTCTGGGAGCAAAGAAATTTAGAAACCTGAAGAAAATGTTAGAAGTTTTTGTAGCAATATATAAAATTTTGTAAACATTATATAAAATGGACTTGCCCGTGGCTTAATGGTTAGAGCTATGGACGTTGAATCTGGGGTTCCAGGCTTTTTTTTATAAATTACATTATATACCTGTCTCGGACAACCCCATGTCAAGCATACAATATATTGCCAAGTGAAAATTGTGCTCATCCATTGATGCATCAATAAACTAAAAAAAATAAGTGTTACAGAAATTGTAATAATAAATTTATCATATTGAGATAAGACAGCCGTTTAGAATGCCATAAGTTATGCCACGTTTCGATTAATAGGTATATATAAAAAATTAAAAAAAAAATGTTTCAAACATATAAAAATATCCCTTTATCGTTTTTACTATTTGTTGGTTTTAATATATTTATAAATTTTAATTGCAACTTTCTTTAATCGTCAATAAATGGCCAATTAAATGAATTTATAGCCCCCCTTGTGTGTTATAATAATGAATCTTAATAAGGTCATAAAAATGAAAAAGTGACCCTCAACGCTTACAATGTGTATAAATTGTATTGGAAAAATTAAAGATTAAGATCTTTGGAATATTATAAATGCGCATAAATAATAAATACGCACATAAATGGGTTTCCATATAATGGGGTAAGAACTTGAAACTGTTTACGAAGATTTACATTTTGAAAGACATTTTCACTCGTTAAAAAAATAATTTTAGAAGTAGGGTAAAGTGAGGCTTGAAGGTGTCCTCGTGTGAAAAGGTTAGTTGACCATTACTTTAAAAACAAGCAAGGTATAGATTTTTTTAATAATACTATTTTAAAGTAAAATTATCTAAAGTTAGAAACATTCAATTTAATGCACAAACCGTGATTCAAATAACATTTTAAATATTTCTTATACATCGGCGTGACCCGTGAGTACTTAGTA
>NW_020538040.1:8733670-8763362 GCF_003426905.1 Ctenocephalides felis
GTGATTTTTTATCAGTTTTGCTTCTACTTTCCTCAATGAATTTCCTTTCCTTAAGATCGAGTAATATCGTGTAAAATATAGTATTTCGATTGGATTCCATTCGATTGCGTTTCATGTGTGTGACATACAAAAGCGAAGAGGCATTTACCCATTTACCCTTGCACGCATTCCGCTCAGCTGATCGGGTCACGCGACACTTTGTCCGGACAATCGCATGTGTTGCCAGAAGCGAAGTGATGCGATGTTCGTTTGTTCGTTTGTTTGTTTGTTTGTTTGTTTGCTGATGTTTCAGATGTTTTTAATGTTGCACCTTAATGTTTGCGTGCACGCTGGCCAGGCGCCGATGCACTAGAACGGCGGGGGTATATTGGCGAAACTGCTGGATTTAAAAGAATCCTGATGGAAGGAAGGGTGCTCTGAATATTCTTGAATCCATAAATCTGAATAGACACTGATGCACTAAGGATGACGAAGAAACATTTGAGAAGCAGCCGATAGATTCAACTTTTTGTTTTCTTATCATCAAGATATCTTACCAAAAACAGGAATTTTAAATATTGCTGGATTCTGAATTCTAAATCTCCGAATTAATAATTTTGGCTAGACACCGAAGTACAAAAAAACCTAAGGCAAAGTATCTAGCGGCCGGTACAAGCGAAATTGAACTTGATAACTGGACTTTAAAAATTTCCGATGATGAGGAAGAAACTTTAAATCAATTTAAATTCAAAAATTTTGTGAAACTGCCGGCGTAGAAAATTTTCTGAATAAAATTCAGATATCCAAATATTTTGATGACAAATAGAAATTCTTGAATCTTGAACCTAAGAGAAAAATTTGACAGCGGCCAGTACAGAAGAAATAGCTGCACTTTATAAAATTTGATAAAAACGAATTTTTGGATCATTATGTATCTAATAATTTAGGACAAGCACTTGCACACTAAGGATGGCAAAGGTATGTTTACCATACCGTCGGTATTGAAAATTGCTGGATTTTACAAAAAATACTGACGGCAAAACAGTAAATCCGAATAATTTTGAATCTGATTATTTTTGGATATTGAACATTTTTGGATATTGGAGCAAGCCTTGGCGTAACCAGTGAGGACGCGGGCTAGTACAAATCGATCCCAATCTCGGCTAAACTTGATATCAAATTCCTATTTGAGGTAATAGATCTCAAATATTATCTTATGGGAAAATAGTCAAGTTAACACTATCAGGTTTACTTAATATATAGTACATAGTTATAGAAAGAAGAGTGGTAAACACTGGGTTGCTCTCTCATAGAAAAAGAACAAATTCAAAATGTGTGCCAGGAATCATAGCTCAAAGCATACTTAGTTCTAATCGATGTGTGATAAATAAAAAAATTGAACTGATCATACTTTACGTGATTTTATAAAAATCACCAAAGTCGAATAGCGATTTTGTAGAAGCCTTTG
This sequence comes from Ctenocephalides felis, assembly GCF_003426905.1. Lineage (NCBI taxonomy): Eukaryota > Metazoa > Arthropoda > Insecta > Siphonaptera > Pulicidae > Ctenocephalides > Ctenocephalides felis. Next base: position 8,735,118 of record NW_020538040.1, read on the forward strand.
GCACTTGATTTTATTTTACGATTATCATATTATTTTCTCATACACTATAAATAAATGGATATCCTATTTTAAAATTTTGCACGTGAAAAACTAACCATTCTTAACGACAAAAATAATAATTAACTAGATGTAATTAGATTTTTACCTTCCTAAGGACAGTTGATTTAACTTCTCATTATGTAATAATAATAAGATTGTTGAACAAGAATTAAAATTTTAAGAACTATAATTTATCATTATTTACAAAAAAACGTCTTAGCTGACCTTCACTATAAATTAACCAACACAATTTTCAACTAATATCTTTCAAATGATCACTGCTTCCTTTAAGCAGCACTGCGTTTTCCAATAAATCACGTATATTTTTTTATACCAAACTGTTAACCGTAAGACTGACAAAGATAGCAATAATTCCAATCTATACAATATTTTTAAATTTATCAAAACACCAGAAAAATGCAATGAAAAAGAATCGGCCCTGTCTGTCATTAGCGAAAAGTAATCAGCACGATTCCCAAGTAGCATTTTTCAATTGTTCTTGATGTAAAAAAAAAGAGTAAGCAAGAAATCAAATCGTAAATAATCAACGTGATAATATCAATTCAATAATGTCATTGCCAGTACTAATAATGAAATAAGCACAAAAAATATTGGAATTTTTTAAAGGACTGATGGTGAATCATTTGTTGATTTTTCCAATGAGACAGTTTGGACGTGCTTCTGAAGAAACCCCATGGCCCAAAAATGAGGAAGATCATCAATCCTCCTTTTTCATTTTTTGGATATCAATTTGATTTCTCCATTAGCACAGTCCACACGTTGCCCGTCTTGATCAATTCACCAGTTAGAGACCCACCGGCTTTCTTCGGGTTTTTTTTTTTTACTAACTATTTCTCGTTTACTTAACATTTATTTAAAATGTGCATTTTATTATCATTTCGTAACGATATTATATTTCTCGTTGTCATTTTTGCAACCGATTACTATAGCACATTGTTCGGTCTCGGCGAAGACTGATTCGAGTTCGCGGGAAGTAGAATTTAGTGACATTCTCACGTTGGTATAATTGCGATGCAATAAAAATGAAAAGAACAATAAGGAGAATAATTTTAAAGGAAAATAGATTTGATATGGTTTTGGTAAATTAAATAAAATTTTAATAACATTGTTGGAGGGTGAATCTTTTTAGATACAAGTCTTAAGTCACAACTACAAGTCCGGAGGCATGAGCTGGATGTAAACACAAAAATAATTGGGTAATATTTTTCAAAATTGCTGAAAAATTGCTTGGATCTATTAATCATTTGAGTAACTTCTATTTTAGACTAATGAATGATAGTAATTAATAAAACAAAACATTTCTACTGACCACTCTCAATTGATCGAATTGAAGATTTCGAATGCATTTAGAATGTCCAAAATTGATTTTTGTTTTTATTTTACAGAATTAAATTTTTAATTAATAAAACAACATGAACAACCTTCAACAATTTACATGATTTCCACCTGATTAATTTAACACGTTATTGCCACCAGATTATCACAAAAAATTTCACATGGTAACTTTATCAGATACTTTAGTGGAACATGTATTAAGGAAACTTAATGCATCAAAGACATTTTTTTGCCAAATTCTTGAAAAAACACTATTTTTATGTCCACATATATGACTGCCATGGCCCTATATTGAAACTTTTTTCTCTGTTTGACATGGTGTCAGACACATATGACTGGCATGGCGATTGACATCGAAAATGACAATTTCATATATCTTTACGTTTCAGAGGCTTCTGAACATTTTTGGAATACCTTACAAAAAAATGAATGTATGTGTGTGTGCGTGGTGTGTGCGGATACAAATTTTCGTCGACGATTTCGGGAACACCGATCAACCGATTTGAATATTCAAAAAACATTCGATTCGTATTGATAAGGAGCCGTGCTGATTAGTTTTTAGCAAAGGCAGATCTAGCCGTTCCGAATACAGGGAAAAAGTGCCAAAACGATAACTCAGTTTTTAAGAGTTAGTTTGTCTATAAACTAACTGTTTACTTGCTGGACCAGTTTTTATCAATAATTCAAAAATTGTCATTGCGCAATTAAAATGTAAATCGAATGTTTTCTGTACCAAATTTTCCTAAATCATTATCTTTCCTAAATCATAACAAACAAATTTCTTACAATAAAATATAATTTCATTTTCGATTTCAAAAGTACATTTTTCCTAAAAATTTTCTTACTTCATAACCTTTGCAGCATATTGACAAGTATATAATTTTGACTGACATTTTTGAAGCAATTTTTATTGAAAATCTTAAATCCTCTATCTTCCATTCGGGCATTGTTTTCGAACTCCTATAATTTCCTAAAACTAAAATCCTCGTAGTAAAACAACTATAATTACGCCTCGATGTACATCGACATAATAAAATATGCAAAAAATGGACTTTATCCCCAAAATTAGGGGTGTTGCCAGATGAAACCGACGGTGCTCATCTTGATTCTTTATTTAGCATTTTTCATGATCTTTTTGTTTCCGTACATGTATTTTTTTCATGTGTTCGATCTCGCTTTCGTATATCGATCGTATATCATTAGTATCGATACGCAGATCCGATTTTCGGTAGCAAGCTGAGACGTTCATCGCAAATTATCGGTTATCGATGTAAGGGGAGACAAAGGAGATTGGCAGGGAAGGAGACACATGAAAAATAAAATTAGACTAGTGGTGCACGATATTGTGCTTTGAAAAATTGCTGGAACTTTCCGTACCAAAAACTAAATTATTAAGAAACTTTGCAAAACTTTGAAAAAATTAGATTTTTGAGAAATTTTGAAAAAAAAAACTTTTTTGAAAAATTTGAGTTTTTTTATATTATGAAATTTTTCTGTATTTTGATTTATTTTGAACATTTTTTTCAAGCAATCGCACTGCATAGCTGGAGGCGAAATATCAAAGCGCGTGAGCGCCACGTAGTCGTCTAACGTGTAAACATTAGTACGGAACTCATATAAATGTACACTATTATTATAATCTTTATAAATTATCCAATAATACGATGTACATATGTCTAATGATCGCCAGTTGTTCATTTCGTCAATACGAATAAAATGTTTTTTGAATGATTAAAATCGGACGCTCTGTTCTCTCAAAAACTGAAATAGCATTTTAGGTTTTTTTTGCCCCGTATCTTCGAAAGAGCTAGACCTGCCTTTGCCACAAACTAATCAGCGCGTCTCCTTATCAATAGGAATCGAATGCTTTTTTGAATCATTCGAATCGGTTGATCGTTGTTACATACATACACACACGCACACACACATACATCTATTTTTTCTTACAAAAGGTGTGCCAAAACGTTCAGAGGGTCCTGAAACGTAAAGATACGCAAAAATTTTGATTTTTGATTTTTTGCAATTCGTAGAACTGGTGAAAAATATTGAGGCAGTATTCATTTAAGTACAAATTTGTGTAAGTTACTCATAATTATTTCAACAGTTTGTGCTTTAATTAAAATTGATTCAATATTTCAGATGATTTTATAAACTTATAGGTACCGGAAAATAATCGATTTCTATCATTTCTCGTATCTCGGAAACACTTGCCCAAAAATTAATCTAATAATCAGCTCTAATCCCCATAACTAAGATACTAATGCTTTTTGAATCATTCAAATCGGTTGAGCGATGCTCCCAAAAACGCCGACAATCAAACACACACATCCATTTTTTCTGAGGTATGCCAAAATGCTCAGAAACTTTTGAAACGTAAAGATATGCAGAAAATTTCAATTTCGATTTTTGGACGATTACAATAACTCACCCTATATGAAGTTAATAATGATGAAATTAGGACAGAAATTAATGCAATTAATTAACATTTTTGGTAGTTTATTGTAATTTTAGTACCTATGTTCTGTTATTGTTAATATTTTTATAATAAATTTTATTATTAATATATCCATCGATGTTAAAAACTAAAAATGGTGAAATAGAGATTTTTTTGGATGCTTATTTTGATACAAATAAGTATTATTTAAAAGATATTTGTTTCCTGAAATTTGCACAAAAAATCATTTACTGTACTCTCGATTATAGGGATATCATTATATTTATAAAACTTGCAAAGTATTTTTTAAGTAACTAGATATTATAAATAATATTTGGTTACAAAAATTATACTAATATTTAATCCATCGAAAAATACCGCTTGACTGTACTTTGCGATCGTGCACTCCGTTTCGAGAGCTCCTCACTCACATACCTCCATGAAATTTTTCAAAACTGAAGGGACACTTATTTCTCGATCACATATTATTACCTCTGACGAACTTCTCGAACAAAAACAAATTTTTTATTATATCATTTTCTGTTTATAATAATTTGTTTTTACTTTTTACTTTTACTCTGTATATTATGTTAATTTTATGTGATCAGAATCGCCTTCAACGAACGAAATGGTTTTAATAAACTTGTTTTTATCGTAAGACCACCGTAAAGGATCAACATTGTCGTACTGTACGAGTTCCGTACTAATATTTAAAGACTTAATAATAAAATCTACATCTATTATTACTATCGTTATTAGAAGTAATAAAATAAAATATGCAAAGTTTATCATATCTCCGTGCATTCGGCTTTCAGAACATAACCCCAAATTACTTCTGGATCCGATTACTGTAATGATAGATCTGGATGGAATCGGCTTAGAAATATTTTGGAAAGAATTTTTAAAATATATAGGTGCTTTAAGAATGTATGAAAATATAAAAATATAATTTCTAGTTTAGTGAAATTGATAAGTATAGATTTTGGTAAACGACGGGACGTGCGACTCGTGTTCTTAAGCTGGATTGGAAATGTTTTCGAAAGGAATTGTTGTATTATTATTTTTTATTATTTTCTTTATTATTTTAAAATTGATTATTTTCCTATTGTTTTTTTCATTAATTGTAAGGGGTATGCACCATTCGTAATAATTATAATATTATAATATATAATATATATTATAAAATATTATAAATGTAACGGTCGGAATACAAACTACGCAGTTGTAGTAGATTGCTCATGCTACTACATTGTATGCTCGAGATATCCTTGACAAGACCAGAAAGCGTTAATAAAATTATTTTTCAAACCACAAATACGCAGTAACAACTAAGTAAAGTATTGAGTTGCACTATGCAGTGACATAGAGTATAACAAGTCATGAAATAAACAAATACATCAAACGTTTTCATCTCTTTTTACTGATCAGCCTCCACAGGTAACAGCTTTGTTAGCAGCAGAAAGAACCTACATAATTGTATAGGCCTATAATATTTTATGGAGTTCGGTTTACTATCAACTCTCAACATGCAAAGTTTAATCAAAACCCTAGAAGAGTAAACCTGAGGGTTTTCTTGTAATTTTTTTTTGTAAAAAACGCTTGATCGCTAACATATAGCATTTTAACAATTTTTTCTACGATTTTAATTGAAGAAAAGAGCGTAACATTGGCTTCTAAGTTTGGTAAATCAAATGAAAAAAAAATTGAAAATCAATTTCGAAACAGGCATTTGAAAAAGATAATTCTATCGATTAGCATTTCTAATCATCACATAAGCAAGAAGTAGAAAATAAAACTTTTGAAAATGAACTCTACTGACAAGCAACTGAATCATGACTTAAAGGAAAGATTTAATAGAAAGTAAAGTTTTTACAAATGAACTTCACCAATTAGTAGCCTAATGACGGCTTAGGGAAGAAATATAGTAAAATATTAGTCTGTATCGATCAGACATATGAACTCTTAAAAATATCAGTCAAAGTTGCGTTTCTGAAAAAAAAAATCAATTGGCGAGTAAACTAATTTTTCTGGTTCTCCATAATTAAGTTAACAAAATATTAACTAACTAATCCAATAATGATTTATAATTTTAATCGAATTGTTAAAGGCAACAAATTACTTTAGTTACTTTCCTGCAGAGAACATTATTAATTTATATGTTTCTGTTTCTGAAAATATTAAGAAATCTGAAATAACTTTCCGTAACCTTTTTTTATAAAGAAAACAAGTTCTGTTATTCGTACAGATCACACGGATGTCAATCTATTTGTTTCTTACAATAATTATGATATTTCACAACAAGTTTAACTTTGAATGACACATGTCAGACAACAAAATAGCGCACATAACGAAATGTAAACTTGTTTTTTTATTTACAACATATATATATATATATATATATATATATATTGATTTATCCATGTTTCAATATCCCCTGATGATGACACAAGATCATATGTGGTAACGCATGGAATAAAAAGATCAAACAATTAAATTGCCGATCTTTTCTACCTCATTTATGTTTTATTTTTGACTTTAGAAACGCATGCTTCTTCCATGTTTTTGTGTCATGTGCCTAATCTTTCAATTCCCTGTATTTTCTCTTCTCATGTGAGTCGTCTAATAACTGCATTCATTTTTGTTCTGATCCTTCAGGTTCTTATATTCTTTCTTTGGTTGACATTGTGCAAAAGGAATTTTTTCCCAAAATGTGTTTTCTTGCAATAATTATATCAAGTGAAGTGATGTGATGCAGGAGAAGAGGGAGTTACCTTTACTCTCAGGTTCTGTGCAATACTGCTTTATTGGTACATTTTGGTCTATTTTATCTCCTCCAGCATCACATATCGATGCTCTCGAGGTAGTTTTCATAGCTTTTATTAGAATTCAAGTTTCTGATCAGTTTTGTTGTCTTATCTCTTTTTGAGCTTTGAGCACTAACTTTGCTGTCAGCAATTTAAAAATGGAAACCAAAAGTAGGACTGTAGACAATTGATTCTACTTTTTTAGACTTTAGTTTGAATTTGTTGTTCAGTAATTCGATGATTTTCTGAAACAATTATCTTCATAGATCCAATTATATCTTCGAGAAGAGGTCCAAAGCTCTAAATAAAGGACTGATTGGGACTTTTTTTTGGAATAGATTTTTGATATTGAACTGTCAATAATTTAAGTATTTTAGAACACTTGATCCGTTTTTCTTAATTCCATATACTACTTTTTATTTTATGCAGGCATTCAATAATGTTGTACTTTCTAGTTGTAAATATGCCTGGAAAAATATTTTTACTTCTAAACATATTTTTCTATATGTACAAATGTAAATGGATATCACTACCGCTTGATATCATTTTACAGTGTGCAACTTAGACTTAAAATCTTATGATGCAAGACCAAGGCTTGTCTGTGCCACTTTTGATTAAATTTTTTAATATAAAATTTGTTGCAACTTGTTCGTCAAAATTTTGTAATAATAATAAATCTTTTTATCTACTACCAACTTACTTAGTTTAGTATACTTAGCTCTGACCATATTTTTTGGACATGTCTGTCAACAATGAACAATTTGCTCGTGGAATTAAATAACATTGCCCGCGAAGCTTGAATTGTTCACATTATTGAATAATCACAATTTGTGATTTTATATATTAAAATATTTATTTTGACTTGGAGACTTATAAAATGAAGCTCGATAATATGTTAGGTATACTAAAAACTCGAAAACGGCTGAACCGATTTAGCCAGTTTTACTCTTGGAATATTCGTGCTAACTCAGAGCTTATGCAAAAGATGAGAAATTGCTTCAAAAGCACGTAGAAATTTACATTTTCGATTTGAAATTTGAAAACGAAACCTTAAACAACAAATAAAAATAAAAATATGTTCAAAAACCAGAATTCAGCTGTAATAATGCCTTGCACTGCCCTGTGTCAACCTAGAGCTAAATTTTTTAATTTTTTTCATGATCTTTACAATCAATTCTGTCACCCTGTACCGAGTTTTGGGACACCCTGTTTATATTACCACCAAGTATGACAAAAATAGTGAAAATGCATATTTTAATAATTAATCGTATCCAATGTCCATGCATAAAAAACAAATTAATTAATAATTATAAATAATTAGTGCAAACGCTACTGGTGTCCCCTAAACGTCACTAGATATAATATATCAAATTTTTATTATCGTATCTTCTGATTAAAATTAAAAAGTTTAATTGGGCGCGTTTCTGGTTTGCATAAACTAATTTTATTCATCTTTCTGTTAAACTTCCCTAATAAGCGGTTAATTGCTCATACGAACACCTGCCGAACTAATTAAGATGACATGAATTATTAGGCAAGCTGCTAAATATTATTATGGACACACACATATTATGTTAAATGAATAAATATATGGGTGCTTTGCTTGAAGGCAGGTCTAGTGTGGGAGATTAACTTTTGCCAGTGCCCTAAAGAAAACGGATATCTCTGCTGCTTAGTATCAGGGTGCACGCAATGCGGGATTTGAACACGGAACCTTGCACAACAAATAAAAATAAAATATTTTCAATAAACAAGAATTTAGCAGGAATAATGCCTTGTATAGCTCTGCGTAAAAATAGAGCTCGATATTATGCTAGATTCGCTAAAACTCGAAAACGGCTGAACCGATTTGGCTAGTTTTAGTCTTGGAATATTCGTGCTAATACAGAGATTGTGCAAAAGTTGAGAAATCACTTCAAAAGCGCGTAGAAATTTACATTTTTAATTTGAAATTTGAAAACGGATCCTTGCATAACAAATGAAAATTAAATATTTTCAATAAAGCAGAATTTAGCTCTAATAATGCCCTGCACAGCCCTGTGTGTAAACTGAGGCGTGAGTTTGAACTCCCGATCTGGATGACCTGATATCATGCAGTGGTGACGTCAATTCTCTGAAAGTATAGTTCTAAAATAAGTTTCCAATCGAAAATAGCTCATTTTAGGCACTGCGGTGTGAAATGGCCATCGGTGTAGGGCCATCGGTGCGAAATGAAAATCGGAAATCTCTCACACTATTCTCCCCTGAATCGAGTTGGTGTTCAATTCAGCTCATGGACGTGAATATATAATTTAGGGTGGTCCTTAGTACGGGTGTTTTTTAATTTTCTGACTCCCAGGGGCTCAAATGGTTCTAAATTGATAAAAAAAAATCTCGTCTTGTGTGAACAGAGGCGTGTGTTTGAACCCCCGCTCTGGACAACCTTATAAAATGCAGTAGTGATATCAATTTTCACTTGAAAATATAGTTCTAAAAATGTTTCCAATTGAAAGTAACACTCATTTTGGGCACTGTGGTGTGAAATGGCAATGGGAAACCTCTCACACTATTCTTTCCTGTATAGAGTTAGAGTTTAAGTCAGCTCACGGACGTGGATATATATTAGGGTGGTTCTTAATATGGATGTTTTCGAATTTATGTGCTCCCAGGGGCTCAAATGCTTCCAAATTGATAAAAAATCAATTTTCTGAAAGTTTTAGCTCTTAATATTAACTTTAAGATAGTCCGCACTCCAATCAAAGTTTCTTGGTGCTTCTTCCTAAGTAAATACTTATTTTATAGGATATAATAAATTTTTGTTGTAATTTTTTTATTCATGATCAAAATAAGCAAAACTACAATGTCATTCTCAAAATTTTGATTCACTTGTCTCTGAGTTATAAAATTATAACAAATAGAATTTTACCCATGTTATTTCCATAAAAAAACTTCGGTTGGAGTGAGGACTATCTTAAAGTTAATATTAAGAGCTAAAACTTTCAGAGATTTTTTTTATCAATTTGAAAGCATTTGATCCACTGGAAGCAAAAGAAAAATATCCATATTAAGGACCACCCTTGTATATAGAAATTATCTTCAAGACAATATCTGTACCTACAATAAAATATAAGAAACTTACCTGAAGATGACGATTATTATCAAAACGTTAGAAGATTTTGTAGCAATATATAAAAATTTGTTTAAATTTGTTACTAACCTCGAATCTGGGGTTCCACGCTTTATCTTCGTCTCGGACTGCCTGATGTCAAGTAGCAGTGGTATGGATACAATATATTGGCAAGTGAAAATTGTTTTCACTCATTGTTGCTTCAATACACTAAAAAAATAAGTACTACAGAAATTGTAATATTAAATCTATCACCTTAGAATAAAACAACCGTTTGGGTTGCTATAAAAGAGCCATGTTGCGATTATTATTAAAAAATAAGTATTTATAAGAAAATATAAATGTTTTATTTTCAAATATATGAAAATATTCTTTTATCGTTTTACTATTTGTTGGTTTTAATATGTTTTTAAATTTTAATTGCAACTTTCTTTAATCGTCAATAAATGGCCAATTAAATGAATTTATAGCCCCCTTTGTGTGTTATAATAATGAATCTTAATAAGGTCATAAAAATGAAAAAGTGACCCTCAACGCTTACAATGTGTATAAATTGTATTGGAAAAATTAAAGATTAAGATCTCTGAAATATTATAAATGCGCATAAATAATAAATACGCACATAAATGGGTTTCCATATAATGGGGTAAGAACTTGAAACTGTTTACGAAGATTTACATTTTGAAAGACATTTTTACTCGTTAAAAAAAATATTAGAAGTAGGATAGAGTGGGGCTTAAATATCCTCGTGTGAAAAGATTAGTTGACCATTGCTTCAAAAACAAGCAAGGTATAGATTTTTTAATAATACTATTTTAAAGTAAAATTATCTAAAGTTAGAAACATTCAATTTAATGCACAAACCGTGATTCAAATAACATTTTAAATATTTCTTATACATCGGCGTGACCCGTGAGTACTTAGTAGAGGCGCCGATTTAAAAAAAAAACATCTAGTTTTTTGCCTCAGAGATGATTAATTTAACAGTATTTCAATGAGCGACGCCCCCATGGAGGGGCAGGCCATAATGATGACTTTGAAATATTCCTTACTATATTTAACACTTGACCTCTTAAGAGATCAATTTTTTGTATTTATTCAATTAGAAATTTATATAAAAACTTACAGTTAGATGAATTGTCTGATTCTAAGTACACAGCAGAACATGAAAATCTATCGAGTTGAAAATTTGTTACGGGTAAGGTATAGTAATGGTCCAAAAAGCGAAAATGAAAATTTTTGCATATGTTCATGTTTCAGAGGTTTCTGAACATTTTAGCATACCTCAGAAAAAATTGATGTGTGTGTGTGTTGTGTGTGTCCGCATTTTTTCGTCCTTGTTTTCGGGCGCACGAATCAACCCATTTGAATGGTTCAAAAAACATTCGATTTCTATTGATAGGGAGATGTGCTGATCAGTTTTTGGCAAAGGCAGCTTCAGCCGTTACGGATTAATAATAATTTTACGGATTAATAATAATTTTGTAATGATTAGAAGAAGTGGTGATTAGTTTTTGGCAAAGGCAGGTCTAGCCGTTTTAGAGATACCAAGCTAATCGCGCAAAAAATGTCAGTTTTTGAGAGAACTAAGCATCCGATTTGAATGATTGAAAATACTTTCTGCTTATTTTGACAAAATAATTTCCGGTAAAAAAAAATTATTCCATTTTTTTTTAATTATTTATATATCGAAAATAATTCAAATTATAATTTTAATTCTTGCTACAGTTCTGACCTCTCCTTGTTGAGAGATTTCATATTATTGAAGACGTTATTTTGTATACAGACAGAGACTGATACACACAATTACTTGATAAGCAATTGGCGACAGGTCCAATATTAGCTTAAACATATGTTTAAGTTAATAGTAAATTTCTTAATTATAATATGATTCATATTGAGGCCTCGTCCTTATTCAAGACGAAGCCTTCCAAAAATTACTTTTGAAGATAGTGAGAGATAATTTCAGCACCTAGATGTTGTGTACGACGGAAAATCTCAAATATATGTACATGCGAGCAGTACTCTGCGGCGTGTGCTAAAATACGAATACGAATTCTCTCGTATTTCGTTTTCTTAAAAAACGGCTGGAACAATTTCAAAAATTTAAAAGCCATTCGATGAAATTCGATGAGGACTAGAGTTGATTATTTTTGCGCGATGATTGGATAAGCCGTTTCTTTCTAATTAGCAAAAAAAGTGTATTATTTGTTATACGTTTACATATTAGCCAACAAATTGGAATCGATTTTAGAACTTCAAAAGATGATAGAACGATATTGGTACGCGGGGTGTAGCATTGACTAATTTTTGGTGAAGTCGGCCAGGCCGTTTCTTCGTAATTAAATGTTGAACTTTTTTTTGATGATTTTGACAAAACTTGTGTGTTTCAGACTACAATTTTGTTGTTTGAAACACACACAGATATGCCAAAATGTGAATATATGCAAAAATTGTCAATTTCGATTTTTGGACTATTACTAACTATCCTACGGGAAGTTAAAAAAAATGCCATGTGGCGGTCAAGAATAATCATTTGGCATAGGCACATCAAATTATCAGATATTTTATAGAGATTTTAATAATAACAGATTTTATTGACCATTTTGTGGGTTTCGTACCTATGTTCATCCGTTAGATTGCGATACAGCGCTTTCGCGCTTCGATGTTTCGTCTCTAAAACAGCCACGCAGGCGCAATTGCTTTGAAAAAAGTTCAAAACTTCCAAAAAGTTTTAAGATATAAAAAAAATGAATTTTACAAAAGAGTCATTTATTTCAAAATTCAAAAAAAAAAATCAAATTCTCAAAAATAAATTTTTTTCACAGTTTAAAAAAAATTTGAGTCTTTTTTAAAAATGTATTTTTTGGTACGCGAAGTTCCAGCAATTTGCCTTAAGGCACGATGTCATGCACCATTAATTGCACCCGTTCCTAATATGGCGTCTATTTGTATTATCATTTCTGTATATTTTTTGTTTTATTTATTCATATATTATTTTTATATCTTAGTCAGCAGGGGTATCTGGTATGAGAGATTATGAAACAATTTTCATATCTGTTCAATTTTCAATTTCCTTATAATATTTCTTTATTTTTCTTTTAAATTTCTTATTTTAAAAAAAAAAAAATTAAAATTTTATTTATTTATTTTTTTATTTCATTTATTTTCTCTATTAACTTCCTGCTGGGCAAGTTGTAGTACTCGCAAAAAATCGAAAAAGAAATTTTTTATATATTCTTACGTTTCAAAACCTTCTGAACATTTTGGCATACCTTAGAAACAATGGATGTATGTGTATGTGCGTGTATGTGAGTGTGTGCGGATACAAATTTTCGTCGATGATTTTGGGAATACGGATGAAGCGATTTGAATGATTCAAACAACATTCGATTTGTATTGATAAGGAGATGTGCTGATTAGTTTTTGGCGAAGGCAGGTCTAGCCGTTCCGAAGATACGGGGCAAAAAGTGCCAAAAACGGTAACTCAGTTTTTAAGAGAACGGAGCATCCGATTTGAATAATTCATTTTAAATAAATAACAAATAAAATATTTTGTTTGTATTGACAAGATGAAGAATTGATAAAATTTTCATGAAAGTAGGTCTAGCGGTTTCGGAGATCTAGTAAAAATAATAAAAATAAAATGCCATCTGGCGGTCAAAAATGATCATTAGACATATGCACATCAAATTATCAGATATTTTATAGAGATTTTAATAATAAGTATAAATTTTGTTTACATTCCTATGGGTTCCGTACCAATGTTTATCCGTTAGACGGCGACGCGTCGTTTACGCGCTTCGATATTTCGTCTCTGCAGTACGATGCAGTTAAAGCAGTTAAAGCAGCACGATTGCTTTGAAAAAAAGTTCCAAAATATTTAAAAATAATTTTTTTTTCAAAAAGTCTTTTTTTCAAAGGAAAACTAAATATTTGTCAAAAATTTGTAGTTTCTCAAAAATCAAATTTTTTCAGAGTAATTTTTTTTCAAAAATGTTAATCATTTTAAAAATTATATAATTTTTGGTACGGGAAGTTCCTGCAATTTGCCTTAAGGCACAATGCCATGCGCCCCACTAGTTTTTTTTTATATTACGAAATTTAAATCCAAAAATCAAGGATAAAAAGAACAGAAAGGGATTTCGAAATAACTGTAACCCCGTACATAACCTGTATTCCTCTAACCATATGTTAAACGTAAATATTTTTTTTTTATTTTCATTCTTTTTTTATTTTTTGGCCTACAATTAAATGTCGATTACAAAGTTCAACTTGTAACTGACTGACTGATGTATCAGATGCGGACAAGGTATTTTGGGAAGGGGCAGATTGGTAAAAATTTCTCATGTTTTCTGTAGTTCAAAATTGTTGAAATATTTGAAGCAGATGTGGACAAGGTATTTTAGGTTGGAAGAAATTGGCAGATGGGAATTTTGAAATTTTGTCTAGGAAAAAATTCTCATGTTTTCTCTAAATCAAAATTATTATTATACAAAATATCACGAAACTTCACCTAGGAGAAGGGAGGGGTCTAGTAAGATATCACGTAAATTCATTTTTTACCTGAATTTAAAAAAAATCCAAACATTCTCAAAAATAAAAAATACGATTTTTTCGTAAATTCGAAAAATTCCTTTGAAAAATGTTACATAACTAAAAATACACTTGATGTTTGGAGAGAGAGAGAGGTTTATTTTTTTATTTTATTTTTATTGGCCTCGCTTACTCGAGCATTTAGCCACCTACATTATTCTATACAATCATATATCCTATACAATCTTCTTTTTCTATACTTCTTAACTTATCTTCATTCTTCTTTAACTATCTTCTTCATTTCATCTTCTAACCACATATTTCTTCTTCTTCTATACTTCTCATTTCTTCTTCTAAATTCTTCTTACTTCAATTCATTTTTAATTCTAATTTTCTAATTATTATACATTTTGATTTTACATACATATTTTTTATTACAATTCATAATTCTATTATTATTCCAATTTAACTAGTTAATATTTTTTCAAATTCTTGCCGGAGATTCGAACTCAGAATTATCCTCAAAACGCAATATATAACTTTACCGTTTCAATATATAACTGAGACCTGAATTTGGCAATACCTGCTGAGCGAGTTGTTACCTAAAAATTTAGTCCAGAGTCGTTCGGTATAATTGTGAGTTAGGGCTTACAAAGGGCGTATCTGCCGCCTGTCAAAGCTGTCTGTCAAAGGCCGAAAACGAAGGGATCAACGAATCTTACATAAAACGAACACATACATTGATACAGAGATGTATATTTTTATATGTTTTTAATATTAAAAAAAAATTATAGTTAATTAATTAGAAATTAGAAAATCAGGAACTGGAAGTTTTGGACCAGGAACTAGGGATCTGTCCTTACAGCAGGAGAGATTTCAGGATAAGTAATTTCCAAGTGCACGGAAAAGAGAATGTTACTGACGAGCAAATTGTCAATTTTTGCAATACGAACACTTTGCATAGGCCTATAATATTTTAAGGGGTTAGTTACGACTATCAACTATACGACTATCACCATGCGAAGTTCCATCAAAATTCTCGGTAACAAATCTGACGTTCTCCTTGTGAGTCTCGATTTGCTGTGGATGATGCTAGTAAAGTAGGTACTATTTTTGGTTTATTCTATAATTGGACATGACTCTGTGTGGATCAGAGGTATGGGTTTTTAAGAAAGGTCGATAAAAACTACTTTGATTGCTTTACAACGTGTTGATAAAAAATAATTTAGAAGATGATATATACTAAATGATAAAGTGACAAATGAAAAAGTACTGCAAACTGGTGAAGTACTGCAAATTTTATTGGACATAGAGGAAACTGTATTAAAAGAGGAAACTGTATTGGACCATCATTAACCTTTTGCAGGATGCTTTTGAAGGAAAATTAGAAGAAATGAACAGAGTAAGAAAAATGTAAATCAAGGAAGTTTTGTAGTAAAACCACTTTTCATGCATCTTTATAATATTTTAAGGGGTTTGTTGCGACTATCAACTCTATCACCATGCGAAGTTCTATCAAAATTCCCGGTAATAAATCTGAAGTTCTCCTTGTTAGTCTTGATTTTCTGTTGATGTTAGTAAAGTGCTACAATTGAAACATGACTCAGTGCTGATCAGAGAGATGGGTTTTCAAGGAAGAACGTCAAAAACTTCTTCAAGTGCTTCAAAATATGGTGATGACAAATAATGGAAAAGATGTCCATATGGACCAAGTGTAACAAATGAAAAGTTACTGCAAACTGGCAAAGGTAAGGATATGGACATGAAGGGAAAACTGTATTGGATCATTATGAACCTTTTGCACGGCGCTATCGAATGAAAATTAAAGGACTGAATATAGTAAATCAAGGAAGTTTTATAGTAAAACCACTTCTCATAGGCCTATAATATTTTAAGGAGCTTTATTCGACCGTCAACCCTATCACTATGCAAAGTTGCATCAAAATCTTGGAAAAGTAGACCTGAGGTTCTCCGTGTGAGTTTTGATTCGCTATAGATGCTAGTAAAGTGCTACATTTGTTGCATGACTCAGCGCTGATCAGAGATATGGGTATTTAAGGAAGACCAACAAAAACTACTCCAAGTGCTTCAAAATGTGATCGTGGAAAATAATTTGAAAGATGAAATGTACCAAGTACGTTTGAAAGATGATTGTGCACGAGTGTCACAAATGAAAAAGCGCTGCAAACTGGTAAAGGAAAGGATTTCATTGGAGATGAAGAGGAAACTGTATTGGACCTTTACTTTAACCTTTTGATGCTATCGAAGGGCTGAACGGAGTAAGAGAAATGTGAATCAAGGAAGTTTTGTAGTAAACCACTTTTCATACACCTATAATATTTTGAGTTTTATTAGACTGTCAACTCTATCACCATGCGAAGTTGCATCAAAATCCTAGAAGAGTAGACTTGAGGTTGTGAGTCTTGATTTGCTGTAGATGCTAGTAAAGTGCTACAATTGGAGCATGACTCAGTGCTGATCAGAAATATGGGTTTTTAAGGGAGACCGATAAAAAGTACTCCGAGTGCTTTAAAATATGGTGATGGAATATATTGGAAAAGATTATATGGACCAAGTGTAACAAATGAAGAAGTAGTGCAAAGGTTTGGAGAAGAAAGGATTCTATTGGAATGGAGAAAGAAACTAGATTGAAACCTCATAGGAAAAAGAGTGACTTTGCAGGAAGCTATCAGGGACGCTACATCAGAAGGGCTAAAATTTGGAGAAGAATGCAGACGATGCACTTACGCAATTTACAGGGATTTGAAAGCATTGGCGCAGAAAACGAAACCAAAGAAGCATAAGATTGAGAAGTATAAACCACAGACCTGTCTAAGCATAATTTCTCAGTTATTCCTCCTATTATCCATACAAACATTCTATTTCCTCAATTTGACATCTGATGTCATTCCACCTTCGTCTCTCTCACGGTTCACTAAAACAAATTAAATTCGAATAGAAAAAAAAGATTGAAAATATCAGTTACTCTCATATGAAATAATAATCATATACTATACAGTTTTTTTGTCATATTATTATTATCGTTGTTTTAGAAAAGATGAGCAGCTCTATTTGAGATTTGAAATGGTACCGCATTTTAATAATTACTCGAATCAACTTTTGAGTTGACTGGGAGAGGAAAAAATCTGGAGAAAAAATTGAATCATGAAGGTGATCTTAGAGGAGAATAGAATAAATGAAATATAGGAAGGTGTATGGAACTTTTTTTACTGAGGATTTATTTATAATTTTTTTTGTAAATCGTAATACTTAAACCGTTAAGTGAAAGCTAGTGGTGCATGGCATCGTGCCTTAAGGCAAATTGCTGGAACTTTCCGTAGCGTAATTCAAAATTTGTAAAAGCTCAGAAAAGAAAATTCGATTTTTTTGAGAACATTTGGATACTGACAAAAATTGCCTTCTTTGAAAATATTGATAATTTTTAAAACTTATAAATTTTGAAATTTTTTGGAAAAATACTTATTATCCGACTTTCGACTGCCAAATGGCATTTCTTTAACTTTTTATTTCTCAGAAGGGAAAATTAGATTTTCTTGAGAATTTTGATCAATTTCAACATTTGGATACTGAAAAAATTGCCTATTTTGAAAATATTGCCATTTTTTGAAAACTTAAAATTTACAGTGAAAATAGTGTTTTGGGGCATTGTTGTCTTTTGGGACAACAAATTAAAAGTATTATAATTTGTTGTTTAAAATTAAGTTCTTATACTTAAATTAATATAAGTTCTCTCTATAGAACAATTTTTTCATCAATCAATATTTTATGATTTTTTCAAAAAGCAACTGTATTTTATTATATGTTTTGGAGCTCCTCTATCCGAACTTCATGTTTAGGAAATGGAATATTAAAATTGTTTTTTATTTATTTGAAACTTATCTTCAAATATCATATAGGCGACGGCATAGATCTTTATTGTATAATGTACAACTTTTTTTGTTGGACATGTTGTTAACGTGTAACCCGTAATTATAATGGATAATTCGTATATATATATATATATATATATATATATATATATATTTACCTACATTCATATGTATGAATCTATGTATTAGGTGTCATTTGTTCATAGAGTAATTTTTGGTGATTTAATGCTTCAAATGATGTCATTACACATATGTCTATATGTAAGAAATATTTTTTATTGTTTAAATAATGTAATCCACAAATTGCTTCAACGCATCCGTTAGTTCTTCAACCATTCATCCATCAAATTTGATGAAAATTCTGAAAACTATAATTAGACAATTGTATATTGTTTTATGAAAAAAAAGTGTTGGCATGTAGTAAATTCCTGTGCAAAGTACTATTCTTCATTAGTGAGTTACAAAATTTAAATAAATTTTTATATTCAGCAAAATACTTCGTACAAGTTCCATTTTTTTCTGTTCCAAACAAATTTACTTTTATTTCTTTATTGACAAGCTATGAAAGAGCATTGTTTCAGCTTTATTTTGTGATTTTAATTTATCGCAATTTTCAATTAAAAATATTATTTCATCAAGTTCTCTGATACAGCATTAATAAACGATGGAAATTCTCTTTTGTAGTCTTGTTCAAAGTGCTTTTTCACTGCAACTTGATAAAGTATTTATAAAATTTAAGAAAGTATTCTTCTTCATTAACTTCCCGTGGAGTAAGTTATAGTAATGGGCCGAAGATAGAAAATATTTTTTTTGCATATCTTCATGTTTCAGATGTTTTTGAACATTTTGGCATACCTCAGCAAAAATGGATGTGTGTGTGTTTTGAATGTCCGCAATTTTTCGTCCACGTTTTCGGGCGCACGGATCAACCGATTTGAATGATTCAAAAAACATGCGATTCCTATTGATAGGGAGAAGGCGAATTCGGAGCAAAGGGTGCATGGCATAGTGCCTCAAGGCAAATTGATTTTTTTTTTTAAAAAGCTTTAATTTTTTTTAAAAACTTAGAGAATACGAAATGAATAATAAAATTTTTGAAAAAAAATACTTTTGAAAAAATTGTGGTTCCTTTTTATATACAGTTTGTTTTTTAAATTTTTGAACTTGAAATGCAACCGAAAATCAAAACCACTTTCAAAAAAAAAAATCCGTTTTCTTTCATATACCAAAAAATATATATATATATATATATATATATATATATATATATATATTTGTTTCTATGTGTTTGTAAATTTTACACCTGTCCGCGTGTGTAAATATAAATATTAATAGCCATTTACATGTATTTTGTGGTTACAAAATACAAATTAAGCATGTAATATGTATTTATGATGCACAAACATTAAATTTATATGGTAATTAGAACAACCGGCGCACAAGAACTGGTTATGTTCGAGTAATTGCAATTATGCCAACATTAACACCATCCGAATGGATATTATCAGGAATAATTTAACAAAAGAAGCGATTTTATGCGTTACTTAAATTCTATAAAATATACATGGTAGGTCCCAGAATTTAACGTCAATCCAAAACGGGGTGATAGTATTGACCTAACTAACCTGAAAAAAGAAACAGAAAAGAAATCTCATATTGTTTGGAAATTATGAGCTTTAAAGTGCAACCTAGAGATTTGGTAAAATTATAACTATATTTTGGTTATTTTCTATCGTTGTGGTTATATTGCTTTTTTTAGTTGACAGTTGAGTTTAATACTATCATGCCAAAAAATATTGAACCAGCAATTTTAGGATATAAGATATATGTACTATAAATTTATATATCTTTACAGAAAAGTAAATAAACAAAATTTAATCAATCGCATTTAAAATGAAGGACATTGTCTAATAATTATAATTTATAATTTATATTATTTATAAAAAAATATTTATTTGGAGTATATAAGTCAGCTTCAGAACTACAGCTAGAATTAAAATTAAAATTCGAATTATTCAAAAAATTATTTTTTTTTCCAAAAGCAATCGTTTTGTCAACACACGCAAAAAGTTTTTCGAATCATTCAAATAGGGATGCTTAGTTTACTCAATTTTTGCACATTTAGCTCGATATATCCAAAACGGCTGAACCTGCCTTTTCCAAAAAATAATCACCATATCATTACAAATAGAATGTTTTTTGGGTCATTCAAATCGGATGCTTTGTTATCTCAAAAACTCGCTTTCTATTTTCTGCACTCTTTGCTCCGTATCTCCGTGACGGCTGGACCTGCTTTTTCCAAAAACTAGTTAGCATATCACCCTATCAATAGGTATCGAATGTTTTTTAAACATTCAAAGCGGTTGATCCGTGCGCCCGAAAACGTGGACGAAAAATTGTATCCATACATACATACACACACATCCATTTTCAGAAATGTTCAAAAACTTTCAAAACGTGAAGAAATGTAAAAATTTTCAATTTCGATTTTTGGACGATTACAATAACTTACCCTACGGGAAGTTAATGATTAGAAAATACTTCTCTTTTAATAAATAAGTATTGGCTTACTAAAATTTGATAATTTTTGAAGTATGTATTAAATGTTTGTGTTAACTGACAAATCAAATGTTTAAAATTACTTCTAACTCTGATCATTTTCTACTTCAATCATTTGAATTTGAGCTAATTTGATCTATTAGTACTTTCGAAAGTCTTATAATCATACCTCCAGGATGTTTTTTAATCATGCAAATAGATTTTATCTTATTAATTGCTATATAATCCAAATTTAGTGAGATCTTTATGCATATTATTAAAAACTTTATATGTCTTCTAAGAGACATATATTTCTTTATATGTGATATGATTTCATTAGATTTTTGTTGTATCGGGTATTGGTGAGGTAAATATGGCATCAAAGTCCCGAAAATTGAGCAATTTAAATAAATGTTGAAATCTGATTTCCCACTGTTTGATATCAAGCTGGCTGATCTAGAAATCGTAGTCGGCGTCGGTGGCTAAACCAAGTTTGTTTAGCCACGTTCCATGGCGAAAAATTTATATTTTCATTGCCTTACAGTCCAATATTTACTAATCTCCCATTTGCAGTAAAACTTGATCGACTGATACAAAATATTTGCATATTATTATTAGTTCAAACAAAATGCTGAAATTTGATGAACGTATATAAAATGCAAACACAATTGTAATTATAGATATAGACAGCTTATAACGTATAACCTTTTGAAATTATGTTATAAAAATATATATAAAAAAACTTTAAATATAGACAAACACACACACTTTTCCAATTTTGGTGCCAAGCGATTCAGAAAGAATCGACTCGTTGAGAATACAAAAAAAGCCAATCGGGTTTTTTAATAAATACATAAACTTTGTGAAGTTAATATGATATGAAGTTATATATGATAATATATAACTACAAATTTATTTTAACAATTTTAACCAAAAATGAATTTTTGTTAAGAAAAGTTGTCAACAAATATGAATACTTTTATGTATGTTGTTTCTTCAATGAAATCATAATAAACCTTAAACAATTTTAAAGGGTTCGTAATAAGGGTTTCATATCACAATGTTTGTGTTATAATTTAATTCTAAAAAAGGCCACACAAGAATATAATATATATATTCTGCATTTAAGGGCTCGTTGGTTTGTTTGCCTAAGAAAAGTGTTAAACAAAAACGCTTACATGCTCCGAATCGTAATTGTCGGTAAATATTTGGTCTAAAATAGTGGGTGGTCTTTATACAGAAAGATGAAATTATATTTATATAAGAAATATTACCTTAGAAATTGTTTTATTATTTATATTAAAAATGTCTAGAGGAGAAAGAAATACTAAGAAAGGAATATCATTGTTTATGAATCCCCCATAAGCAGATGGTTTAAATAAATGAGCTTGATTTTTTTCATAAAACACATGTATCCTGCAATTAAAATCCTTGCCAAACACCGAAAAAGATAAAAAAAGATGAATAATTTCGAATTTTTATTTACACACACACATCCATTTGTTATGAGGTATGCCAAAACGTCCAGAAACCTCTAAAACGCTGAAGATATGCAAAAATAATATAAAGACGAAGCTCTTAATCTATTTGTATTTCAGTAAAGTTTTATGTTCAACCTGTTTAAAAAAAAATATCTATTAGAAATATTTTGAAATTTAAACTGGTTGTGAATAACATTTGGCTCTTTAGCAAATTGTTGTAACTTTTGTCTCATAAACAATTATTTATTGCATAAAAGTAATAAATTAATAATATTTTAAATCTGCAAAACAAATTAAAAAGTAAAAAATCAAAAATATTAAATTTGAATTTTTTTAAGACATTTGGCAGTATTTTAGTTTAGTATTTTAAATATTTTATGCAGTTAACTTAAAATATATAAATACTTTTCAATAATTACACTTTAATTGAGGTTTATCTACTCTTTTGTAAATTGTGATTTTTTTAAAAATAAATTCCAGCTCAAGTTCACAGTAGGTTTTCAAATTTATGTTCTCACTTCAATTTTTCGAGCATAAAATCATATGTTTAAAATTAGGTATATATATATATATATATATATATATATATATATATATATATATATATTGTTATCTGTCTGTTCTTTCTCTGACTTTTTGTATTTTTATAGAGCAGTGCAATAATTTATTTTAATATAACTTTTATTAGGTGTTATTTTGAGCTGTAAAATATCCCTTTAACGGCTGCAAATCTAATGATGTAGATATAATCATATATATATATATATATATATATATATATATATATGGTTTTTTTTATTTTTTCTGTTTTTATTTTTGTGCTATCTGTAAATCTCAGATCGCAAAACATTTAAACAGAAACATTAACAAATGCATTGAGTGCGTTATTATTCACAGAATTACTAATTACACGAGTAATTAAGTGTATATACACACACATATATATACATATAATATATATATATATATATATATATATATATATGTGGGTGTGTGTGTGTATAATAGGGTGGTTCTTAATATAGACATTTTCGAATTTCTTTGCTTTCAAGTGCTCAAATGCTTCCAAATTACTAAAAAATAAATCTCTAATAGTTTTAGTTCTCAATAGAGATAAACCGCACATTAATTAAAAGTTTCTCACATTTATTATTAAGACATAATTAAGAACTTGCGCCGTCTGTGATTGCATTTGTAAACTCAGATTTTATGACACTTTTAAATATTTATAAAACACTTAACCTCTAATTAAATCTATGTGGACCTTTTAACGAAATATTTATTTATAATGACATTATTTATAATGACATTAAAATTAATTTTGCAGCAAAATATTTATTTAATTGGTGATGTAGACACTCTAATTATCAGTGATATATTGCCATCAAAACTGCAAGTGCTAAAATTCTGCTATCACAGATGGCGCAAGAATTTACTTAATGACGTATGTTAGTAATAAATATATGAAACTTTCAATTGAAGTGCGTTGTATCTAAATGTTAATATTAGGAGGTAAAATTATTAGAGATTTATTTTTTATTAATTTGGAAGCTTATGAGCCCTTGGGAGCAAAGAAATTCGAAAATGTCCATATTAAGGACCACCCTAATATATATATATATATATATATATATATATATATATATATATATATTAGGACATTTGTGTCCCGCCCTATTGTACATATAATATTATCACTTTTACTTTTATTAATGAATTTTTCCATATTTTATTTATTTATTTAAATATTTTCCCTATTGTTTGAGATAGAATTGGACTCGTAAAATATGTCTA
This sequence comes from Ctenocephalides felis, assembly GCF_003426905.1. Classification (NCBI taxonomy): domain Eukaryota; kingdom Metazoa; phylum Arthropoda; class Insecta; order Siphonaptera; family Pulicidae; genus Ctenocephalides; species Ctenocephalides felis. The sequence goes on from NW_020538040.1 coordinate 8,759,096, forward strand.
ATTATGACAGAAAATTGAGTGTTTTTTTAAGTTTAAGTTTTTCTCTTAAAATACTTGATGGATATTCAATATCCTACATGTTATTATCAAAAGGATTATATATATGAGAGTATGCGTATGTACGTCTATACCATAAAAAAGGCGCCTGCGCTAAAATTTTTGCCAAATCGTTTTATAATACCGACGTTTATTAGGCCTCTATATATTTTATACCTATTATATACAAATATACATATATATATATATATATATATATATATATATAAGGATTTATTTGTATTTATATGCCTAAAGGCGCCGCTTCTATCACAAAGTAGATCATCTCGTAAAGAACATGCCTTCATTATAACGATTTAATTCTAAATTTTATTCGTTTAGCATAATATTTCTAACTATATCGTTTATTTCTAACTTTCTTTCTATAATATATTGTTATATATATATGAATATATATATGAATATATCTATGTATATAAATAATATTACATTTTTTGAACACAATTTTACTCCAAAAACATTTTTGATAACTTGGAATAAAACTTGGAATTTTTTTGTTAGGTAATTAGGTAACTTTTTAGAATGGTTCTATATACTGATTAAAATAAATTATTGTAAAATTTGATCTTGCTCAGGGCTCCATTTCCTTGTAACCTCATGATTTCAAGGTTGTTATCCACTCCGGACAGTACGATATCAAGCAGTAGTGATAATATTCTTCTTTTAAAAATACTGAACCAAGTGTGTTTTCAAGTAAGTGCGCCTCTTCTCCAATATTAAATTTAAAATATATTAGATTTTAGTATTAGGTAAATTCTATTTAAAAAAAATCAGATGTTGTTAAGGAGAAGGTTTATTACAAGAGTTTATAAAACTCGCTGCTCAAATAAAAAACAAATCAATTACATTCGAGATTCCTGCGTTTATTAGTGGTTAGAGCTATGGGACTTCAATCACATGTTTGATACCTGGCTCATACAGCCTGATATCAAACAGTGCTATTACTTTACACTTGGAAATATAGATCTAAATATGTTCCCAAGTAAAATTAGGCCTTAGTTAAGGTGACCATATTTTTTTTTGGTCGAAACCTGGACAGTTACTTTTAATTACGCTAATCCGGCACGGGGTTGGGGGGTTTGTTCTTTTTGCTAAATAACTTAAATATGATTTAAAGTAAAAAAATACTATTTTAGGTTACGTATTGTTTGATATAAGCATATTCGTTAAATTTAACATTTTCAGATATTTCATGGGTAATAGTAATTTTGCCATCAAGTTATTGCGAAGATCCAATTTGAACCTAAACTTTTCGAAAACCCGGAACAAAAGTTTTAAATTTGGGACAATTATTTTTCTCAGGGACGCCAGATTGAATTTCGGAAATGTCCCGGCCAAACCAGGACGTATGGTCATCTTACCCTTATTATAGCTCAAATTCAAAATTAAATATCAATATTTGGTATCAGTATTGTTATAATAAATAATATGCCAAACTTAGGTTGCTTGACCGTTTGATTGTTTTAAAAAAACAATATTGTTAAGGAGTAGTCTTGTCACAACAGCTCATGGCACTGTTAGGTTTTGAGTGCTGCTCAAAAAATCTTAATCAATTACATTCAAGTAATATAATATTTATTTGTAACACTAAAAATTACGACAGTTTATGGTGCAATTTCATAAGCTACAATGCCCATACACTACTAGTTTCTAACATGACCCCTAAACAAGTAATGATTAAACTAATCCATCTATCCCGATGGCGTATTATGGGAAAATCACCTCTCGCCCGTTCGTCTTCTTATCAGGTAGTTGCAATTTTTTCTGATTCCGATAGCAAAAAGAGTATCCCGAGAGGATGTTAAAATAATTTTTGCAATGATTTTCATTCTCGGAACAATGGTCAATAAATAACATTCGCATTAATCGGGAACGCGGATCAAAGGAGCAAGATCAAAAGTGCACACCGCAACCAAGAGATGAGTTGACTCGGGTTAACGGATATTTAACTCATTGCTGGATGGACGGAATTGATCTGACCAACGTCCAAATTGTAACTAGTGGTGTATGGCATCGTACCTTGAGGCAAATTTCTGGAACTTCCCGTACCGTAATTAAACATTCGAATTTTTTTTTTTCAATCATACAAATCGGTTTTTCCATACTGTCGAAAATATCGAGGACATTTGTTTGAACCATATACTTGAATTTGAAAATTAAAAATATTTGTACGGAACTCAACCAAATTGGCAGAAAATTTGTACACATTATTAAAATCTCTATAAAATATCTGATAATTTGATGTGCATATTTCTAATGATCATTTTTACCGCCAAATCGTATTTTTTTTTTACTTTTTCTTATTGAAACTCCATAACCGCCGGACCCGTCTTTCCAAAAATTTGAACAGTTCTTAGGTTTTTTTGATTGACCATATCAGACGCTCCATTCTCTCAAAAACTAAATTACCATTTCTGGCTCTTTTTGCCCCGTATCTTCGAAATGGCCAGACCTGCTTTTGCCAAAAACCGATCAGCTCGTCTCCTTATCAATATGGATCAAATATTTTTTAAATTAACCCGTGATCTCGAAATCGTCGACGAAAATTGAATCCGCACACACACACACACACACATACATCAATTTTTTTTAAGGTATGCTAAAATGTTTGGAACGTAAAGATATATACAAATTTTCATTATCGATTTTTTTGCAATTACTATAACTTACCCTACGGGAAGCTAAGTGCCAATAACTTACCCTACGGGACGTTTGTGCCTTTTGGAGGTTATGTTTTATGTTTAAAACGCCTGCTTTCACAACAAATACATAGCTTTTTGGCAGTTTGTGATTACCAACTCATACGATTATAGACCCTTACATTAGCTCTTAAATCTCAATTCATATGAAATACCAATAATATGAAATATCTATACAAATACCAATGCAAGTTTTTGCAAGTTTTCTCAAGACAAAATCTGTCACTTTTTGTGTTCTCCACGTTTTGTGGAGAATAACTTAACCAATTTTCATGGTTCAAGAATTAAATCGTGTTGTCAATTCATAGCGATCTAGGGAAAAAACTACAATAGAAATTTTGGACCAAATGGAAAATAAATATTTATCGGGAATTATTTTAAATTTATTTCAATCAATCTAATTTTTTTAGTAAATAATTTTGAACATTTTTCACTGCAATTATACTTTGTATTGCTGCACAATTTAATTTAAAAATTATAAATGTTCAGTATTGGGTAGCTTTTCAGAACTTAATTTCGATTTACATGTATTTCTAAATTTACTATATTTTTTGTAAAGACATATTGTAATTTAATAAAGAAAAGGAATATTATTAGTGCAAAATGTGTCGAATATTTTCACATTTGATTATTTTTGTGAGGCGCTAGAAAACCTTCAGAAAGTATATCCTTAAATATTAACCATACAGAAATCACCGCAAATATATATACAGATATATATACAGATATATATATATATATATATATATATATAATATATATATATATATATATATATATCTGTATATTCGTTTTAGTAGCCAGGTGTTTTTCGGCTAGTTTAAGGAACAGGTGAAACACACAAACGTCCCTTCAGAGCAATTTAGCAAAATAATGAAGCAATTTTTGATTAACATCTTTATATTATATTTATAATAATCGATTAGAGACCCTTAAAGCATTTATCAAAAAAATGACAGTCAAGCGCTAAACGCACTGAGGGTAATAGAATGAGTAAAATCTATATTATATTATTATTAAACTTGTTATTTGAGTATTAAATTTACACAAATGTTTGATTATAGTACTTCGATACAATTTATAATAAAGATTTTGATTTTTAATTGTGGAAAAGATTTTGTTGTTCAAACACAACGTTTGAATGTGGAAAATATTTTCTGAAAGCTTAAAATTCAAAACACTTTTTTGAATATTTCAGATTTTTAAATCTTCAATTTGTAATAAATTAAATATATGTTCAAAAACTTAAATTTTTCAATTTTTTGGAAAATATGAAATTTAAATAAAAACATTTTATTATTTTTTTTATAACAAAAACTAAACATAGTAAAAATTTCAAGATATTCAAAATTTTTTTTGATCTTCCGATTTTTTTTCCAATATCAAAAATGATTCGAATTTCAATTTTAAATCTAAAATTAAAAAATTCAAAACTCACTTATATACTTCAAATGAATAATTTTAACTTTGCTATTAAATTATTAAATTCATATAATTCTTAGAATATGAGA
>NW_020538040.1:8764362-8794959 GCF_003426905.1 Ctenocephalides felis
CCTCCTAGCCATCGGAAATGCAAAAAAATAAAAAGATTATTAATCTACAATGATGTCGCAATCGCCCGAACGTGATGAGTAAAAAAAAAATTTTTTATAAATTGGAGACTATTTGAAAAAAAAATAGTTTTTTTTTACTGTTTTTCTGAGTTTCTCAAATTTTTTAAAAATAGTAGACATTGGAATTTGGAGATAATGCTAGTATGGGCTATAGATAAGTCTATAAACAAGACTCTCTGAACATTTCAAGTGAATCGGTCAATTAAAACTTGAGAAATTGTGTCAATAGTACTGAAAAAGCCTGTTCTGAGAAAAACGTATTTAAAGTTTTGCGTGAAGCCAAACCAGTGTTGAGACCGTGTCAGAAAAATGCCTATATTTCCGAAAATAATTCAAATTTTCAAAAACCTTCTCGTACCCATATTCTTAAATAGTTAAACTTTGAAAATATGAAATTAAAAAAAAAACGATTTTTTTGAATTTCTACACTAGAATACCCCCTTAAAGAGACTTCGTTTATTGCAAAGATTCACATTTATCTTTTCTGATCCTGGCTCATGTCTCAAAGAGTTCTATATTTGTTAGCTATACTATTGACCACGATTTTTTATTGACCATGATTTTTTATTGAGTTTTTAGATTTTAGCCAGGATTTTCTTTAAGAGTAAGCTAAGTCTGCTAACATTCCTGAATTCTCTGATCTCTATGATTTGTCCAAGAAACTCTCATCACCTTGTTTGTCATTTAAAGCTCACAAATATTGCAAAAAGGAATTTGAATGATTCTTGTCAGGAAAGTATGGACAAAATTGTATATATGAGCAAAATGACACAGTGGCCTTATTTAAAAAATGGCTAGGTTTAGTAACGTTATCATGACTGCATAACGTTAAGAAAACAATCATCACAATCCTGTTAGACTTTAATCATCATTGGCACAATATTGTTGCAGAAATCTGTTTATAAGTATATCACGATTATTTTCATGGTGCTCATGTTTTTCTTGTGATTCTTATTGTTTTTTGTAATTATTTCTATTAATATCAATGACCCGATGTCAGTAGTAGTGAATCTGATAAATTTTTTTGTAATTATCAAGTGTTTGATAGAATTTTGATTATTTATTCATTTTTATTCATATATTTGTGTAATATATACACTATTTTGTGTAAACTACATAACATTTTGCTGTTATGTGGCAGAATCGGTCCCAAAATGTAATTTACCTACTATTTACTGTGTCTACTAAATCAGAAACGAGCATCTAATGTTACAAGAAAACTAGATGTGATAGCAACTATTATATATTTATAATTTTTATTTTCATGTGACAAAAACACTGTTGTCGACTATAATATTATGTACTAATCTGCTTGTAGTCTTATGTGTGCTTTAACAACTTGATTTAACAATCTTAATTACACTTACATACGTACATTAGTTGTATTTCATTTATATTTGTCTTTTTATTAACTTTTAGTTATTTATTAACATCGAGTTGCATCAAATCAATGACTAATTAATCTTAATAATAGGGTGATGAAATTTAATAAGTGGACTTTGTAGTATTTGTGTTAAAATAGACATTGGGATTAAAAGTCACTGCAGGATTTTAATAAACACATAAATAATTTGTTTAAATAAAAAAAAGAAAGTCGATAGAGGTAGATTTTAGTGGAACTTGTTTCTTATTATTACTTTAAGTTAATTGACTAAAGTTCCAGAATTTTTTTTGATAGTAAGTCAATACTACAAGATCTTTTTTTTATTAAGGCAAGGACTTGTATTGATAAGGAATTTATAGAAAAGATAGAATTATATGAGAAATTTAAATCTGATTTATTCGATATGATTATGATACCTGTTTACTTTTAACAATATTTTAAAAAAAATGAAAATGAATTTTTTTTATATCTTCACGTTTTGTAAACGTTCTGATCATTCTGTCGATAAAACTACTTTGATTGCTTCTCAATGTGATGATAGAAAATAATTCAGAAGATTATATATAGCAAATAACAAAGTCACAAATGAAAAAGTACTGCAAACTGGTAAAGTACTGCAAATTTTATTGGACATGAAGAGGAAACTATATTGGTCTATCATTAACCTTTTGCACGATGCTACAGAAGGAAAATTAGAAAGAATGATCAGAGTAAGAAAAATGCAAGTCAAGGAAGATTTGTAGTAGAACACGTTTCACGGAGTTTTATTTCGACTATCAACTTTATCACCATGTGAAGCTCCATCAAAATCTTAGGAAATAAATCTGATGTTGTCCTGGTGAGTCTCGATTTGCTGTTGATGCTAGCAAAGTGCTACAGTTGGAGCATGACTCAGTGCTGATCAGAGAGATGGGTTTCCAAGAAAGACTGTCAAAAACTACCTCAAGAGCTTCATAATGTGATGAACATAATGGAAAAGATGATATGTACCAAGTGCAACAATGAAAAAGTACTGGAGGCTGGTAAAGAAAAGTAAAACCACTTTTCATACATCTATAATATTTTAAGGGGTTCCTTACTACTATCATTTTATCACCATCTGAAGTTGCATTAAATTCCGTGACGAGAGGAATTTGAGGTTCTTATTGTGAGTCTTGATTTTCTGTTGATGCTAGTAAAGTGCTACAATTGGAACATGACTCATTGCTGATAAGAGATATGTATTTTTAAGAAAAACTAATAATAACTACTTCAAGTGCTTCAAAATATGGTGATGGAAAAGATTATATGAACCACGTGTGACAAATGAAGGAGTAGTGCAAACTGGTAAAGGGAAGGATTTTATTAGACATTAAGGGGAAACTGTATTGTATTGAAAGACTGAATGGAGTAAGAAAAAGGTAAATCAAGGAAGTTTTCTGGTAAAACCAATTTTTACACACCTATAATGTTTTAAGGGGTTTTATTAAACTGTCACCATGCGAAGTTGCATCAAAATCCTAGAGGAGTAGACCTAATGTTTTTTTTTGTGAGTCTTGATTTGCTGTAGATGCTAGTAAAGTTCTACAATTAGAGCATGACTCTGAGCAAATCAGAGACATGAGCTCTAAGGAAGGCCTACAATAATTGCTGTGCTTCAAGTGCTTCAAAATGTGGTGATGAAAAATAATGGGAAATATGATATGGACCAAGTGCAACAATTGAAAAACTTTTGCAAAGACTTGGAGAGGGAAAGATTCTATTGGACAAGGAAACTGGATCGAAACCTCATTGGAAAAAGAGTAAATTTTTGCAGGACTCTATTAGAGAAGATTAGAAGGACCAAAAGTTGTAGAAGAATGCAGACGATGGAGTAGTGCAAAGAGTTGGATAAGAAAGTGTTCTATTGGATATGATTCGGAAAGGAGAAAGAAAATGGATTGAAACCTCATTGGAAAAGGAGTGATTTTTGCAGGACGCTATCAGAGGATATTAGAAGTGCCAAAAGGCGGAGAAGAATGCAGACGATGCACTTACGCAATTTACAGGGAATTGAAAGCATTGGTGCAACAAACCGAAAGCATGGAAGCAGAAGATTGAGCAGTTCAGACCACGAACCTGCCTAAGAATAATTTCTCAGTTATTCCTTCTATTATCCATACAAACATTCTATTTCCTCAATTTGACATCTGATGTCATTCCACCTTCGTCTCTCTCACGGTTCACTAAAACAAATTAAATTCGAATAGAAAAAAAAAGATTGAAAATATCAGTTACTCTCATATGAAATAATAATCATATACTATACAGTTTTTTTGTCATATTATTATTATTATCGTTGTTTTAGAAAAGATGAGCAGCTCTATTTGAGATTTGAAATGGTACCGCATTTTAATAATTACTCGAATCAACTTTTGAGTTGACTGGGAGAGGAAAAAATCTGGAGAAAAAATTGAATCATGAAGGTGATCTTAGAGGAGAATAGAATAAATGAAATATAGGAATGTGTATGGAACTTTTCTTGAGGATTTGTTTGTAATTTTTTGGTAAATTGTAATACTTAAGCCGTTAAGTGGTAACTAGTGGTGCATGGCATCGTGCCTCAAGGCAAATTGCTGGAACTTTTTGTGGCGTAATTTAAAATTTGTAAAAGCTCAGGAAAGAAAATTCGATTTTTTTTGAGAACATTTGAATACTGAAAATAAATTGCTTTTTTTGAAAATATTGATATTTTTTTAAAACTTGAAAATACCCATTCATATTGGTTGATTCAGGTTACAAATTATCTGATTTGCGACTGCCAAATGGCATTTCTTTAACTTTTTATTTCTCAGAAGAGAAAATTAGATTTTCTTGAGAATTTTGATCTATTTCAACATTTGGATTCTGAAAAAATCGGCTATTGTGAAAATATTGACATTTTATGAAAACTTAAAATTTACAGTGAAAATAGTGTTTTGGGGCATTGTTGTCTTTTGGAACAAATTAAAAGTATTATAAAACAGTTTAAAATAAGTTCTCTCTATAGAACAATTTTTTCATCAATCAATATTTTATGATTTTTTCAAACAGCAACTATATGTTATTATATGTTTTGGAGCTCCTATATCCGAACTTCATGTTTAGGAAATGGAATATTAAAATTGTTTTTTATTTATTTGAAACTTATCTTCAAATATCATATAGGCGACGGCATAGATCTTTATTGTATAATGTACAACTTTTTTTGTTGGACATGTTGTTAACGTGTAACCCGTAATTATAATGGATAATTCGTATATATATATATATATATATATATATATATATATATATATTTACATTTATATGTATGAATCTATGTATTAGGTGTCATTTGTTCATAGAGTAATTTTTAGTGATTTAATGCTTCAAATGATGTCATTACACATATGTCTATATGTAAGAAATATTTTTTATTGTTTAAGTAATGTAATCCACAAATTGCTTCAACGCATCCGTTAGTTCTTCATCCATTCATCCATCAAATTTGATGAAAATTATGAAAACTATAATTAGACAATTGTATATTGTTTTATGAAAAAAAAAGTGTTGGCATGTAGTAAATTCCTGTACAAAGTATTATTTTTCATTAGTGAGTTACCAAATTTAAATAAATTTATATATTTAAACTTGCAAGATACTTTGTACAAGTTCCATTTTTTTTCTGTTCCAACTAAATTATTATTTTATGGAAAAGCTATTAAAAAGCATTGTTTCAGCTTTATTTTGTGATTTTAATCATTTACATACTCACAATTTTCAATTAAAAATATTATTTTATCAAGTTTACTGATACATCCTTAATAAACGATGGAAATTCTCCTTTGTAGTCTTGTTCAAAGTGAAAAAGTTCTGCAACTTAATAAAGTTTTTATAAAATTTAAGAGAGTATTCTTCTTCATTAACTTCCCGTGGAGTAAGTTATAATAATGGGCCGAAGATAGAAAATATTTTTTTTTGCATATCTTCACATTTCAGATGTTTTTGAACATTTCGGCATACCTCAACAAAAATGGATGTGTGTGTGTTTTGAATGTCCGCAATTTTTCGTCCACGTTTTCGGGCGCACGGATCAACCGATTTGAATGATTCAAAAAACATTCGATTCCTATTGATAGGGAGATGTACTTAGTTTTTGGCGAAGGCGAATACGGAGCAAAGGGTGCGTGGCATAGTGCCTCAAGGCAAATTGATTTTTTTGTAAAAAGCTTTAATTTTTTTTAAAAACTTAGAGAATACGAAATGAATATTAAAATTTTTGAAAAAAAAATACTTTTGAAAAAATTGTGTTTCCTTTTTATATACAGTTTTTTTTTTAATTTTTGAACTTGAAATGCAACCGAAAATCAAAACCACTTTAAAAAAAAAATCTGTTTTCTTTCATATACCAAAAATTATATATATATATATATATATATATATATATATATTATATATATCAAATTCAAGACTATTCAAAAATATATATATATATATATATATATATATATATATTTGTTTCTATGTGTGTGTAAATTTTACACCTGTCCGCGTGTGTAAATATAAATATTAATAGCCATTTACATATATTTTGTGGTTACAAAATACAAATTAAGCATGTAATATGTATTTATGATGCACAAACATTAAATTTATATGGTAATTAGAACAACCGGCGCACAAGAACTGGTTATGTTCGAGTAATTGCAATTATGCCAACATTAACACCATCCGAATGGATATCATCAGGAATAATTTAACAAAAGAAGCGATTTTATGCGTCACTTAGATTCTATAAAATATACAGGGTAGGTCCCAGAATTTAACGTCAATCCAAAACGGGGTAATAGTATTGACCTAACTAACCTGAAAAAAGAAACAGAAAAGAAATCTCATATTGTTTGGAAATTGTCAGCTTTTAAGTGCAACCTATAGCTTTGGTAAAATTATAACTATATTTTACTTATTGTGGTTATTTTCTATCATTGTGGTTATATTGCTTTTTTAAGGACAGTTGAGTTCAATACCATCATGCCAAAAAATATTGAACCAACAATTTTAGGATATAAGATATATGTACTATAAACTTATATATCTTCACAGAAAAGTAAATAAACAAAATTTAATCAATCGCATTTAAAATGAAGGACATTGTCTAATATTTATAATTTATATTATTTATAAAAAAATATTTATTTGGAGTATATAAGTCAGCTTCAGAACTACAGCTAGAATTAAAATTAAAATTCGAATTATTCAACAAATTAATTTTTTTTCCAAAAGCAATCGTTTTGTCAACACACGCAAAAAGTTTTTCGAATCATTCAAATAGGGATGCTTAGTTTACTCAATTTTTGCACATTTAGCTCGATATATCCAAAACGGCTGAACCTGCCTTTTCCAAAAAATAATCACTACATCTTTACTAATAGAATGTTTTTTGGGTCATTTAAATCGGATGCTTCGTTATCTCAAAAACTCGCTTTCTATTTTCTGCACTCTTTGCTCCGTATCTCCGTGACGGCTGGACCTGCTTTTTCCAAAAACTAGTTAGCATATCACCCTATCAATAGGTATCGAATGTTTTTTAAACATTCAAAGCGGTTGATCCGTGCGCCCGAAAACGTGGACGAAAAATTGTATCCATACATACATACACACACATCCATTTTCAGAAATGTTCAAAAACTTTCATAACGTGAAGAAATGTAAAAATTTTCAATTTCGATTTTTGGACGATTACAATAACTTACCCTACGTGAAGTTAATGATTAGAAAATACTTCTCTTTTAATAAATAAGTATTGGCTTACTAAAATTTGATATTTTTTGAAGTATGTATTAAATGTTTGTGTTAACTGACAAATCAAATGTTTAAAATTACTTCTAACTAACTCTGGTCATTTTCTACTTCAATCATTTGAATTTGAGCTAATTTGATCTATTAGTACTTTCGAAAGTCTTTTAATCATACCTCCAGGATGTTTTTTAATCATGCAAATAGATTTTATCTTATTAATTGCTATATAATCCAAATTTAGTGAGATCTTTATGCATATTATTAAAAACTTTATATGTCTTCTAAGAGACATATATTTCTTTATATGTGATATGATTTCATTAGATTTTTGTTGTATCGGGTATTGGCGAGGTAAATATGGCATCAAAGTCCCGAAAATTGAGCAATTTAAATAAATGTTGAAATCTGATTTTCCACTGTTTGATATTAAGCTGGCTGATCTAGAAATCGTAGTCGGCGTCGGTGGCTAAACCAAGTTTTTTCCATGGCGAAAAATTTATATTTTCATTACCTTACAGTCCAATATTTACTAATCTCCCATTTGCAGTAAAACTTGATCGACTGATACAAAATATTTGCATATTATTATTAGTTCAAACAAAATGCTGAAATTTGATGAACGTATATAAAATGCAAACACAATTGTAATTATAGATATAGACAGCTTATAACATGGAAAAAACATTTTGAAATTATGTTATAAAATATATAAAAACGACGTTGAAAGGACGAAGTTTAAATATAGATAAACACACACACACACTTTTCCAATTTTGGTGACAAGCGATTCAGAAAGAATAGACTCGTTGAGAATACGAAAAAAGTCAATCGGGTTTTTTAATACATAAACTGTGTGAAGTTAATAAATATGATAATATATAACTATAAATTTATTTTAAAAATTTTAACCAAAAAAGAATTCTTGTTTTGAAAAAAGTTGTCAACAAATATGGATACTTACTCCAAAATTATGAATGTTGTTTCTTCAATGAAATCATAATAAGCCTTAAATAATTTTAAAGGGTTCATAATAAGGGTTCCATATCACAATGTTTGCGTTATAATTTAATTTAAAAAAGGCCACACAAGAATATAATATATATATTCTGCATTTAAGGGCTCGTTGGTTTGTTTGCCTAAGAAAAGTGTTAAACAAAAACGCTTACATGCTCCGAATCGTAATTGTCGGTAAATATTTGGTCTAAAATAGTGGGTGGTCTTTATACAGAAAGATGAAATTATATTTATATAAGAAATATTACCTTAGAAAGTGTTTTATTATTTATATTAAAAATGTCTAGAGGAGAAAGAAATACTAAGAAAGGAATATCATTGTTTATGAATCCCCCATAAGCAGATGGTTTAAATAAATGAGCTTGATTTTTTTCATAAAACACATGTATCCTGCAATTAAAATCATTGCCAAACACCGAAAAAGATAAAAAAAGATGAATAATTTCGAATTTTTATTTACACACACACATCCATTTGTTATGAGGTATGCCAAAACGTCCAGAAACCTCTAAAACGCTGAAGATATGCAAAAATAATATAAAGACGAAGCTCTTAATCTATTTGTATTTCAGTAAAGTTTTATGTTCAACCTGTTTAAAAAAAAAATCTATTAGAAATATTTTGAAATTTAAACTGGTTGTGAATAACATTTGGCTCTTTAGCAAATTGTTGTAACTTTTGTCTCATAAACAATTATTTATTGCATAAAAGTAATAAATTAATAATATTTTAAATCTGCAAAACAAATTAAAAAGTAAAAAATCAAAAATATTAAATTTTGAATTTTTTTAAGACATGCAGTATTTTAGTTTAGTATTTTAAATATTTTATGCAGTTAACTTAAAATATATAAAATATAATAATACTTTTCAATAATTACACTTTAATTGAGGCTTATCTATTCTTTTGTAAATTGTGATTTTATTTTTTTAAATAAATTTTAGCTTAAGTTCACAGGTTTTCAAATGTATTTTCTCACTTCAATTTTTCGAGCATAAAATCATATGTTTAAAATTAGGTATATATATATATATATATATATATATATATATATATATATATTTTTATCTGTCTGTTCTTTCTCTGACTTTTTGTATTTTTATAGAGCAGTGCAATAATTTATTTTAATATAACTTTTATTAGGTGTTATTTTGAGCTGTAAAATATCCCTTTAACGGCTGCAAATCTAATGATGTAGATATAATCATATATATATATATATATATATATATATATGGTTTTTTTTATTTTTTCTGTTTTTATTTTTGTGCTATCTGTAAATCTCAGATCGCAAAACATTTAAACAGAAACATTAACAAATGCATTGAGTGCGTTATTATTCACAGAATTACTAATTACACGAGTAATTAAGTGTATATACACACACATATATATACATATAACATATATATATATATATATATATATATATATATGTGGGTGTGTGTGTGTATAATAGGGTGGTTCTTAATATAGACATTTTCGAATTTCTTTGCTTTCAAGTGCTCAAATGCTTCCAAATTACTAAAAAATAAATCTCTAATAGTTTTAGTTCTCAATAGAGATAAACCGCACATTAATTAAAAGTTTCTCACATTTATTATTAAGACATAATTAAGAACTTGCGCCGTCTGTGATTGCATTTGTAAACTCAGATTTTATGACACTTTTAAATATTTATAAAACACTTAACCTCTAATTAAATCTATGTGGACCTTTTAACGAAATATTTATTTATAATGACATTATTTATAAGACATTAAAATTAATTTTGCAGCAAAATATTTATTTAATTGGTGATGTAGACACTCTAATTATCAGTGATATATTGCCATCAAAACTGCAAGTGCTAAAATTCTGCTATCACAGATGGCGCAAGAATTTACTTAATGACGTATGTTAGTAATAAATATATGAAACTTTCAATTGAAGTGCGTTGTATCTAAATGTTAATATTAGGAGGTAAAATTATTAGAGATTTATTTTTTATTAATTTGGAAGCTTATGAGCCCTTGGGAGCAAAGAAATTCGAAAATGTCCATATTAAGGACCACCCTAATATATATATATATATATATATATATATATATATATATTAGGACATTTGTGTCCCGCCCTATTGTACATATAATATTATCACTTTTACTTTTATTAATGAATTTTTCCATATTTTATTTATTTATTTAAATATTTTCCCTATTGTTTGAGATAGATCTGGACTCGTAAAATATGTCTAATTATGACAGAAAATTGAGTGTTTTTTTAAGTTTAAGTTTTTCTCTTAAAATACTTGATGGATATTCAATATCCTACATGTTATTATCAAAAGGATTATATATATGAGAGTATGCGTATGTACGTCTACACCATAAAAAAGGCGCCTGCGCTAAAATTTTTGCCAAATCGTTTTATAATACCGACGTTTATTAGGCCTCTATATATTTTATACCTATTATATACAAATATACATATATATATATATATATATATATATATATATATATTTGTGTATATATATACATATATAAGGATTTATTTGTATTTATATGCCTAAAGGCGCCGCTTCTATCACAAAGTAGATCATCTCGTAAAGAACATGCCTTCATTATAACGATTTAATTCTAAATAATATTCGTTTAGCATAATATTTCTAACTATATAGTTTATTTCTATCTTTCTTTCTATAATATCTTGTTATATATGGATATATTAGTTTATATATAATATACTTATTCTTTTTAAATACAATTTACACTTAACAAACAATTTTAATTAGTTGAATAAAACTTTGGATCTTTTTATAGTGCTTTCAGAAATGTGTCTTTTTTACAATATCTTTTTCGCCACATTATTATTAATGGATACAGATTTATCGTGTGAGATACGATATCAATAACCATTGGGTTACCATCTAAAAATATAAAGTAAAGGGAAGCTTCAGCCCAACAGCTCATAGAACGTAAGGTTTTTATTGCTGTTGAAATATAATAAAAAAATGCGAGCTAGGTAATTGCCAATTTTACTTGAAATCATAGTTAGATCAAACACAAGTATCAAACCTGTGATAGAAATCCCATAGCACTAAGCACTAATCAACTCAGGAGTCTCGAATTTAATTGATTAGCTTTTTATTTGAGCAATGAGTCTATGAACTATTGTGATAGACCTTCTTCTTTACAACATCTACATATGATCTATTTTTTATTATTAGAATTTTCCTAATACTGATACCTAATATATTTCTAATTTGTTGGAGAAGAGTTATTTATACTTGGAAACACAATTAGTTCTATATAGTAAAGGCAGTTATTACGGCGGCTTGATATCATACTTGGAACCATGAGGTTGCAAGGAAATTAAGCACACACCAAGATCAAACTTGATAATTATTTATTTTGATCAGTATTTAGAATATTTTGCAATAATAACGCAAACCATTCTATATAGTTTCATAATTATAAATCATTTATAAGATATTATACAATGTTAGAACATACAACAATCAAGTAACAAGGAGATGGTCTAAAGGCAGAACTTCTTCAATATGATTATAAATCTTGGATATGTAAAGGCAGTATTTTTTTTATGTACTAAAATGAGAGGGAAACTATATTATACCCATTTTGTGTACAATGCTTTCAAATAGAATCATGAAAAAATTGAAAAAAATTCAGGATTTGAAAATAATTTTAGGAAAAAAATATAGAAATATGATATGGTATCTCACACGATAAATCTGTATCCATCTAATAAGGCTATACCATCCAATAAGGCTAAATAGGTATCAATATTGTTATAATAAGAAATATGTCAGACTTAAATTGCATGACTGTTTGGTATTTTTTACCTTTAAAAAGCGATTGTTAAGGAAAAGCTCCATTATAACAGCTGATAGAACTGTTAGGTTTTGAGTGCTGCTCAAAAAATCTTAATCAATTACATTCAAGTAATATAATATTTATTTGTAACACTAAAAATTACGACAATTATGGTGCAATTTCTTAAGCTACAATGCCCATACACTACTAGTTTCTAACATGACCCCTAAACAAGTAATGATTAAACTAATCCATCTATCCCGATGGCGTATTATGGGAAAATCACCTCTCGCCCGTTCGTCTTCTTATCAGGTAGTTGCAATTTTTTCTGATTCCGATAGCAAAAAGAGTATCCCGAGAGGATGTTAAAATAATTTTTGCAATGATTTTCATTCTCGGAACAATGGTCAATAAATAACATTCGCATTAATCGGGAACGCGGATCAAAGGAGCAAGATCAAAAGTGCACACCGCAACCAAGAGATGAGTTGACTCGGGTTAACGGATATTTAACTCATTGCCGGATGATCGGAATTGATCTGACCAACGTCCAAATTCTAACTAGTGGTGTATGGCATCGTGCCTTGAGGCGAATTGCTGGAACTTCCCGAACCGTAATTAAAAATCTTGATGCTGAACTAGGGTTTGTCGGTTTTCAAAAACCGGTTTTAAAAACCGTTTTTTTGGCAAAAATTATGGAATTCGAAAACCGGTTTTTTAGTGAAAAAAGTCGGTTTTCATTGTATAAATGGAAAATGACAAATATAGCCAAATATAAAACATAGATGAAAGCATTTTGATTCTTGAAATCATATCATTTCTATAGCATTTGATATCTTATCAGTCTGCAATGATTCCCAGAAATGTTTTGTATATATTAATTTAGATTTTTATACCAGTGTATATATTAATTTAAATCAGTGTGACTTCTTCTTGAAGAAGTGAATTCCTCTACTTAAACTTAAAAAAAGAGTTTTTTGCCTTTGAAGCCACAAATAAAAGAACAAAAAACGTAGAATTATTATATCAGGCTTTAAAAAGAATTAAGCATAATTTGGTCGCAAGTATGAGAGTATTTTCTATTTCAGGAAATTTTGTGAGTAAACAAAGGATACGTCTAAGTAGCAATTCAATAGACGTTCTCAGTTTTTTGAATTATATAGATTTTTTAAAATTAATTAATTAAAATTTCTCGGAACAGACAATACCCGAGTTTAGCTTAATTGTTTTTAAAACTTGAATTGATATTAACAAGTATGTATCAACATGTATTTAATTTCTTTTTTAATTTAATAAAAAATTTTTATTTAAAAATATATTATTTTTATTTATACGAAAACTTTGTTTTCACTATCATAAAAATATTTTCATTCTTATATGTGAAAATGATGCATGAATAACGAAAAATTATTTTCAAAGTTATTTAATCAAGATAAACCATTATTTTTTAGTTCTACTAATCAAAATTAAAATAATTTGGTTTACTATTTATAAAATTGAACAATAAATAAATTCAGTCAAATACTGCTCTAAATCACACTAAATTTGCGAATAAATTACAGAATATTCGAACAAAAATTTATTTTTTATATAAAATTCGAAAACCGGTTAAAACCGTTTTTTTTTGTAAAATTAAAATTCGAAAACCGGTTTTCTGAAATGTCGGTTTTTGTATAAACTCTATGCGGAACCTTCTTATTAACATCTCTGTAAAATGTTTTTTGAATTTAAATTGAACGCTGCTTTCTTTTAAAAACTGAGTTACCATTTATGGCACTTTTTGCCCCGTATCTTCGAAATGGCCAGACTTGCTTTTGACAAAAACTGATCAGCTCGTCTTCTTATCAATATGAACCGAATATTTTTTAAATTATTTAAATAGGCTGATCCGTGATCCCGACACACACACACGTATATAATTTTTTTCAAAGGTATGCCAAAATGTTCAGAAGGCTTTGAAACGTAAAGATATATAAAAATTTTCATTTTCGATTTTTTGCGATTACTATAACTTACCCTACGGGAAGTTAATTATGATGTTTGTGTATTTTGGAGGTTAGGTTTTATGTTTAAAACGCCTGCTTTCACAACAAATACATAGCTTTTTGGCAGTTTGTGATTACCAACTTATACGATTGAAGACCTGAAATATCAATAATATGAAATATCTATACAAATACCAATGCAAGTTTTTGCAAGTTTTCCCAAGACAAAATCTGTCACTTTTTGTGTTCTCCACGTTTTGTGGAGAATAACTTAACCAATTTTCATGGTTCAAGAATTAAATCGTGTTGTCAATTCATAGTGATCTAGGGAAAAGAAATATAATAGACATTTTGGACCAAATGGAAAATAAATATTTATCGAAAATTATTTTAAATTTATTACAATCAATCTAATTTTTTTAGTAAATAATTTTGAATTTTTTTCACTGCAATTATTATGTATAACTGCACAATTTAATTTAAAAATTGTAGACTAAGTATTAGGTAGCTTTGCAGAACTTTATTTTTATTTACATTATATCCAAAATATTTGTTTTTTTTTTGTAAAAACAAATTGTAATTTAACAAACAAAATAAATCTAAACTGCAGAAAGATTTTTAATTTCTGTAAAATGTGCCGAATATTTTAAGATTTGATTATTTTTTTTGAAGAAGCACTAAAAACTTTTTTAATTTAGAAAGTATATCCTTAAATATTAACCGTACATAAAATCACCGCAATATATGTATATATATATATATATATATATATATATATATATCTGTATATTCGTTTTAGTAGCCAGGTGTTTTTCGGCTAGTTTAAGGAACAGGTGAAACACACAAACGTCCCTTCAGAGCAATTTAGCAAAATAATGAAGCAATTTTTGATTAACATCTTTATATTATATTTATAATAATCGATTAGAGACCCTTAAAGCATTTATCAAAAAAATGACAGTCAAGCGCTAAACGCACTGAGGGTAATAGAATGAGTAAAATCTATATTATATTATTATTAAACTTGTTATTTGAGTATTAAATTTACACAAATGTTTGATTATAGTACTTCGATACAATTTATAATAAAGATTTTGATTTTAATTGTGGAAAAGATTTTGTTGTTCAAACACAACGTTTGAATGTGGAAAATATTTTCTGAAAGCTTAAAATTCAAAACACTTTTTTGAATATTTCAGATTTTTAAATCTTCAATTTGTAATAAATTAAATATATGTTCAAAAACTTAAATTTTTCAATTTTTTGGAAAATATGAAATTTAAATAAAAACATTTCATTATTTTTTTTATAACAAAAACTAAACATAGTAAAAATTTCAAGATATTCAAAATTTTTTTTGATCTTCCGATTTTTTTTCCAATATCAAAAATGATTCGAATTTCAATTTTAAATCTAAAATTAAAAAATTCAAAACTCACTTATATACTTCAAATGAATAATTTTAACTTTGCTATTAAATTCATATAATTCTTAGAAATATGAGATAAGATCCTTCATTGTAACTCCGCTTGATCAAGTTTTGTTTACTTACTTTTTCGTAAACATATATAAGTTACAGTATTTATAATAATCTATTTGAAAACATTTAATAATCCTCGAATATTTTATTACGGTAGGTGAAGTTCCAGCAATTAGCCTTAAGGCACGTTGCCATGCACCACTAGTTTCATCTTATTTGGTTACGAAAAATAAGATTCAGGATGTTTCTTTTACCCTCCTTGCCATACAATACTAATTTCTAAACCAATCGATTTTTATAATCGAATTCAATAAACCTTATGACCAATATTCGATCCATAAAACAAAGTATTTCTTCTTATTTATTATCAAATATAAAATTATCCATCTCGTTGTTCAGAAAGAACCGAATTAAATAATAATCGTTTATTATTATGTTTATGTCGTTTGAAAGTTTATAGTGTAAATTAAATTTTATAGTGTAAATTTTATTAATCGGGTTATTAAAATGGATACAAGAAACAGGTAGCGTGCATTTGATGTAAAAATGATGATAAAAATTCTGAAAAACGAATTAATTTTATGTTTCGAGTAGCGAATAATTTTATTTTGAAGTTTTCGATTTGTTTTAATATGGTCTGATGGGAACCGAGGCAATATCTGATTTAATATTGTTGGTGCGATCATTATGTTTTCGAATTTAAATAAAGAAAGAGATTGATTTTGTTAAATATAAAGTATAGTTGGTCAATTCAATATTTTAAGATTATTTGTTTTTTGCTAAAGTTATGTTCAGCATATTTGGATGAAGTGGTCAAGGTTCAGAGAAAATATTTGTCATATGCACATTAAATTAATTTGTATAGGTTTGTGCAGTCTGTAATTTTTAGTGGACGATCAAATTGTTGTTTTTGCTCTTCCTTAAAATAAAATTGTTCCCACCATTATTGATCAATAGTTTTGGGCCAGGACACCATACTACCTAACAATAATCCAAAATATTAGGTTGGCAACCAAGTAATTGTAGATTTTTGTTAGAAAATCGAAGACATTTTTTGCATTAACTCAATAACTTTATTCTGTAATACATTGTTCATTTTGATCAATGACTCTTTGTCGTCTTTCAAGGAGCATTACTATCCCACTTTCATAAAAGTTTTCAGTTTTTATTAGCAAAATATTAAATCTGGTACAATTTGACATCATTGAATTTTACCATTCAGGGAGCTTTGTAACGATTTTGTAAAGAAACAAAAAGTAATCAGAAGGTGCAAAGTTGGACTTGCCTTCTGCAAAAACCAAGGCACTCAACGAGCTTTTGGTGGACATGGCAAAACATCCCAACCAAGCTCCTATAATTTTTGCTAAGTGTCCATAGATATTTGATGTCAATAATGGAATAAATCAGTGTTTCGATTTGTGAATTTTGTTAGTAGTTTAATATCGACATCAGAATTGATCATTTAGTTGGTAATAGCAGTTTAAAGTAGACAATACTTTTTTAATCAACTTAAACTGGACGACCAGAGAGTTTTTCATCTTTGAGTGAAAAATCACAAGAACCAAATTTGGCAAAGCAATATTGACACTTCCGTTCTTTAAGGATCCATCACCAAAAATACTTCATAACTTTTTGTCTACATTGAACAACTAACCAAATGAAATACATCAAATATTCTTTGGCCACTTGCAAACATCATTGGATCTTGATTGGGATGTTTTGTCACATCCACCTTGCATTTCGTTTTGATGTTACCAAAACGGTAAACAATTCAGTGATTATGATGGTGCCAAATTGTACCTAATCCAGTTTTTTGCTAATAAAAACCAGAAGTTTATCAGAGAGGAATAATGATGATGCTTGAAAGATGACAAATAATTATTGATCAAAATGGATAATGGATTTCAGAATGAAGCTATGTAGTTCCATAGAAAAATGTCTTATTTTCTAACTCAGTTACCAACCTAATATATTCTTTGAACCATTCATTAGCTTATGATGCCTCTTCGCCTTTGCAGAAATTGAAAAGCGAAATATGACAAAAATGCTCGATTTGATTTTTTATCTTTCAATGAACGCCAAACAAGAACTATGCGATGGATCAACAATATTATTACCGATGGACATCTAAACTGCCTACATTAACATAATGTATTTCTGGACATTTGGACTACGTTAGCAAACCTAAAAATTCAATTAAAACCATCTAAGCTGAAAACCGTTCTTACTTATGGACCAATTCTGCTGCAACAGACCAATGTTATGGCAAGGCTGTGTTATGAAAAACTTTCCATACTAAATATTGACAAAAACCATGTGGTTGGTGTCCAGTCAGGCGTTTTTCTCAGGTTATCAGATAGAAAACCTAACCTAGAAACAGCACAAGTGTCAAAAAAACGATGTTAGATAACAGGGTCTTTCTGACTGAGGTTCATAACATACGAGTGACGTTGCAGTTTACGTGTAAAACGCCTGAATGCACGGGAAATACATGACATTTTGACAGTATTCAGCATGATCCAGTAACATAATGCATGTATGGAAGTTGGAGAGTAACGTGGCCTTGCCATAACATTGGTCTTTTGTGCTGCAGAATCGGCCCATTAGTTTTCAACCTAATAATGTAGAGATAATAAAGAATTTCCAGTTTATAGACATTCCTGCTGCATCTAACAATAAACCAGAGTGACCAAAAAGCTGGTATAGCCTACATTATCTAAAGATATAAAAAAAATTAATCTCAATTTTTCTAGCTTTTCATTACTCCCCTTCAGGAGATAAAAAATCTCCGTCCTTCATCTCGTAGAATTTCCTCCAGCGACCTTCGTCGTCTGCGCAACCTTGCTCGAAATTTTCTCCTCCAGTATGGAAGAATACGGTCACGGTCGATGGTGAAAACGCATTTTCCACGTTTTAGTGGTCTAAGGTCGGCCACGCGATTCTACGTATGTTTTTCTTTGCTCTGATTAGCTTTTGGTTCAATGCAGAAAATTAATAGATATAAATTGCAAATTGCTTTATAATTGAATTAATTAATTGGATTGGCTATGGGAAGATCTTGTATTATGGTAATTAGTCGAGTTTAGAGCAAAGAGCGGCCGAGTGTGGTTATGATAAGTGGAAATTTATTTTTATTTATCTGTCGGGAATATTTTATGGAAAAAAGAGCGCCGAAGTAGCCTTGGCGAAAAGAAGGACGTTATTGATGAGCAAACTGATTCTCGAGTTGAGGAAAATCTCATACCATGATACATTTGTGCATAAATTTGAAATCATTTGATGAAACTGGTTAAGAACTCGCACTTATCATTTTTTCAGGACAATCGTCTAAGCAGTTTCTTTATAATTGGCAGAAGAGTACAACATTCTTATCCAAAAATCTTGAATTGATTTTAAAACTTCAAGAACTGTTAGAAAGATATTAGTTGGAAAGATATCGTGCTGATTCGTTTTTGGTAAAGATCGCCTGAACCCTTTCTTCGTAACTAATAGTAATTCTAAAAATTTTTCAGACAATTTTGATAAAACTTTTTATGATGATAGAGATGGTCCTAAAGAACGTACTTAAATATTACAATCCTAGTAAAAGCAGTTTGATTTAATGAAAAATATTATTAATATTTGGCTATTGAAAGTTATTAAAAAATGTTATAAGTTAATATGTGTGTCAAAGGTCACTTTTGTCATATGATCAAATTTTGACTCCATATTTTCTCAAAAAATCTGAACTGATTTTGAAAATTTAAAAACTGTTTTAAAGATATCATTTTTGGAATCATACTAATTAGTTTTTGTCAAAGACAGAATTGGCCATTTATTTATAATTAATGTTAAAAAAAATGTCGGTTTATTGAAATTTAAAGACAAATTTGAAGTTTATGCACTAAAAATTTATTTATTTATTTGAAAAAATAATAATTATAAACAGATAAATCTCAATTTCTGTTCATTTAGACATATATTGGGAAGTTCATGCAACTTGCCAAGGTTACTTACGCCTAGTTTATTCTATTTTATTTCATTTTTAACTTCCGTGGGGCAAGTTCTAGTAATCGCAAAAAATCGAAAATGAAATTTTTTATTTATCGTTTCAAAGGTTTCTGAACATTTTGAAATACCTTACAAAAAATGGATGTATGTGTGTGTGTGCGCGTGCGTGCGTGTGTGTGCGTACGGATACACATTTTTGTCGACGATTTCGGTAACACCGATCAGCCGATTTGAATAATTCAAAAAACATTCGATTCGTATTGATAAGGAGACGTGCTGATTAGTTTTTGGCGAAGGCAGGTCTAGCCGTTCAGAAGATACGGGGCAAAAAGTTTTAAGAGAACGGTGCGTCCGATTTTAATAATTCAAAAATCATTTTAATTGTATTATTATATATGTATGTAGTGTATATTAACAACTGATTAAATTTTTGGGAAGGCAGGTCCAGCGGTTATGAACTCTCAATAAAAATAAGTTAAAAAAAATGTCATTTGGCGGTCAAATTTGTTTATTGGACATATGTACATCAAATTATCAGATATTTTATAGATATTTCACTAATGTGTACACATTATGTGTAAATTTTTTTTTGGTTTCGTACCAAAATTTTTAATTACGGTACTGAAAGTTCCAGCAATTTGCATTGAGACACGATGCCATGCACGCC
The DNA here is from genome assembly GCF_003426905.1 of Ctenocephalides felis. Classification (NCBI taxonomy): domain Eukaryota; kingdom Metazoa; phylum Arthropoda; class Insecta; order Siphonaptera; family Pulicidae; genus Ctenocephalides; species Ctenocephalides felis. The sequence continues at coordinate 8,784,539 of NW_020538040.1, forward strand.
ACTAGTTTCAAATTACGACAGACCCTTCCCCTGGCCACCACTGTGAATATTCCTCCTCCCGAATTGTCTCTGTACGCCTCTGCCCCGACATCGCGAGAAGCCCCAAGACAAATACTGTCGATCGGCGCGCGAAGTAATTCTAACCTACCTTAGCCTCTCTCAATGTTTTCATTTATATTTTATACCACCGGTATGATGCCGCATTACCGTCGGTAATATACCAATTACGTATCGGTAATGTGATACCGAGATCGGACCACATGCATGTAATTCAAGCAATGAATCCGCCTCATTATTGTTACGTGGACGCACGGCCGCGTTGTAATATTGTTGTTACGTACACGTAAAGGGCAACACTTGGCAGTACGAGTAGGAGAAACAATTTTTTTTATTGAAAAATATTTTGTTGTACTTAATTCTTTATTAAAATATTTTAATTTATCATACTTGAATATCATATTTTTCGTAAAGATATATAAAAAATTGCATTTTCGATTTATTTCGCGGCCATGCCAAACTATTGGTGTTCGGGAAGTGCCAGCAATTTGTCTTAAGGCACGTTTTTTTTTTTTATATTTCGATTTTTTTTAACTTCCCGAAGGAGTTTACGTTTAAATATACGTTTTCATGAAAAAAATCCGATTTGCTAATTTTATGTTTTCTCGACGTTTCAAGCCGTTCGAATCGAATGAGAGCAAATTTGGAAAAAGTGTGTGTGTGTGAACAGATTTTTTTGCTGTAAAACGACGTTTTCTCAAAAAGGGCTGAACCGATTTCAAATATTTAAAAGCCATTCGATGTATCTCGATGAGAACTATCGTTTGTCAGTTTTGCGCGACGATCAGCCAAGCCGTTTCTTTGTAAGTAACAGAAAAAGGAAAATTTTTTTTCCCACGTTTTAGCCTGCAGTTCTGAATTGATTTTGAAAATTCAAAAACCGTTCGAAAGAAATTGGTTGGGAATCGACCTGATTAGTAGAGACCGGCCGTGCCGTTTTTTTTTAATAAAGTGTTAAAAAAAAATTTACAATTTTTATGATTTTTTTTGACGCTAGATACCATAGTTTTATAGATCATACTAAAATATTACGGCCCTACGACAATTGGTTTAACTTTAAAAATTCGTCGAAGTTTGCAAAAATTGGTATCGTTTTTTTGGCATTTGTCAAAATTAGACCTTTCATCGACGTTTTCTCAAACACGCCTGAACCGATTTCAGAAATTTAAAAACCATTTGATGTATTTCGATAAGGACTATCGTTTGTCAGTTTGTCAGACGATCTGCTAAGCCGTTTCTTTGTAATTTGGAAAAAGTGTTAAACTTTTCGTCCACATTTAAGCTCATACTATCGAATCGATTGTAAAAAATCAAAAACTGTTCGAAAGATATTAGTTGGGAACGATACTAATTAGTTTTAGGTGAAAATCTACCGAGCCGTTTTCTTGTAATTATGTAACTGTTGAAAAAAAACTTTTTTTGGCGATCATGGTCTTATAGAACTTATCGACATATTACTGCCTTACGACAACTAGTTTAATTTTAAAAATTCATCAAAGTTTGAGATAATGAGTACTTGGTATAACGATAGATCACTTGGTCTTAATAAACATACTAAACCATTAAAGTCCTACGGAAACTGGTTCCATTATAAAAATTATTGTTTTTTGAAAATGTGCTTTTAGAAAATACTCCGAATTAACGTGTTCGTTCGTTTTCAATTATGTGTAATAAATCCACTCGGAATACTTTTAATCACTTATAAATGAATTTATTTTTTATTAATTAAGTCGATTATTTACACATATCGGGAAGTTCATGTAACTTGTCTCAAGGCAAAATACCAATACCAACTAGTTTTTTTAGTTCTGTATGACACAGAATTCTAATTTTAGTAAAGTTAATTTTTGATTAACAAATGTATGAGTACACGGAAACTTTAGGCCTAGGCATTTCCCATAATACAACTTACTTGTCTATCAATATACTTATCCGCACCTGTAATCAATGTAGATTACCAACATCACATTAATCCTTGTGCCTTTGAAAATCTGTCTATTTCTTTATATTTTTTATCCATTTAATTAAGATTTGCAATTGTTGTTTCAAGTACAATAGAATAATTTTTGCGCAATTTTTTCTGCGATTTGCATGACGATATGTCATATCTTATTATGTCTAATTAACAAACAAAAATAATTGACACTAATTGCGTAATTAAAATCGACATATTGTTAAGAAACATGGAAAATGACATATGTAAAGGATTATGAAATGGACAAATCACATCAATTTGTACTGCTTGGATAATATATAATATATTATATTTGATATTATTAATAAAATGAATGGGAGTAATTTTGTTCATTGAACAAATTGGTTTTGTTACGAATATTGCAGAAGACGATCAAATATGTTTTATTCAAAAATTCATAATTGGTTGCTAATAGTTTCAAAACTCAAGACTAAAAATAGAATGCCAAAATACCAGCAAGTACTAAAAGTTAACTACCACAAAATAAATATTTTCGATAAGATAGTTTAAATTATTTTTATTACGACTGCATCGTAGAATTTATTTCGATCTTGGTTGAAGATGTGCGTCTGAATTGTGTTTGTGTCCAACAATATCGGATGTCTAATGATTTAATAGCACCAGTTATAACATCATGATGGCAATTATAAGTGACAATGTCATTCGAGACATTGTTTTATGGATAAATGTTATGTAATGAACGTACAAGTGGCGTATGAGATGAACTTCAAGAAATATATACACAATGAAATGTAAAATTATAATTGGTGCCGTGGCCGAAGGCAAGTCTATGGTTTGGGAGCATCAGATTTTCTTTTAGATCACTTTTCAAACTTCTGCTTTTATGCTTCCTTGGGCTTTCGACAGTTTTTGTCCAACATCTGCATTTTTTGTTGTCTTATTGTTTCTTCAATGTCGTTGAGCAGAGGACACTATTTTACCAATATGCGTCCAAACCAATATTCTTTTCCACAATCTTGCCCTGAAGAGTTGTTTCTTTTTCCAGTCTGATGCACAACTAGTTAAATACTAATTCTAATGAATTAAGCTTTAAACATCAATTAAAATTTAATTATTACATATAATTATCAAAATGTCTTACAAAGACTCCTCCTAAGTTTACTTGTACTGAACCTTACTTCTCCCATTGGTTGGCTCCCTAATCCATTACTTGATATATGGGAAATGTACTTAAGATGCTTTCCGGGGAGATTTCTACCTTAGAAAAATCATTAAGTGGTTGTAGCAGCTTTATTAGGGATAGGACTACCCTGCAAGTTCGGCCATTTTGATAATGCACCCTTGTAAAAACATTTCCTCTCCTGTAAGCCACTCATTACATTTTTTCAACCTCCCGAAGGAGAAGGAGAGTTTGTTTTGGTCAAAAATTCGATTTGATAATTTTGTGTTTTCTCGACGTTTTAAGTCATTTTGAATCCAATGAGACCAAATTTAGAAAAATTATTTGTGTGCGTATATGTGAGCCGATTTTTTACCTTCCGTCAAGGTTTTCTCAAAAGAGTCCGCGATTGTTGTCGGCAATGTTCGCTCAGACATGTGACGTCACCCTTTTATGATTGAGCACTATATACAATGGAAAATATATGAGGACTAGCAGTCCATGTAGTGTAATGTCTGTTATAGACCCGTAACTTAAAACTTCTATTTTACTCCACAATTGACCTATAATTCTTACATCAAGAATATTTCCTCTTATCAACCGATTTTATGAATAGTAATAAATTTCCACGACGTAAATGATAATGATATGTCTTACATAAATTTTTTCCAATGTTTTAAATTAGCCAATTAATCAATAGACTTGTTCCATTATTTTCCTATAAATAATTAGTATAAGTAAATACTTAATCTTATGAAGCAATTTTATGTCAGGTAATGACCCATGACCACTTCAAAGCAAATGAATAATGCATTTCTGCACATCATATCTTTCTGCTAGATATATCATTACAAATTGTAACAACTATGCTTTATTTAGTTCTTTTACTTGCATTAACTTATTTCGAAATAATAGAGGAGTACAAGATAATTAGGAATAAATTAACGCATTGTGCGTAGATGTCGGCGAATGAATTCATTGTTAGGATAAGAATATGATGTAGTGTACACTATAGTAAGTAATGGATATAAAGCTATGATTAGTGATGTGAATTATTTCAAGTGAGTACTTGCATAGTATGTTGACCAAAAAAGCTACTTCATGAGAGAGATCAGGCCAATAATTGCCAAAAAGTTTTTTATGAAAAACAGAACGCTACTCAGGAGCAAACTGAACTTCCATTTGCAGAAGAAGTTGATAAATAATGAATTTAGAGCATCGTTCTCTGGAGATCAGAGACATGGATAGAGGAATCTCTATCATACCACACAGTACCACAAAGAAATGTGAAATAAAATGCATCTTGTCGAAACATGTAGGTCTTTTTGAAAAAAGAACGCTACTTAGCTGCAAACTATGAACTTCATATTGCAGAAGAAATTGATAGATGAATAAATTTAGACAGACCATCGCTCTCCTGGGATCAGAGACATGGGAGGAAGACAGACAAAACTATCTCCATAATGTCGAGGGGTGGTGCTATAAAAGTGAATATAAAATCATCTTGTCGAAACATTCTTAACAAACAAAAAGTACTGTAAAAAGTGGGAAAGAAAAGAACTCTGCTATCCATGATTGTAAAAGGAAAAGAAAGCTGGACTGGACCTATATTATATTGGACTTATATGGGAAAAGGACTGAATACGTAAAATCGATAAAGATGAAGGAAAACGAGGCGCAGGGCTTAAAAACATTGACTAACAAGTTTGAGAAGTAAAATATGATATAAAAAACTAAGGTGTAACGAGAGTAAATTAAAAGTTGTACTCTCATAACACAGACCTGTATTACGGCATCAATAATAACCAGTGATGTGTCTTAAAACAAGTTGTTGAATCTTTTTGAATAAATTTAATGATTGTAAACTACAAGAAATTGAAAGTTTTTACTGTGTATGATTTTTTCTGTCGCTTTGGCGGCAAAATTCATATAATCTCTCGCAATTCGCGAGTGGAAAGGGTTTATAATACTATACATACATATTGATATGTCTGTGTATGTATTTATCAATGCAAGTTTACAAATTTCATTCGGGATTGCAATGAAATTCACGCTTCTATGAGTTTCGCCATAGGCCGTCCAGGTGTTGCTCCCGAGCGCATACGAGACCTGATAATTACAGCCTGATTACTGTTAACTAACTGCAACTTATGCGCACTTATCATATGATTAAGTGCTAGTGCCCCACTCGATATTATGCTTCATAATGCGAGAAAACACGGATGAAAATACAGAAGAAATTAGTTTTTACTCATATACGTGTAAACAAGAAAATATCTTTATTGACTAAAATAGTAGAAATTGTAAAAAATCGAAGACCAGTCAAATTACTACACTTACTAACTAAAAGATGATGTACAACTTTTAATTTATTCTCTTTACACCTGGGTTTTTATATTATATTTTACTTCTTAAACTTGTGCTTCAATGTTTTTATGCCCTGTACCTCGCTTTCAATTTCCTTCGCACATAAGTCCTTCAACGTTTGCATCCTTCTTTAATTTTGCCTATTTAGTCTTTTTTCCAACATAAGTCCAATATAATATAATCCAATCAAGTTTTCTTTTCATTATGTATGAATAAATAAAGTTTTACCAATTTACTTTTCGAACACACATCACCAGTTTCAATATCATTTTTGTATGTAAGTCAACTTTGTTCGGGGTCTATTGATTACTGACTAGCTGATTGATTACATACGTTTTTACTTTAGTGAAATTGATTCTAAACTAGGTAAATTATTATAAACAGGTAATGCTAAAGACAACGTATTTATTGTATAATATTATGATACTATTACGGTAGAGCTTTAATAGCAATCTGAATACAAAATCCTATGAGTTATTTAGTTTAATTCCTTCATTCACACATATAAAATTATTGTGCTAAATTTTAATATATCAATAGTTGTCACTCCAAAGAGTTCTGTGAGCCAATGAGCTCCTATTCTGGTGAGCACCAAAAAAGAAAAGCAAACTGGATTGAATCCATATTGCAAATATAGTGCCAACCTATAGTGATTCGCCAATTTCTCCAAAGATGTGATAATGCAATAGTCTTGAATATTGTCTTTTGGAGACATCCTTTTTTAGGCTCCTTGCATATGATGTCTCAAGAAAATGAGCGACTATATAATTGGTATGATCTTCCAGTTTTAGGAAATGTTGAACATTTTTCTAATTTGAATGTGCATAAGAAGATTTTCCTGTAACATTGAATTTTGCATTTTATTATTAGAATTATTGACTTTATTAACTGACCTAAAGTTTTTGCCTTTATTTACTGACGGTACATACTCATAAAAAGTACAACCAGTAGTTTCCTACGTTACAGTCTATTTAAGGTCATTAAAAAAGTAGAAGGTGAAATGGTCATTCGTAAAGATGTTCTCCCATTTACTCTTGTTTATATATAATTTTTGTTTATTTATGTCACTCTAATGAGTATTCACAAATTCTGTTCAATTCTCTAAAGATGATGTATTGCTAATGGCCTTGAATATTGTCTTTAGGAAATATCTTTTTTAGTCTTCTTGAAATTGGTGTTTCAAGAAGTTGAGCGACTTCCAGTTTAAGAAAATGTCGATCATTTTTTCATTAAAAAAGTAGAAGTTGAAAAGACCATTAATAAAGATGTCTTACCATTTTGCTGCGAGAATTGGCTCATAAAACATATAATATATATAAACAATTATGAGCCAATTCTCGGATAACACAGCCAAGTTATGTTACCGGTGTCCCATACTTGTTACAAATAAAAATACGTAGAAGATTTGGTATTCTAGGTGATCCTATTTTATTTTTACAACTCTTGTTTTTTAATGTTGGCTTTCAATGTGTTGGTAGCAACAAAACTGCCAAAAAACTATAGGTATCTATGGTGCTTACATGACTGTTTTTTTTAACATTTTTGATACTGTCAACGGCTCATAACTTACCTCTTAATAAGATTAATTATATTCAACTACCCATAGGGTAAGTTATAGTAATCGCAAAATAATCGAAAACCAAAATTTGTTTATATCTTTTTGTTTCAAGAAAAGATAGATGTATGCGTGTGTCTGTGTGTGCATATGTGTGTTTGGATACAAATTTTCGTCGACGATTTCGAGAAAACAGATCAACCGATTCGATTGATTAAAAAAAGATTCCATTTGTATTGATGAGCAGACATACTGATTAGTCTTTAGATACGGGGCAAAAAGAGCTAAAAACGGTAATTCAGTTTTTGAGAGAACATAGCGACCGATTTGAATAATTCAAAAAACATTTTATTTATGTTGACTAATCAAAGAACTGTTTAAATTTTTCGAAAGGCAGGTTCAGCGTTTACTGAGATTCAATAGAAAAAAGTAAAAGAAATGATATGTGGCTGTCAAAAATGATTATTAGTGAATTCTCAAAAATCAATTTTTTTCAGTTTTCAAAAAAAACTTAGTTTTTTAAAAATTTTAATCTTTGGTTTGATATAAAAAAATAGCAAACCCCTGGAAGTTTTAAATTAATCTGACAATTAAATTTAATTATGTCTATGATGTTTCCTTAATTACAATTTCTATCTTTTATCTTTCAGTTTAAAACCTCCTCCAAAAGATGGCGTGACAAAGAGCAACCCTTCAAAACGGCACAGAGAGCGATTGAATGCAGAATTGGACACCCTCGCTTCCCTGCTACCCTTCGAACAAAATATTTTAAGCAAATTGGACCGGTTGTCGATTTTAAGGCTATCCGTCAGTTATTTGAGGACGAAAAGCTATTTTCAAGGTAAGTGAAGCAATTAGTTAATTACTACCCACAGGAAAATTAATTATGATTGTTGGAACCAGGAGTATTGCCTAAGTGTTAATATTGTTGTTATTGGTAACCGAAGGCAGATTGGTAGCAGAAGGCCTTTTTTCCTTTTGTGCCTTGGCTTTCAGTTTGCTTTATTTGTATTTTGGTCTTCTGCTTTATTTTTGATTCTAGATTTTTCAGACTTTCCATTCATGATGTTTTGTAGTACTTTATTTCCAATATTTGTCCGACCTAGTTTTCTTTAGCATATTAGTGAGTGATGTGTTAAATATATATTCAAGTCGAATTGTGCTATATATTATTTTAATTAAATATTCATACTTGGAATTTAAAAGTTTACAGACACATGAGAATTTCATTTAAAAAAATTTTTTTTTTTTTTTTTTGGCAATCAGGTTACAAATACAAAATATAAGTTGAAAGTGGGTATTGAAAATCAAAATAAAGTAAAAAAAATGAAAAAAAACAAGATTAAATAAATGAAAAAATGATAATTAAATAATAATAATGACAATAATAAAAAGTGTAGACATTAGTTTATTGATGATTATATTATTTTTAATTAAATCTTCATACTTGGAATTTAAAAGTTTACAGACACATGAGAATTTCATTTTTTTTTTTTTGAGCAATCAGGTTACAAATACAAAATATAAGTTGAATGTGGGTATTGAAAATCAAAATAAAGTAAAAAATGAACAAAAACAAGATTAAATAAATGAAAAAATGGTAATTAAATAATAATAATGACAATAATAAAAAGTGTAGACATTAGTTTATTGATGAATATTTTATCCTACATTTTATGACTACATTTTATGAATTCGCGAATATCGTAATGAATTACTTGGATTTTATATAGTATTATTAAGTAGTTTTTTTCTTAAAAAACTGCAATTTATTGAATTTGATCACCAAATCATGATTAATGATTTGTGCTATTATTCCTAATTATACATAATTTTTGTAATAATGATTTGTTAGTTCTAAAATACTTTTACATTTCAATAAATCTAATTTTACTCTTGCTACAATTAAAGTTTAACATATTAATTTTTATATAATTTTTTGTTTTTGGATATTGTAATAAATACTACGATCATAATAAGGTGGTAGGTTTACTAAGAACCAATTTTTGCTTTCACAAATATTATAATATATAAAATTTTGTTGATTATATATTGTACGTAAGAGACGAATAATGACGTTAATATTGTAGAGTTTAATTAGAGACAATAAACGAGTAGATTGAGTTGAGGTGTGTTAATAGTAACGAACGAAGTTAACAAATTAATCGAATATATTAAGAAATACGTATTAGTGTTGGACAACCCTGATCAAAGAAAAAAAAATTAAAATTATTTTTTCCTCTAAAATTGGGCTGTTTCCTTTATTTCGTTATTCATTTGGACGCAATGTGCCGAATAACGATTCCAATATTTAATAATAAATTCAGAGTCACTTTTATTATTTAATAATTATAACGAAAAAAATTATTTACTAAAAAGCAAACCTCATTGCAAGCCACAAAAATGTAACAACTTTTTACTGATTTCAAATATTTTTATTTAATTCACGAGGAAATTGAAGTCAACACAAATAAGTAATTCTATAAATGATGCAAATATTGTATATAAAAATTTACAATTTGTTAAGATTTTACTGATTAACAGTAATTTCTTACTTCTGTTTTGTATAACGCGGTTTCTATAGTTTTCGAGCTTACGACGAAAAAGCAGCTTAAAGTCTTAACTCTTAGACGACTTTGCCATAAACACGCGATCTATTAAAAGCTCAAACAGTTTTTATATTATATTTAATGTATTTAAATCTTTTCTATCGTGACATTATTTGAAGATTAATTTGAAATGTAACGGTTTTATCTTGATTTCAAAAATATATGTACTCTGCATACATTGTACTATGTTTAATTTGTATATGCGGATTTTTTAAAGGATTATGATGCATTAGGTTTATAATAGAATTATATATATACTAGATGACCCGACAGACGTTGTCCTGTACCCACTTCTACAATTCAAATGTTCCAATTTTTTTAATATCTTATCCTAAACTTTTTAATATTCTATTTGATGTCCTGTCTTTATGATTCATTTATGATCTTAGCATAAGCAGTATAAAAAATTCAAAAAAAAAATATATATATAGTATCTGCGGTAAAAGAACAATATCACACTTGATTTTTCCACACAATATAATTGCTTCAATAATTCAGTCCATAATTTTCATAATCTCGTAAGATATATTAGTCGCTTTTTGGCAATTATATTTTTTAAGTACATTTTTCTTACTAATAATTTAATAAACATTATTGTTTATGTTCAAATCTTCGGTCAACTTGCTAAATATTCCATATCCAATGCCAAACAAATGAATTTTTGACACATGAAACAAAACTCTAAATCATTTTTTTAATAAGTAGAAATATTTTTCGTATTTAAATAATTTAGTAAAG
>NW_020538040.1:8795959-8809796 GCF_003426905.1 Ctenocephalides felis
AATGAGTTCAAAATTGCATTTACATTATTTTTCACACTCATGCATGTCGCATTTTGGTTTACTTTACTAAATTATTTAAATACGAAAAAATATTTCTACTTATTAAAAAAATGATTTAGAGTTTGTTTCATGTGTCAAAAATTCATTTGTTTGGCATTGGATATGGAATATTTAGCAAGTTGACCGAAGATTTGAACATAAACAATAATGTTTATTAAATTATTTGTAAGAAAGATGTACTTAAAAATTATAATTGCCAGAAAAGCAACTAGTATATCGTACGAGATTATGAAAATTTTTGACTGAATTATTGAAGCATCTATATTGGGTGGAAAAATCAAGTGTGATATTGTTCTTTTACCGCAGATGCTATATATATATTTTTTTTTTGAATTTTTTATACTGCTTATGCTAAGATCATAAATGAATCATAAAGACAGGACATCAAATAGAATATTAAAAAGTTTAGGATAAGATATTAAAAAAATTGGAACATTTGAATTGTAGAAGTGGGTACAGGACAACGTCTGTCGGGTCATCTAGTATATATATAATTCTATTATAAACCTAATGCATCATAATCCTTTAAAAAATCCGCATATACAAATTAAACATAGTACAATGTATGCAGAGTACATATATTTTTGAAATCAAGATAAAACCGTTACATTTCAAATTAATCTTCAAATAATGTCACGATAGAAAAGATTTAAATACATTAAATATAATATAAAACTGTTTGAGCTTTTAATAGATCGCGTGTTTATGGCAAAGTCGTCTAAGAGTTAAGACTTTAAGCTGCTTTTTCGTCGTAAGCTCGAAAACTATAGAAACCGCGTTATACAAAACAGAAGTAAGAAATTACTGTTAATCAGTAAAATCTTAACAAATTGTAAATTTTTATATACAATATTTGCATCATTTATAGAATTACTTATTTGTGTTGACTTCAATTTCCTCGTGAATTAAATAAAAATATTTGAAATCAGTAAAAAGTTGTTACATTTTTGTGGCTTGCAATGAGGATTGCTTTTTAGTAAATAATTTTTTTCGTTATAATTATTAAATAATAAAAGTGACTCTGAATTTATTATTAAATATTGGAATCGTTATTCGGCACATTGCGTCCAAATGAATAACGAAATAAAGGAAACAGCCCAATTTTAGAGGAAAAAATAATTTTAATTTTTTTTTCTTTGATCAGGGTTGTCCAACACTAATACGTATTTCTTAATATATTCGATTAATTTGTTAACTTCGTTCGTTACTATTAACACACCTCAACTCAATCTACTCGTTTATTGTCTCTAATTAAACTCTACAATATTAACGTCATTATTCGTCTCTTACGTACAATATATAATCAACAAAATTTTATATATTATAATATTTGTGAAAGCAAAAATTGGTTCTTAGTAAACCTACCACCTTATTATGATCGTAGTATTTATTACAATATCCAAAAACAAAAAATTATATAAAAATTAATATGTTAAACTTTAATTGTAGCAAGAGTAAAATTAGATTTATTGAAATGTAAAAGTATTTTAGAACTAACAAATCATTATTACAAAAATTATGTATAATTAGGAATAATAGCACAAATCATTAATCATGATTTGGTGATCAAATTCAATAAATTGCAGTTTTTTAAGAAAAAAACTACTTAATAATACTATATAAAATCCAAGTAATTCATTACGATATTCGCGAATTCATAAAATGTAGTCATAAAATGTAGGATAAAATATTCATCAATAAACTAATGTCTACACTTTTTATTATTGTCATTATTATTATTTAATTACCATTTTTTCATTTATTTAATCTTGTTTTTGTTCATTTTTTACTTTATTTTGATTTTCAATACCCACATTCAACTTATATTTTGTATTTGTAACCTGATTGCTCAAAAAAAAAAAAATGAAATTCTCATGTGTCTGTAAACTTTTAAATTCCAAGTATGAAGATTTAATTAAAAATAATATAATCATCAATAAACTAATGTCTACACTTTTTATTATTGTCATTATTATTATTTAATTATCATTTTTTCATTTATTTAATCTTGTTTTTGTTCATTTTTTACTTTATTTTGATTTTCAATACCCACTTTCAACTTATATTTTGTATTTGTAACCTGATTGCTCAAAAAAAAAAAAAAAAATTTTTTTAAATGAAATTCTCATGTGTCTGTAAACTTTTAAATTCCAAGTATGAATATTTAATTAAAATAATATATAGCACAATTCGACTTGAATATATATTTAACACATCACTCACTAATATGCTAAAGAAAACTAGGTCGGACAAATATTGGAAATAAAGTACTACAAAACATCATGAATGGAAAGTCTGAAAAATCTAGAATCAAAAATAAAGCAGAAGACCAAAATACAAATAAAGCAAACTGAAAGCCAAGGCACAAAAGGAAAAAAGGCCTTCTGCTACCAATCTGCCTTCGGTTACCAATAACAACAATATTAACACTTAGGCAATACTCCTGGTTCCAACAATCATAATTAATTTTCCTGTGGGTAGTAATTAACTAATTGCTTCACTTACCTTGAAAATAGCTTTTCGTCCTCAAATAACTGACGGATAGCCTTAAAATCGACAACCGGTCCAATTTGCTTAAAATATTTTGTTCGAAGGGTAGCAGGGAAGCGAGGGTGTCCAATTCTGCATTCAATCGCTCTCTGTGCCGTTTTGAAGGGTTGCTCTTTGTCACGCCATCTTTTGGAGGAGGTTTTAAACTGAAAGATAAAAGATAGAAATTGTAATTAAGGAAACATCATAGACATAATTAAATTTAATTGTCAGATTAATTTAAAACTTCCAGGGGTTTGCTATTTTTTTATATCAAACCAAAGATTAAAATTTTTAAAAAACTAAGTTTTTTTTGAAAACTGAAAAAAATTGATTTTTGAGAATTCACTAATAATCATTTTTGACAGCCACATATCATTTCTTTTTACTTTTTTCTATTGAATCTCAGTAAACGCTGAACCTGCCTTTCGAAAAATTTAAACAGTTCTTTGATTAGTCAACATAAATAAAATGTTTTTTGAATTATTCAAATCGGTCGCTATGTTCTCTCAAAAACTGAATTACCGTTTTTAGCTCTTTTTGCCCCGTATCTAAAGACTAATCAGTATGTCTGCTCATCAATACAAATGGAATCTTTTTTTAATCAATCGAATCGGTTGATCTGTTTTCTCGAAATCGTCGACGAAAATTTGTATCCAAACACACATATGCACACACAGACACACGCATACATCTATCTTTTCTTGAAACAAAAAGATATAAACAAATTTTGGTTTTCGATTATTTTGCGATTACTATAACTTACCCTATGGGTAGTTGAATATAATTAATCTTATTAAGAGGTAAGTTATGAGCCGTTGACAGTATCAAAAATGTTAAAAAAAACAGTCATGTAAGCACCATAGATACCTATAGTTTTTTGGCAGTTTTGTTGCTACCAACACATTGAAAGCCAACATTAAAAAACAAGAGTTGTAAAAATAAAATAGGATCACCTAGAATACCAAATCTTCTACGTATTTTTATTTGTAACAAGTATGGGACACCGGTAACATAACTTGGCTGTGTTATCCGAGAATTGGCTCATAATTGTTTATATATATTATATGTTTTATGAGCCAATTCTCGCAGCAAAATGGTAAGACATCTTTATTAATGGTCTTTTCAACTTCTACTTTTTTAATGAAAAAATGATCGACATTTTCTTAAACTGGAAGTCGCTCAACTTCTTGAAACACCAATTTCAAGAAGACTAAAAAAAGATATTTCCTAAAGACAATATTCAAGGCCATTAGCAATACATCATCTTTAGAGAATTGAACAGAATTTGTGAATAACTCATTAGAGTGACATAAATAAACAAAAATTATATATAAACAAGAGTAAAATGGGAGAACATCTTTACGAATGACCATTTCACCTTCTACTTTTTTAATGACCTTAAATAGACTGTAACGTAGGAAACTACTGGTTGTACTTTTTATGAGTATGTACCGTCAGTAAATAAAGGCAAAAACTTTAGGTCAGTTAATAAAGTCAATAATTCTAATAATAAAATGCAAAATTCAATGTTACAGGAAAATCTTCTTATGCACATTCAAATTAGAAAAAATGTTCAACATTTCCTAAAACTGGAAGATCATACCAATTATATAGTCGCTCATTTTCTTGAGACATCATATGCAAGGAGCCTAAAAAAGGATGTCTCCAAAAGACAATATTCAAGACTATTGCATTATCACATCTTTGGAGAAATTGGCGAATCACTATAGGTTGGCACTATATTTGCAATATGGATTCAATCCAGTTTGCTTTTCTTTTTATAATGGTGCTCACCAGAATAGGAGCTCATTGGCTCACAGAACTCTTTGGAGTGACAACTATTGATATATTAAAATTTAGCACAATAATTTTATATGTGTGAATGAAGGAATTAAACTAAATAACTCATAGGATTTTGTATTCAGATTGCTATTAAAGCTCTACCGTAATAGTATCATAATATTATACAATAAATACGTTGTCTTTAGCATTACCTGTTTATAATAAATTTACCTAGTTTAGAATCAATTTCACTAAAGTAAAAACGTATGTAATCAATCAGCTAGTCAGTAATCAATAGACCCCGAACAAAGTTGACTTACATACAAAAATGATATTGAAACTGGTGATGTGTGTTCGAAAAGTAAATTGGTAAAACTTTATTTATTCATACATAATGAAAAGAAAACTTGATTGGATTATATTATATTGGACTTATGTTGGAAAAAAGACTAAATAGGCAAAATTAAAGAAGGATGCAAACGTTGAAGGACTTATGTGCGAAGGAAATTGAAAGCCGAGGTACAGGGCATAAAAACATTGAAGCACAAGTTTAAGAAGTAAAATATAATATAAAAACCCAGGTGTAAAGAGAATAAATTAAAAGTTGTACATCATCTTTTAGTAAGTAGTAGTAATTTGACTGGTCTTCGATTTTTTACAATTTCTACTATTTTAGTCAATAAAGATATTTTCCTTGTTTACACTGTATATGAGTAAAAACTAATTTCTTCTGTATTTTCATCCGTGTTTTCTCGCATAATGAAGCATAATATCGAGTGGGGCACTAGCACTTAATCATATGATAAGTGCGCATAAGTTGCAGTTAGTTAACAGTAATCAGGCTGTAATTATCAGGTCTCGTATGCGCTCGGAGCAACACCTGGACGGCCTAATGGCGAAACTCATAGAAGCGTGAATTTCATTGCAATCCCGAATGAAATTTGTAAACTTGCATTGATAAATACATACACAGACATATCAATATGTATGTATAGTATATATAACCCTTTCCACTCGCGAATTGCGAGATTTATATGAATTTTGCCGCCAAAGCGACAGAAAAAATCATACACAGTAAAAACTTTCAATTTCTTGTAGTTTACAATCATTAAATTTATTCAAAAAGATTCAACAACTTGTTTTAAGACACATCACTGGTTATTATTGATGCCGTAATACAGGTCTGTGTTATGAGAGTACAACTTTTAATTTACTCTCGTTACACCTTAGTTTTTATATCATATTTTACTTCTCAAACTTGTTAGTCAATGTTTTTAAGCCCTGCGCCTCGTTTTCCTTTCATCTTTTATCGATTTTACGTATTCAGTCCTTTTCCCAATATAAGTCCAATATAATATAGGTCCAGTCCAGCTTTCTTTTCCTTTTACAATCATGGATAGCAGAGTTCTTTTCTTTCCCACTTTTTACAGTACTTTTTGTTTGTTAAGAATGTTTCGACAAGATGCATTTTATATTCACTTTTTTATAGCACCACCCCTCGACATTATGGAGATAGTTTTGTCTGTCTTCCTTCCATGTCTCTGATCCCAGGAGAGCGATGGTCTGTCTAAATTTATTCATCTATCAATTTCTTCTGCAATATGAAGTTCATAGTTTGCAGCTAAGTAGCGTTCTTTTTTTCAAAAAGACCTACATTGTTTCGACAAGATGCATTTTATTTTCACATTTCTTTGTGGTACTGTGTGGTATGATAGAGATTCCTCTATCCATGTCTCTGATCTCCAGAGAACGATGCTCTAAATTCATTTATTTATCAACTTCTTCTGCAAATGGAAGTTCAGTTTGCTCCTGAGTAGCGTTCTGTTTTTCATAAAAAACTTTTTGGCAATTATTGGCCTGATCTCTCTCATGAAGTAGCTTTTCTTGGTCAACTTACTATGCAAGTACTCACTTGAAATAATTCACATCACTAATCATAGCTTTATTATCCATTACTTACTATAGTGTACACTACATCATATTCTTATCCTAACAATGAATTCATTCGCCGACATCTACGCACAATGCGTTAATTTATTCCTAATTATCTTGTACTCCTCTATTATTTTGAAATAAGTTAATGCAAGTAAAAGAAGTAAATAAAGCATAGTTGTTACAATTTGTAATGATATATCTAGCAGAAAGATATGATGTTGCAGAAATGCATTATTCATTTGCTTTGAAGTGGTCATGGGTCATTACCTGACATAAAATTACTTCATAAAATTAAGTATTAACTTGTAATAATTATTTTGATAAATAGGAAAATAATGGAATGAGTCTATTGATTAATTGGCTTATTTCAAACATTGGAAAAAAATTATGTAAGGCATATCATTATCGTTTACGTCGTGGAAATTTATTACTATTCATTCATAAAATCGGTTGATGAGAGGAAATATTCTTGATGTAAGAATTATAGTTCGAAAACGAAAAATTCCCAATGATCTCATAAATTTGTAAACGCTAACATTAATATTATTATTATTATTATTATTATTATTATTATTATCTTCCTATTTTTATTATTGTTATTTTGTTATTTTGTTATATTTTATTATTTTTCTGGTGTTATGTTATTATTCAGAAATTTTATTTATATTATTTATTAATTTTATTTTTATTATTATTTGCTTCTATTTTATATTAAATCATCATATTACGGATATTATTTTTCATGTAAATTCTAGCTTTTGCACTCTTATTTATTTAAATTTATGTTATTATTTATTAATATTACTAGATGTTAATTATTTAACAGTTGTAATAATTATTAAAATTAAAAAAAAAAAATCTGGGGAAAATAGTAGTTTTGGGTCTATAACAGACTTTACACTACATGGACAGCTAGTTCTCATATGTTTTCCGTTGTATATAGCGCACAAACATAGAAGGGTATATGACGTCACATGTCTGAGCGAACATTGCCGACGACAATCGCGGACTCTTTTCAGAAAATGTACGTAAGGTCAAAAATTGGCTCACAAATACACACACAAATACTTCTTCCAAATTTGGTTTCATTGGATTCAAAATGACTTAAAACGTCAAGAAAACAAAATTATCAATTCGGATTTTTTGACGAAAACATAAACATCTCCTTCGGGAAGTTAAAAAAATGTAATGAGTGACTTACAGGAGAGGAAATGTTTTTACAAGGGTGCATTATCAAAATGGCCGAACTTGCAGGGTAGTCCTATCCCTAATAAAGCTGCTACAACCACTTAATGATTTTCCTAAGATAGAAATCTCCCCGGAAAGCATCTTAAGTACATTTCCCATATATCAAGTAATGGATTAGGGAGCCAACCAATGGGAAAAGTAAGGTTCAGTACAAGTGAATTTAGGAGGAGTCTTCATAACATATTTTGATATTTAATAATAATCAAATTTTGAATTTAATTAATACTTAATTCGTGAATCATTAGAATTAGTATTTAACTAGTTGTGCATTAGATTGGGAAAAGAAACAAATCTACAGGGAAGATTGTGGAGAAGAATACCGGTTTGGACGCATATTGGTAAAATGGTGCCTTCTGCTCAACCACATTAAAGACAAAATAGGACAACAAAAAATGCAGATGTTGGGCGAAAACCAGTACCACCAATGAAAACTCGAAAGCCCAGGAACATAACAAGGAAGCATAAAAGCAGAAGTTTGAAAAGTGATCTACAACCAAAGGAAACCAAATCTGATGCTCTCAAACCATAGACTTGCCTTCAACACATAATAATTATATTTCATTGTGTATATATTTCTTGAAGTTCATCTCATACGCCACTTGTACGTTCATTACATAACATTTATCCATAAAACAATGTCTCGAATGACATTGTCACTTATAATTGCCATCATGATGTTATAACTGGTGCTATTAAATCATTAGACATCCGATATTGTTGGACACAAACACAATTCAGACGGACATCTTCAACCAAGATCTAAATATATTCTACGATGCAGTCGTAATAAAAATAATTTAATTTATCTTATCGAAAATATTTATTTTGTGGTAGTTAACTTTTAGTACTTGCTGGTAATTCGGCATTCTATTTTTAGTCTTGAGTTTTGGAACTATTAGCAACCAATTATGAATTTTTGAATAAAACATATTTGATCGTCTTCTGCAATATTCGTAACAAAACCAATTTGTTCAATGAACAAAATTACTCCCATTCATTTTTATTAATAATATCAAATATAATATATTATATATTATCCAAGCAGTACAAATTGATGTGATTTGTCCATTTCATAATCCTTTACATATGTCATTTTCCATGTTTCTTAACAATATGTCGATTTTAATTACGCAATTAGTGTCAATTATTTTTGTTTGTTAATTAGACATAATAAGATATGACATATCGTCATGCAAATCGCAGAAAAAATTGCGCAAAAATTATTCTATTGTACTTGAAACAACAATTGCAAATCTTAATTAAATGGATAAAAAATATAAAGAAATAGACAGATTTTCAAAGGCACAAGGATTAATGTGATGTTGGTAATCTACATTGATTACAGGTGCGGATAAGTATATTGATAGACAAGTAAGTTGTATTATGGGAAATGCCTAGGCCTAAAGTTTCCGTGTACTCATACATTTGTTAATCAAAAATTAACTTTACTAAAATTAGAATTCTGTGTCATACAGAACTAAAAAAAACTAGTTGGTATTGGTATTTTGCCTTGAGACAAGTTACATGAACTTCCCGATATGTGTAAATAATCGACTTAATTAATAAAAAATAAATTCATTTATAAGTGATTAAAAGTATTCCGAGTGGATTTATTACACATAATTGAAAACGAACGAACACGTTAATTCGGAGTATTTTCTAAAAGCACATTTTCAAAAAACAATAATTTTTATAATGGAACCAGTTTCCGTAGGACTTTAATGGTTTAGTATGTTTATTAAGACCAAGTGATCTATCGTTATACCAAGTACTCATTATCTCAAACTTTGATGAATTTTTAAAATTAAACTAGTTGTCGTAAGGCAGTAATATGTCGATAAGTTCTATAAGACCATGATCGCCAAAAAAAGTTTTTTTTCAACAGTTACATAATTACAAGAAAACGGCTCGGTAGATTTTCACCTAAAACTAATTAGTATCGTTCCCAACTAATATCTTTCGAACAGTTTTTGATTTTTTACAATCGATTCG
Source organism: Ctenocephalides felis (assembly GCF_003426905.1). NCBI lineage: Eukaryota > Metazoa > Arthropoda > Insecta > Siphonaptera > Pulicidae > Ctenocephalides > Ctenocephalides felis. The sequence continues at coordinate 8,805,509 of NW_020538040.1, forward strand.
ATAGTATGAGCTTAAATGTGGACGAAAAGTTTAACACTTTTTCCAAATTACAAAGAAACGGCTTAGCAGATCGTCTGACAAACTGACAAACGATAGTCCTTATCGAAATACATCAAATGGTTTTTAAATTTCTGAAATCGGTTCAGGCGTGTTTGAGAAAACGTCGATGAAAGGTCTAATTTTGACAAATGCCAAAAAAACGATACCAATTTTTGCAAACTTCGACGAATTTTTAAAGTTAAACCAATTGTCGTAGGGCCGTAATATTTTAGTATGATCTATAAAACTATGGTATCTAGCGTCAAAAAAAATCATAAAAATTGTAAATTTTTTTTTAACACTTTATTACAAAAAAACGGCACGGCCGGTCTCTACTAATCAGGTCGATTCCCAACCAATTTCTTTCGAACGGTTTTTGAATTTTCAAAATCAATTCAGAACTGCAGGCTAAAACGTGGGAAAAAAAAATTTTCCTTTTTCTGTTACTTACAAAGAAACGGCTTGGCTGATCGTCGCGCAAAACTGACAAACGATAGTTCTCATCGAGATACATCGAATGGCTTTTAAATATTTGAAATCGGTTCAGCCCTTTTTGAGAAAACGTCGTTTTACAGCAAAAAAATCTGTTCACACACACACACTTTTTCCAAATTTGCTCTCATTCGATTCGAACGGCTTGAAACGTCGAGAAAACATAAAATTAGCAAATCGGATTTTTTTCATGAAAACGTAAATTTAAACGTAAACTCCTTCGGGAAGTTAAAAAAAATCGAAATATAAAAAAAAAAAACGTGCCTTAAGACAAATTGCTGGCACTTCCCGAACACCAATAGTTTGGCATGGCCGCGAAATAAATCGAAAATGCAATTTTTTATATATCTTTACGAAAAATATGATATTCAAGTATGATAAATTAAAATATTTTAATAAAGAATTAAGTACAACAAAATATTTTTCAATAAAAAAAATTGTTTCTCCTACTCGTACTGCCAAGTGTTGCCCTTTACGTGTACGTAACAACAATATTACAACGCGGCCGTGCGTCCACGTAACAATAATGAGGCGGATTCATTGCTTGAATTACATGCATGTGGTCCGATCTCGGTATCACATTACCGATACGTAATTGGTATATTACCGACGGTAATGCGGCATCATACCGGTGGTATAAAATATAAATGAAAACATTGAGAGAGGCTAAGGTAGGTTAGAATTACTTCGCGCGCCGATCGACAGTATTTGTCTTGGGGCTTCTCGCGATGTCGGGGCAGAGGCGTACAGAGACAATTCGGGAGGAGGAATATTCACAGTGGTGGCCAGGGGAAGGGTCTGTCGTAATTTGAAACTAGTGGCGTGCATGGCATCGTGTCTCAATGCAAATTGCTGGAACTTTCAGTACCGTAATTAAAATTTTGGTACGAAACCAAAAAAAAATTTACACATAATGTGTACACATTAGTGAAATATCTATAAAATATCTGATAATTTGATGTACATATGTCCAATAAACAAATTTGACCGCCAAATGACATTTTTTTTAACTTATTTTTATTGAGAGTTCATAACCGCTGGACCTGCCTTCCCAAAAATTTAATCAGTTGTTAATATACACTACATACATATATAATAATACAATTAAAATGATTTTTGAATTATTAAAATCGGACGCACCGTTCTCTTAAAACTTTTTGCCCCGTATCTTCTGAACGGCTAGACCTGCCTTCGCCAAAAACTAATCAGCACGTCTCCTTATCAATACGAATCGAATGTTTTTTGAATTATTCAAATCGGCTGATCGGTGTTACCGAAATCGTCGACAAAAATGTGTATCCGTACGCACACACACGCACGCACGCGCACACACACACATACATCCATTTTTTGTAAGGTATTTCAAAATGTTCAGAAACCTTTGAAACGATAAATAAAAAATTTCATTTTCGATTTTTGCGATTACTAGAACTTGCCCCACGGAAGTTAAAAATGAAATAAAATAGAATAAACTAGGCGTAAGTAACCTTGGCAAGTTGCATGAACTTCCCAATATATGTCTAAATGAACAGAAATTGAGATTTATCTGTTTATAATTATTTTTTTTCAAATAAATAAATAAATTTTTAGTGCATAAACTTCAAATTTGTCTCTTAAATTTCAATAAACCAATTTTTTTTAACATTAATTATAAATAAATGGCCTATTCTGTCTTTGACAAAAACTAATTAGCATAATTTCAAAAATGATATCTTTCGAACGGTTTTAAAATTTTCAAAATCAGTTCAGATTTTCTGAGAAAATATGGAGTCAAAATTTGATCATATGACAAAAGTGACCTTTGACACAAGTATTGACTTATCATATTTTTTAATAATTTTCTTTCAATAGCCAAATATTAATAATATTTTTCATTAAATCAAACTGCTTTTACTAATATTGTAATATTTAATACGTTCTTTAAAGCCATATCCATCATAAAAAGTTTTATTAAAATTGTCTAAAAAAAAATTAGAATTAGTTACAAAAAAATGGTTCAGTCGATCTTTACCAAAAAGAATCAGCACGATATCTTTCCAACTAATATCTTTCTAACAGTTCTTCAAATTTTAAAATCAATTCAGGATTTTTGTGAAAATGTTGCACTCTTTCTTCTGCCAATTATAAAAAAAAACTGCTTAGCCGTTTGTCCTGAAAAGCTGATAAACGCGAGTCCTTAACCAGTTTAATCAAATGATTTCAAATTTATGTATCATTGCATGAGCTTTTCCCTAAGTCAAGAATCAGTTTGCTCATCAACAGCGTCCTTCTTTTCGCGAAGGCCACTTTGGCGCTCTTTTTTTTATAAAATATTCCCGACAGATAAATAAAAATAAATTTCCACTTATCATAACCACACTCGGCCGCTCTTTGCTCTAACTCGACTAATTACCATAATACAAGATCTTCCCATAGCCAATCCAATTAATTAATTCAATTATAAAGCAATTTGCAATTTATATCTATTAATTTTCTGCATTGAACCAAAAGCTAATCAGAGCAAAGAAAAACATACGTAGAATCGCGTGGCCGACCTTAGACCACTAAAACGTGGAAAATGCGTTTTCACCATCGACCGTGACCGTATTCTTCCATACTGGAGGAGAAAATTTCGAGCAAGGTTGCGCAGACGACGAAGGTCGGCGGAGGAAATTCTACGAGATGGAGGACGGAGATTTTTTATCTCCTGAAGGGGAGTAATGGAAATCTCTGGAAAAGTTGAGATTGATTTTTTTTATCTTTAGATAATGTAGGATATACCAGCTTTTTGAGTACTCTGGTTTATTGTTAGATGTAGCAGGAATGTCCATAAACTGAAAATTCTTTTTTATCTCTACACTATTAGGTTGAAAACTAATGGGCCGATTCTGCCGCACAACAGACCTATGTTATGACAAGGCCACGTTACTCTCCAACTTCCATACATGCATTATGTTACTGGATCATGCTGAATACTGTCAAAATGTCATGTATTTCCCGTGCATTCAGGCGTTTTACACGTAAACTGCAACGTCACTCGTATGTTATGAACCTCAGTCAGAAAGACCCTGTTATCTAACATCGTTTTTTTGACACTTGTGCTGTTTCTAGGTTAGGTTTTCTATCTGATAACCTGAGAAAAACGCCTGACTGGACACCAACCACATGGTTTTTGTCAATATTTAGTATGGAAAGTTTTTCATAACACAGCCTTGCCATAACATTGGTCTGTTATGCAGCAGAATTGGTCCATAAGTAAGAACGGTTTTCAGCTTAGATGGTTTTAATTGAATTTTTAGGTTTGCTAACGTAGTCCAAATGTCCAGAAATACATTATGTTAATGTAGGCAGTTTAGATGTCCATCGGTAATAATATTGTTGATCCATCGCATAGTTCTTGTTTGGCGTTCATTGAAAGATAAAAAATCAAATCGAGCATTTTTGTCATATTTCGCTTTTCAATTTCTGCAAAGGCGAAGAGGCATCATAAGCTAATGAATGGTTCAAGAATATATTAGGTTGGTAACTGAGTTAGAAAATAAGACATTTTTCTATGGAACTACATAGCTTCATTCTGAAATCCATTATCCATTTTGATCAATAATTATTGTCATCTTTCAAGCATCATCATATTCCTCTCTGATAAACTTCTGGTTTTTATTAGCAAAAAACTGGATTAGGTACAATTTGGCACCATCATAATCACTGAATTGTTTACCGTTTGGTAACATCAAAACGAAATGCAAGGTGGATGTGACAAAACATCCCAATCAAGATC